>NC_139832.1:521331-698831 GCF_963691815.1 Echiichthys vipera
GCCGTACCATGATGAAGGTGCAGTTGAAGTTGAGGCCCTGGCCCTTTTATTATTATTATGTATGATGCTTTTATTGTGAAGGTGCGGGCCGTACCATGATGAAGGTGCAGTTGAAGTTGAGGCCCTGGCCCTTTGATTATTATGTATGATGCTTTTATTGTGAAGGTGCGGGCCGTACCATGATGAAGGTGCAGTTGAAGTTGAGGCCCTGGCCCTTTGATTATTATGTATGATGCTTTTATTGTGAAGGTGCGGGCCGTACCATGATGAAGGTGCAGTTGAAGTTGAGGCCCTGGCCCTTTGATTATTATTATTATTATCATGCTTTTATTGTGAAGGTGCGGGCCGTACCATGATGAAGGTGCAGTTGAAGTTGAGGCCCTGGCCCTTTGATTATTATGTATGATGCTTTTATTGTGAAGGTGCGGGCCGTACCATGATGAAGGTGCAGTTGAAGTTGAGGCCCTGGCCCTTTTATTATGTATGATGCTTTTATTGTGAAGGTGCGGGCCGTACCATGATGAAGGTGCAGTTGAAGTTGAGGCCCTGGCCGCAGCCCTTGGCCACCATGAAGCAGGCGCCGCCGCCGCGGTGCTGCAGCGCGGCGCCGGTGAACAGCAGCAGGTTGAGGCCCGCGTACAGAACCAGGAAGAGCAGCTTGCGGCTGTTGTTGTGCCAGTAGGCGCGGGTCAGGTACCGCGGGGCGCGCCGCCGCCGCCGCTGCTCCGCCTCCGGGGGCTTCAGCCAGTTCGCTGCACTGAGGGGGAGGGGGGGGAGGAGCACAGGGACCGGGTTATGGACCGGGTCAGGGACCGGGTCATGGACCGGGTCACGGGCCGGGTCACGGGCCGGGTCACGGGCCGGGTCATGGACCGGGTCAGGGACCGGGTCATGGTTATTATTGTTATTATTATTAAAAATAATATTATTATTTTTTTAATAATAATATTATTATTGTTACAGGTTTGAAAATGAATCAGCAGGAATAATAAATACTAAATAAATAAATAAACACTTAATATTAAATTCTAATAAATAATATTAATAATTAGGATGATAAAATAATAATAATTAAAAAACAGTAAAATAAATATTATTATCATTGGTATCAACAATAACAGATTAAAATTAATTATAATAATATTAAAATCACTAATAACAAATAACAGTAAAAAATAACTATGATTGATATTGTTTTTAATAATAATAAAATAAAATAATTAAAATTATATTAAAATAAATAACAAAGAATAACAGTAAAAATAACTATAATTATTATCAATAATAAAAAAAATAACAGTTAAAATACCTCTGATTAATATCGTTTTTGTTATTAATAATAACAGCAAACATGCATATATTAATATTATAGTTATTAGTTATTAATAATAACTTATAACAGGACGGTCAGCGCGGCCGCTCTCCCACCTGATGGTGAAATAACATTAAACATACCTCTGAATAATAAAGTTGTTGTTATTAATATTAATAATATAGTTATTGTTATAAGTAATAACAGTAAATATATATATATTAATATTATATTATTAGTTATTAATATTAATATTATAGTTATTAGTAACAACAGTAAACGTCTCTCCCACCTGATGGTGAAATAACAGTAAACATAACCATAGTTTTTGTTATTTATAATAACTTTAAACATATATTAATAATATAGTTATTGTTATTAGTAATAACAGTAGACATATATATATTAATATCAATAATATAGTTATTAATATTAACCCTAACCAGCGGCCGCTCTCCCACCTGATGGTGAAATAACAGTAAACATATATTAATATTATAGTATTAGTTATTAATAATATAGTTATTGTTATTAGTAATAACAGTAAATATATATATATTAATATTATATTATTAGTTATTAATAACAGTAAACATACCTCTGATTAATAAAGTTATTGTTATTAATATTAATAATATAGTTATTGTTATTAGTAATAACAGTAAACATATATATATTAATATTAATAATATAGTTATTAATAGACGTCTCTCCCACCTGATGGTGAAATAACAGTAAACATATATTAATATTAATAATATAGTTATTGTTATTAGTAATAACAGTAAACATATATATATTAATATTAATAATATAGTTATTAATAAACGTCTCTCCCACCTGATGGTGAAATAACAGTGAACATAACCATAGTTTTTGTTATTAATAATAACTTTAAACATATATTAATAATATAGTTATTAGTAATAATTATTAATAAACGTCTCTCCCACCTGATGGTGAGGTTCTCCATCACCTCGGGGAAGTTCTCCAGCTCGGCCTTGAGCTCCTCGAAGGTGATGGAGCCGCTGTTGTCTTTGTCTGCGGACTCGAACAGCGCCAGCGTCAGGTCGTCCAGCTTCTCCTCGGGCAGCGAGATGGCGCTCTCACGCAGACACGACTTCAGCACCGTCCGCAGCTCGTCGGGGTCGATGGAGCCGCTGCCTGTGGACAGACACACACTGAGTTCACCTGAGACAGACGGGCACGGGGACGTCCTGCGGGGGCGGGGGCACTGACCGTCCACGTCGTACACCTGGAACAGGAACTTGAGCTTGTCCGTCTCGCTGCCGTGGATCAGGAGGTCCAGCGCCTCCAGCAGCTCGTCCAGGCTGATGGAGGCGCTGCCGTCGGAATCGAACAGCGCGAAGAAACGCTCGGCGAAGAACGACTGCACGGAAAAACACACGTTACAACACACGTCTGAGGACAAAGGACTTTCATGTCTGATGCCGTCCTGTGGCGTGTTCGAGTCCCGTCACCTCTTTGACCTTGAGCGCCGTCTTAAACTCGTCCAGGTCGATCTCCTTGTCGTCCCCGGCGATGCTCTCGAACTGTTTGGTGACCCACTCCAGCCAGCGGGCGTCCTCGTCCAGACTCATGACGGCGGCCCGGCTGCACACGGCCCGGCTGCACACGGCCCGGCTGCACACGGCCCGGCTGCACACGGCCCGGCCCGAAGGAGCAGGTTCTGGCTCCTGATTGTCTCAGCACACACAGAACCGTCGGTGCTGTTCTGGCTCCTGATCGCCTCAGCACACAGAACCGTCGGTGCTGTTCTGGCTCCGGATCACCTCAGCACACACAGAACCGTCGGTGCTGTTCTGGCTCCTGATCGTCTCAGCACACAGAACCGTCGGTGCTGTTCTGGCTCCTGATCGCCTCAGCACACAGAACCGTCGGTGCTGTTCTGGCTCCTGATCGCCTCAGCACACAGAACCGTCGGTGCTGTTCTGGCTCCGGATCGCCTCAGCACACAGAACCGTCGGTGCTGTTCTGGCTCCGGATCGTCTCAGCACACACAGAACCGTCGGTGCTGTTCTGGCTCCTGATTGCCTCAGCACACAGAACCGTCGGTGCTGTTCTGGCTCCTGATCGCCTCAGCACACACAGAACCGTCGGTGCTGTTCTGACTCCTGATCGCCTCAGCACACAGAACCGTCGGTGCTGTTCTGGTTCCTGATCACCTCAGCACACAGAACCGTCGGTGCTGTTCTGACTCCTGATCGCCTCAGCACACAGAACCGTCGGTGCTGTTCTGGTTCCTGATCACCTCAGCACACACAGAACCGTCGGTGCTGTTCTGGCTCCTGATCACCTCAGCACACAGAACCGTCGGTGCTGTTCTGACTCCTGATCGCCTCAGCACACACAGAACCGTCGGTGCTGTTCTGACTCCTGATCGCCTCAGCACACAGAACCGTCGGTGCTGTTCTGGTTCCTGATCACCTCAGCACACAGAACCGTCGGTGCTGTTCTGGCTCCTGATCGCCTCAGCACACAGAACCGTCGGTGCTGTTCTGGCTCCTGATCGTCTCAGCACACAGAACCGTCGGTGCTGTTCTGGCTCCTGATCGCCTCAGCACACAGAACCGTCGGTGCTGTTCTGGTTCCTGATCACCTCAGCACACACAGAACCGTCGGTGCTGTTCTGGCTCCGGATCGCCTCAGCACACAGAACCGTCGGTGCTGTTCTGGCCCCTGATCGCCTCAGCTCACAGAACCGTCGGTGCTGTTCTGGCCCCTGATCGCCTCAGCACACAGAACCGTCGGTGCTGTTCTGGCTCCTGATCGCCTCAGCACACAGAACCGTCGGTGCTGTTCTGGCTCCTGATCGCCTCAGCACACACAGAACCGTCGGTGCTGTTCTGGCTCCTGATCGCCTCAGCGCGCACAGAACCGTCGGTGATGTTCTGACTCCTGATCGCCTCAGCACACACAGAACCGTCGGTGCTGTTCTGGCTCCTGATCGCCTCAGCACACACAGAACCGTCGGTGCTGTTCTGGCTCCTGATCGCCTCAGCGCACACAGACCCGTCGGTGCTGTTCTGGCTCCTGATCGCCTCAGCGCACACAGAACCGTCGGTGCTGTTCTGACTCCTGATCGTCTCAGCACACACAGAACCGTCGGTGCTGTTCTGGCTCCTGATCGTCTCAGCACACAGAAC
The DNA here is from genome assembly GCF_963691815.1 of Echiichthys vipera. Classification (NCBI taxonomy): domain Eukaryota; kingdom Metazoa; phylum Chordata; class Actinopteri; order Perciformes; family Trachinidae; genus Echiichthys; species Echiichthys vipera. The sequence continues at coordinate 525,811 of NC_139832.1, forward strand.
CGTCGGTGCTGTTCTGGCTCCTGATCGCCTCAGCACACACAGAACCGTTGGTGCTGCTCTGACTCCTGATCGCCTCAGCACACAGAACCGTCGGTGCTGTTCTGGCTCCTGATCGTCTCAGCACACAGAACCGTCGGTGCTGTTCTGGCTCCTGATCGCCTCAGCACACAGAACCGTCGGTGCTGTTCTGGCTCCTGATCGCCTCAGCACACACAGAACCGTCGGTGCTGTTCTGACTCCTGATCGCCTCAGCACACAGAACCGTCGGTGCTGTTCTGGCTCCTGATCGCCTCAGCACACAGAACCGTCGGTGCTGTTCTGGCTCCTGATCGCCTCAGCACACAGAACCGTCGGTGCTGTTCTGGCTCCTGATCGCCTCAGCACACAGAACCGTCGGTGCTGTTCTGGCTCCTGATCGTCTCAGCACACAGAACCGTCGGTGCTGTTCTGGCTCCGGATCGCCTCAGCACACAGAACCGTCGGTGCTGTTCTGGCTCCTGATCGTCTCAGCACACAGAACCGTCGGTGCTGTTCTGGCTCCTGATCGCCTCAGCACACAGAACCGTCGGTGCTGTTCTGGCTCCTGATCGCCTCAGCACACACAGAACCGTCGGTGCTGTTCTGACTCCTGATCGCCTCAGCACACAGAACCGTCGGTGCTGTTCTGGCTCCTGATCGCCTCAGCACACAGAACCGTCGGTGCTGTTCTGGCTCCTGATCGCCTCAGCACACAGAACCGTCGGTGCTGTTCTGGCTCCTGATCGCCTCAGCACACAGAACCGTCGGTGCTGTTCTGGCTCCTGATCGCCTCAGCACACAGAACCGTCGGTGCTGTTCTGGCTCCTGATCGTCTCAGCACACAGAACCGTCGGTGCTGTTCTGGCTCCGGATCGCCTCAGCACACAGAACCGTCGGTGCTGTTCTGGCTCCTGATCGCCTCAGCACACAGAACCGTCGGTGCTGTTCTGGCTCCTGATCGTCTCAGCACACAGAACCGTCGGTGCTGTTCTGGCTCCGGATCGTCTCAGCACACAGAACCGTCGGTGCTGTTCTGGCTCCGGATCGTCTGTGAAGCTCCTTGTTTTTATTTTCTGATCCTTTAAAAAACAGAAAATAGTTTAATAACTTTTACCTTCAACCCTGACGCTGCTCACAGGACTCATAATAATAACAATAATAATAATAATAATAATAATAATAACAAGTTATATTAAATATATTTGTGTGTTTAAACTTTTACGTTCTCACTTTAAAAACATTCTGAAAAAAAACATTTTTACTGGATAATAATAAAAAATGTAACTGGAGATAATAACTTTAAATGTTTTAATTTCCCAACAACAACAACAATAACAATAACAATATTACTAATAAAAACAATAATAATAATTATAACAATAATAATAACAATATTAATAATAATGTCAATATTACTAATAACAACAATAATAATAATTATAACAATAATAATAACAACAATATTAATAATAATATCAATATTAATAATAATAATAATTCTGGTGCTTTTATTGAAGCTAATTTGCAACGAAACCAAACAAAACAGAACAAAGTGAAGGAAGTTTAAAATTAAATTAACAACATTTTAAATATTATTGTTGTTATTGTTGTTATTGTTGTTGTTGGGGCGGCAGCAGCTCAGTCCAGAGGTGACTTGGCTGGGAACCGTAGGGTCGCTGGTTCAAGTCCCTGTGTGGACCATGTATGGAGCTTGGACTGGTGGCTGCAGAGGTGCCAGTTCATCTCCTTGGCACTGCCGAGGTGCTGTTGAGCAAGGCACCGAACCCCCAACACTGGCAGCCCCCTCGCTCTAACATCTCTCCTTAATTGCATGTATAGGTCCTGTTTGTGCATGTGTGTATTTCGGGCCTGTGTGTGTAACATGTATAATAATAAGAGTGAAAAAATTCAATTTCCCCGTGTGGGATAAAAATAAAGTAATTCTTCTTCTTCTACATGTCACCACATCATGTGAATATGTGTATTTGTGTCTATTTCCATTTCTTCCCTTTTTAAATTGAACTTTATTTTTGTTATTTTTTATCTTATTTTGTAATTTTTTGTTTCTGCTGCGACAAAAGAATTTCCCGTCTGCGTCAAACATCAAAGGTTTCTGATTCTGATTATTATTATTATTATTATTATTATTAATATTATTATTAATATTATTATTGTTGTTTTCCTCCAGTAAAATATGAAACACTTTAATAATCTTACATCTTTGTTTATGTTTTTTTTAACTGTTTCACACAGAAATGACACAATATTAATAGATGTGTATATTTATAATTAATAAAGAAAGACTGTGTGTGTCTGTGTGTGTCTCTGTGTGTGTGTGTGTGTGTGTCTCTGTGTGTGTGTGTGTGTCTGTGTGTGTGTGTGTGTCTCTGTGTGTGTGTGTGTGTCTGTGTGTGTGTGTCTGTGTGTCTCTGTGTGTGTGTGTGTCTGTGTGTGTGTCTCTGTGTGTCTGTGTGTGTCTCTGTGTGTGTGTGTGTGTGTGTGTGTCTGTGTGTGTGTCTGTGTGTGTGTGTGTGTGTCTCTGTGTGTGTGTGTGTGTGTCTGTGTGTGTGTCTCTCTCTGTGTGTGTGTGTGTGTGTCTGTGTGTGTGTTTGTGTCTCTGTGTGTGTGTTTGTGTCTGTGTGTGTGTGTGTGTCTCTCTCTGTGTGTGTGTGTGTATGTGTGTGTCTCTCTCTCTGTGTGTGTGTGTGTGTGTGTCTGTCTGTGTGTGTGTGTGTGTGTGTGTGTGTCTGTGTGTGTGTCTGTGTGTGTGTGTGTGTGTCTCTGTGTGTGTGTGTGTGTGTGTCTGGACTCTAACCTGCTGCTGCTGCCTCGTCCTCGGCTCCGGTGCGTCTGCTGCTCCTCTTCGTCCTCTGCGCCTCAGCGCCGGCGTCAGCTGCAGGTGACAGCTCCTCGTCTCTGAGCACCCGGGACTCAGTTTCCCACAATGCATCGCTCCTTCAACGCAGCTGCTGCTTCTCTCTGAACACAGGAACATTTTACACTGGGTCAGGGGGTCCAGGTCCTCCTCAGGGGTCCAGGACCTCCTCAGGGGTCCAGATCCTCCTCAGGGGTCCAGATCCTCCTCAGGGGTCCAGATCCTCCTCAGGGGTCCAGATCTTCCTCAGGGGTCCAGGTCCTCCTCAGGGGTCCAGGTCCTCGTCAGGGGTCCAGATCTTCCTCAGGGGGTCCAGGTCCTCCTCAGGGGTCCAGATCCTCCTCAGGGGTCCAGATCCTCCTCAGGGGTCCAGATCCTCGTTCTCATGGGTCCAGATCCTTCTCAGGGGTCCATATCCTCCTCATGGGTCCAGATCCTCCTCAGGGGTCCAGATCCTCCTCAGGGGTCCAGATCCTCCTCAGGGGTGCAGATCCTCCTCAGGGGTCCAGATCCTCCTCAGGGGTGCAGATCCTCCTCAGGGGTCCAGATCCTCCTCAGGGGTCCAGATCCTCGTTCTCATGGGTCCAGATCCTTCTCAGGGGTCCATATCCTCCTCATGGGTCCAGATCCTCCTCAGGGGTCCAGATCCTCCTCAGGGGTCCAGATCCTCCTCAGGGGTCCAGATCCTCCTCATGGGTCCAGATCCTCCTCAGGGGTCCAGATCCTCCTCAGGGGTGCAGATCCTCCTCAGGGGTCCAGGTCCTCGCCAGGGGTCCAGATCTTCCTCAGGGGTCCAGATCCTCCTCAGGGGTGCAGATCCTCCTCAGGGGTCCAGGTCCTCCTCAGGGGTCCAGATCCTGCTCAGGGGTCCAGGTCCTCCTCAGGGGTCCAGATCCTCCTCAGGGGTCCAGATCTTCCTCAGGGGTCCAGGTCCTCCTCAGGGGTCCAGATCCTCCTCAGGGGTCCAGATCCTCGTTCTCATGGGTCCAGATCCTTCTCAGGGGTCCATATCCTCCTCATGGGTCCAGGTCCTCCTCAGGGGTCCAGATCCTCCTCAGGGGTCCAGATCTTCCTCAGGGGTCCAGATCCTCCTCAGGGGTCCAGATCTTCCTCAGGGGTCCAGATCCTCCTCAGGGGTCCAGATCCTTCTCAGGGGTCCATATCCTCCTCATGGGTCCAGGTCCTCCTCAGGGGTCCAGATCCTCCTCAGGGGTCCAGATCTTCCTCAGGGGTCCAGATCCTCCTCAGGGGTCCAGATCTTCCTCAGGGGTCCAGATCCTCCTTTTCAGGGGTCCAGATCCTCCTCAGGGGTCCAGATCCTCGTTCTCATTCCGTTCAGTCCACTTAAAGCTGCATTCTCTCTAATGTCCAGCAGGAGGAGACTCCACTTAAAGCTGCATTCTCTCTAATGTCCAGCAGGAGGAGACTCCACTTAAAGCTGCATTCTCTCTAATGTCCACTTAAAGCTGCATTCTCTCTAATGTCCAGCAGGAGGAGACTCCACTTAAAGCTGCATTCTCTCTAATGTCCAGCAGGAGGAGACTCCACTTAAAGCTGCATTCTCTCTAATGTCCAGCAGGAGGAGACTCCACTTAAAGCTGCATTCTCTCTAATGTCCAGCAGGAGGAGACTCCACTTAAAGCTGCATTCTCTCTAATGTCCAGCAGGAGGAGACTCCACTTAAAGCTGCATTCTCTCTAATGTCCAGCAGGAGGAGACTCCACTTAAAGCTGCATTCTCTCTAATGTCCAGCAGGAGGAGACTCCACTTAAAGCTGCATTCTCTCTAATTAATAATGTGTGTGTTTGTTTGTGTGTGTCTGTCCCTGTGTGTGTGTGTCTCTGTGTGTGTGTGTGTGTCTGTCCCTGTGTATGTGTGTGTGTGTCTGTCCCTGTGTGTGTGTGTGTCTGTGTGTGTGTGTCTGTCCCTGTGTGTGTGTGTCTCTTGTGTGTGTGTGTGTGTGTGTGTCTGTCCCTGTGTGTGTGTGTGTGTGGTAGTGTGTGTGTGTGTCTGTGTGTGTGTGTCTGTCCCTGTGTGTGTGTGTCCCTGTGTTTGTGTGTGTCTGTCCCTGTGTGTGCGTGTGTCTGTCCCTGTGTGTGTGTGTCTGTGTGTCTCTGTGTGTGTGTGTGTCTGTCCCTGTGTGTGTGTGTCTGTGTGTCCCTGTGTGTGTGTGTGTCTGTCCCTGTGTGTGTGTGTGTCTGTCCCTGTGTGTGTGTGTGTGTGTGTCTGTCCCTGTGTGTCTTGTGTGTGTGTGTGTGTGTGTCTGTTTGTCCCTGTGTGTGTGTGTGTGTGTGTCTCTTGTGTGTGTGTGTCTCCCTGTGTGTGTGTCTGTCCCTGTGTGTGTGTGTGTGTGTGTCTGTGTGTCTCCCTGTGTGTGTGTCTGTCCCTGTGTGTGTGTGTGTGTGTGTGTCTCTTGTGTGTGTGTGTGTCTTGTGTGTGTGTGTGTGTGTGTGTGTATCTGTCCCTGTGTGTGTGTGTGTGTGTCTGTGTCTCTTGTGTGTGTGTGTGTGTGTCTCTTGTGTGTGTGTGTGTGTCTCTTGTGTGTGTGTGTGTGTGTGTCTGTCCCTGTGTGTGTGTGTGTGTGTGTGTGTGTGTGTGTGTGTGTGTCTGTCCCTGTGTGTGTGTGTGTGTGTGTGTGTGTGTCTGTCCCTGTGTGTGTGTGTGTGTGTGTGTGTGTAGAGTTTCACTGACTTTACAACATCCGGGTTTTTTCCCTAGGCAATGGGAGCCGCATCACCGCCGTTCCTTAGGCAAAGTGAAATAAATTCGCCGCACCGCCACGAAAAACTAGTCCGCTCCCCAAACAACCTTTCCCGCGGCCCCTCGCGCCGCCGATCGCTCCGATCTCCCTCACTTTAACGGCAGCACGCGCAAACACCGGTGGGTTCGTCGCGGATCCGCGCATTCCCGTAGTTTGGTCGGTGCCCCCCCTCCCGTCCACAGCTTCCGCGGCGCAGGGATCTGCGGCTGTGCTGCGGCTGCTGAGCCTTGAATGAGACTGAAGAAGAGTTCTTCTTGTTTTGGAGCTTCAGTTTTCTCCCGTTTTTACGCGTTTGCCTCCGAAAAAACACCGATCACGACCCCGAGGACGCTCCGCGGGGACCGGAGGGCGCCGGGACTGCTCACACGCCGCTGTATCCCGCCGCGGATCGGCTTCTTACCTAAATATATATTTAATTAATCCCGCGGAGGAGGACCGAGCTGCCGCCGCCGCCGCTGCCGCCGCCGCCGCTGCTGCTGCTGCTGCTGCTGCGGAGGAGGAGGAGCAGTGAGAAGTGAGTCCTCGTTTCTTTATTTCACAACTTTAATCCGCCTCAAACTTCACCTGTGTGTGTCCGCGCGCGTGTGTGTGTGTGTCCGCGGGCAGGACAGGTGTGTGTCGTCCGTGTGTGAGTGTGTGTCCGTGTGTGTGTGTGTGTGAGCTGCTCCGGTTCTTATTCTGAGGAGTTGATGTTGTGGAGGACGAGGGGCCCGAGCGAGGCAACTTGGACCCGAGCGGCCGCCGTCCGCTCCGCGGGGAAGATGGCGTCCGGCCCTTCACGCGCCGCTTTCATGTGCCCCCCGCGCGCTACAATGTTGCTCTTTATCGTGTCTTTGATGGGAGTTACGCGCGTGTGTGTGTGTGTGAGAGTGTGTGAGAGTGAGAGAGAGAGTGTGTGTGTGTGTGTGTGTGTGTGTGTGTGTGTGTGGGGCTGTTAGCACCTAGCAGTTAGCATGCTAGCGGCTAACGCTGCTAGCATCATCCACTGGTTCTCCGGGAACGGTCCCTCGGCTCCCGGAGCTCTGACGCCGCTCTGGCCGCTTCTCCGGGTGTTTCCGGGGCTGGACTCGGGCCCTGCGCGGCTCTCCGGTGCTTCTGTCCCCGGCTCAGGTCGCAGCTGCGCTCGGCCTCAAAACAGAAGCTCCTGAAACATTTACAACAACACAACAACACACACACAAACACACTTTCCCCGCTCTCATCTTGAAAAACCTCCATTTTAGCTCCTTTTCTCGGGCCCCTCTGCGGCGGCACGGCTGGAAGTTTGGCCCCATAACTGTGCGTCCCACCCGGGGAGCGATCACCGCAATGAACCGGCTCCGTTTGCCCTTCCACACCGAGGCTCCGGGAACAGTTCTGCAGCCGAGGAGCAGGAACAGTGCAACTTTGACCCGAGACACGTTTAAAGTCCAGGGACAGAACATTTGACTTTATTAAACTGACTTCTTTAAACTGATGCAAAGTGCAGGGAAGACTAAAGTGTGAAAATAAAGCTGCAGTTTTTTCTGTGTCACTGATGAAAAAGTCACAAATGTGCAGAAAAACTCCAGAAAGTGATGAAACAAGAAGAAATGTTCAAGTTTTTCAAAATAAAACAAGTTTGAGACAAAGAAACAAACCAAAGTGCAGCTTTTTTCTTTTTCTGCACTTTTATTTTTGCTTTCATCAGAAAAAACCTTTGATAAACCGATAAAAGTGCATCTTTAATGTTTAAGTATTAGTTTAATCTGTAAAGATGCAGAGCAGCAAAAAACAATAACAATAATAATAAAGATGCTAATGCTAATGATGCTAACGCTGTGTGAACCTGATGATTTCTGATGTTTCTGAAGTTGTTTTTAAAGCAAAATAAAGAAGATTTGCTCTTTTTATTCTTCACTCACTGAACATTTGAGTCTTTTCCTGCACTTTTGCATCAGAGCAGCAGTTTAAAGAACTCAGTTTAATAAAGTTTCATGTTGTTCGTCAGTTCTTCAGGAGCTGAACTGCAGCTTTTCTCTGTGTTCAGAGGTGAAACTCGACCCTGAGCAGCTGAGGAGCAGGAACACGTTTAAAGTCCAAGAACAGAACATTGGACTTTAGTGAATCAACTTTATTAAAGTGCTGCACTGATGAAAACTCACAAATGTGACTGAAGCATGAAGAAATGTTCAAGTTTTTCAAAATAAAACAAGTTTGAGACAAAGAATCAAACCAAACTGCAGCTTTAGTTTCACACTTTAGTCTTATTTCTGCACTTTTGCATCAGTGCATCAGTTTAAAGAAGTTGATTTAATAAAGTTAAATGTTGTTCCTCAGTTCCTCAGGAGCTTTGATTTCCTCTTTCTTTCTTCTCCTGCACATTAAAAGTGTAGAAAGTGTGAAAGTGGAGCAGAAGCAGCTGTGAGTGATGTTAGAGAGCAGAGGAGCCACGACGGCTCACGTCTCAACAAACTGATGCAGGAACAACCAAGAGTCCAAGAACCGAACAACTAACTTTATTTAAACTGCTGCAGAAGAAGAAAGAGTCACAGGAACAACGTCGAACTTTATTTAACAGACTTCTTTAAACTGATGCTCTGATGCAAAAGTGCAGGAAAAACTAGAGAAAGTGAAAACTGTCTAAACTGATCCACCTGTGATCATCACAGAGATCTGAGAGTGTGCAGGAATTAATACAAATATTGATAATAATAAAAAAGCCTCAGTGAGTTTAAAGGAAGTTTAAACAGATGTTTGAGTTCAGTTCAGAGACTTTAAATAAATCCATAAATATGAGACTAAAGTAGTTTCTGGTTGTTTTTCTCATTTGTTTGTTTGCTGTTTGTTGTTTATTTGGATGTAAATGTGGATTATTTCAGTTTCACAGCTGTTGTTCTTGTCGTTGTTGTTGTTGTTGTTTGTTTCGTCTGGTGTCAAATAAACTTCACAAAAAGAAAAATTCAAGTTTTCCAGAATCAAACAAACAATTTAAACTGCAGCTTTAGTTTCCTGCACGTTTGCATCAGAGCAGCAGTTTAAAGAAGTCGGGTTTATAAAGTTAGTTGTTCTGTTCTTGGACTCTTTCTTGTTCCTGCATCAGTTTGTTCGGATGTGAGCAGCTGATTTCTTCATGCTTCAGTCACAATCTGGAGTTTTTCTGCACTTTTGTGACTTTGCAGCAGTTTAAAGAAGTTGGTTTAAATAAAGTTAAACGTTGTTCCTGGACTCTTTCTTCTTCTGCATCAGTTTAAAGAAGTGTCCAGAAACTGTTCTTGAGTCTCTGATCTTTGTTCTTCTGGGACTTTAAACGTGTTCCTGCTCCTCAGCTGCTCAGAGTCGAGTTTAACCTCCGAACACGGAGAGAAGCTGCAGTTCAGCTGCTGAGGAACTGACAAACAACGTTTACCTTTAATAATAAGACTTCTTTAAACTGCTGCAAACGTGCAGGAAACTAAATCTGCAGTTTCTCTGAGTCTCTGAGGAAAAGAGTCAAAAATGTTCAGTGAGTGAAGAAGAAAAAGAGCAAATCTTCTTTATTTTGATTTAAAAACTTTTTAAACTGAGAGAAACTTCTCTTTTATGTCTCTTTGTAGTTGTTTTGTGTCTCTATGTGGTTGTTTTGTGTCTCTTTGTGGTTGTTTTGTGTCTCTTTGTAGTTGTTTTGTGTCTCTTTGTAGTTGTTTTGTGTCTCTTTGTAGTTGTTTTGTGTCTCTTTGTAGTTGTTTTGTGTCTCTTTGTAGTCGTTTTGTGTCTCTCTGTGGCTGTTTTGTGTCTCTCTGTGGTTGTTTTGTCTGTTTGTAGTTGTTTTGTGTCTCTATGTGGTTGTTTTGTGTCTCTTTGTGGTTGTTTTGTGTCTCTTTGTAGTTGTTTTGTGTCTCTTTGTAGTTGTTTTGTGTCTCTTTGTAGTTGTTTTGTGTCTCTTTGTAGTTGTTTTGTGTCTCTTTGTAGTCGTTTTGTGTCTCTCTGTGGCTGTTTTGTGTCTCTCTGTGGTTGTTTTGTGTCTCTTTGTGGTTGTTTTGTGTCTCTCTGTGGTTGTTTTGTGTCTCTCTGTGGTTGTTTTGTGTCTCTTTGTGGTTGTTTTGTGTCTCTCTGTGGTTGTTTTGTGTCTCTTTGTGGTTGTTTTGTGTCTCTTTGCGGTTGATTTGTGTCTCTTTGGTTGTTTTGTGTCTCTCTGTGGTTGTTTTGTGTCTTTTTGTAGTTGTTTTGTGTCTCTTTGTGGTTGTTTTGTGTCTCTCTGTGGTTGTTTTGTGTCTTTTTGTAGTTGTTTTGTGTCTCTTTGTGGTTGTTTTGTGTCTCTTTGTAGTTGTTTTGTGTCTCTTTGAAGTTATTTTGTGTCTCTTTGTGGTTGTTTTGTCTCTTTGTAGTCGTTGTGTGTCTCTTTGCCGTCGTTGTTTTGTGTCTCTTTGTAGTTGTCTTGTGTCTCTTTGCTGTTGTTTTGTGTCTCTTTGTAGTTGTTTTGTGTCTCTTTGTAGTTGTTTTGTGTCTCTTTGTAGTTGTTTTGTGTCTCTCTGTGGTTGTTTTGTGTCTCTCTGTGGTTGTTTTGTGTCTCTTTGTGGTTGTTTTGTGTCTCTTTGTGGTTGTTTTGTGTCTCTTTGTAGTTGTTTTGTGTCTCTTTGTGGTTGTTTTGTGTCTCTTTGTAGTTGTTTTGTGTCTCTTTGTAGTTGTTTTGTGTCTCTTTGTGGTTGTTTTGTGTCTCTTTGTAGTTGTTTTGTGTCTCTTTGTAGTTGTTTTGTGTCTCTTTGTAGTTGTTTTGTGTCTCTTTGTAGTTGTTTTGTGTCTCTTTGTAGTCGTTTTGTGTCTCTCTGTGGCTGTTTTGTGTCTCTCTGTGGTTGTTTTGTGTCTCTTTGTGGTTGTTTTGTGTCTCTCTGTGGTTGTTTTGTGTCTCTCTGTGGTTGTTTTGTGTCTCTTTGTGGTTGTTTTGTGTCTCTCTGTGGTTGTTTTGTGTCTCTCTGTGGTTGTTTTGTGTCTCTTTGCGGTTGATTTGTGTCTCTTTGGTTGTTTTGTGTCTCTCTGTGGTTGTTTTGTGTCTTTTTGTAGTTGTTTTGTGTCTCTTTGTGGTTGTTTTGTGTCTCTCTGTGGTTGTTTTGTGTCTTTTTGTAGTTGTTTTGTGTCTCTTTGTGGTTGTTTTGTGTCTCTTTGTAGTTGTTTTGTGTCTCTTTGTAGTTGTTTTGTGTCTCTTTGAAGTTATTTTGTGTCTCTTTGTGGTTGTTTTGTCTCTTTGTAGTCGTTGTGTGTCTCTTTGCCGTCGTTGTTTTGTGTCTCTTTGTAGTTGTCTTGTGTCTCTTTGCTGTTGTTTTGTGTCTCTTTGTAGTTGTTTTGTGTCTCTTTGTAGTTGTTTTGTGTCTCTTTGTAGTTGTTTTGTGTCTCTCTGTGGTTGTTTTGTGTCTCTCTGTGGTTGTTTTGTGTCTCTCTGTGGTTGTTTTGTGTCTCTTTGTGGTTGTTTTGTGTCTCTTTGTAGTTGTTTTGTGTCTCTTTGTGGTTGTTTTGTGTCTCTTTGTAGTTGTTTTGTGTCTCTTTGTGGTTGTTTTGTGTCTCTTTGTAGTCGTTTTGTGTCTCTTTGTGGTTGTTTTGTCTCTTTGTAGTTGTTTTGTGTCTCTTTGTAGTGGTTTACTTGTGTCTCTCTGTGGTTGTTTTGTGTCTCTTTGTAGTTGTTTTGTATCTTTGTAGTTGTTTTGTATCTTTGTAGTTGTTTTGTGTCTTTTTGTAGTTTTGTGTCTCTTTGTGGTTGTTTTGTGTCTCTTTGTGGTTGTTTTGTGTCTCTTTGGGGTTGTTTTGTGTCTCTTTGTAGTTGTTTTGTGTCTCTTTGTAGTTGTTTTTTGTCTCTTCGTTGTTGTTTTGTGTCTCTGTGTAGTTGTTTTGTGTCTCTTTGGGGTTATTTTGTGTGTCTGTGTAGTTGTTTTGTGTCTCTTTGTGGTTGTTTTGTGTGTCACTGTGGTTGTTTTGTGTCTCTTTGTAGTTGTTTTTTATCTCTATGCAGTTGTTTTGTGTCTTTTTGTGGTTGTTTTGTGTCTCTTTGCGGTTGTTTTGTGTGTCTCTGTGGTTGTTTTGTGTCTCTCTGTGGTTGTTTTGTGTCTCTTTGTAGTTGTTTTGTATCTTTGTAGTTGTTTTGTGTCTCTTTGTAGTTGTTTTGTGTCTTTTTGTGGTTGTTTTGTGTCTTTTTGTTGTTGTTTTGTGTCTCTCTGTAGTTGTTTTGTGTCTCTTTGTGGTTGTTTTGTGTCTCTTTGTAGTTGTTTTGTGTCTCTTTGTAGTTGTTTTTTATCTCTTTGTAGTTGTTTTGTGTCTTTATAGTTGTTTTGTGTGTCTTTGTGGTTGTTTTGTGTCTTTGTCGTTGTTTTTTATCTCTTTGTAGTTGTTTTGTGTCTCTTTGTAGTTGTTGTGTCTTTTTGTGGTTGTTTTGTGTCTTTTTGTGGTTGTTTTGTGTCTCTTTGTGGTTGTTTTGTGTCTCTCTGTGGTTGTTTTGTGTCTCTCTGTAGTTGTTTTATGTCTCTTTGTAGTTGTTTTGTGTCTCTTTGTGGTTGTTTTGGGTCTCTTCGTAGTTGTTTTGTGTCTCTCTGTGGTTGTTTTGTGTCTCTTTGTGGTTGTTTTGTGTCTCTTTGCGGTTGTTTTGTGTCTCTTTGTAGTTGTTTTGTGTCTCTTTGCGGTTGTTTTGTGTCTCTTTGTAGCTGTTTTGTGTCTTTGTGGTTGTTTTGTCTCTTTGTGGTTGTTTTGTGTCTCTTTGTAGTTGTTTTGTGTCTCTATGTGGTTGTTTTGTGTCTCTTTGTAGTTGTTTTGTGTCTCTTTGTGGTTGTTTTGTGTCTTTGCGGTTGTTTTGTTTCTCTTTGTAGTTGTTTTGTGTCTCTTTGCGGTTGTTTTGTGTCTCTTTGTAGTAGTTTTGTGTCTTTGTGGTTGTTTTGTGTCTCTTTGTAGTTGTTTTGTGTCTCTTTGTAGTTGTTTTGTGTCTCTCTGTGGTTGTTTTGTGTCTCTTTGTAGTTGTTTTGTGTCTCTGTGGTTGTTTGGTGTCTCTTTGTAGTTGTTTTGTGTCTCTCTGTGGTTGTTTTGTGTCTCTTTGTGGTTGTTTTGTGTCTCTTTGCGGTTGTTTTGTGTCTCTTTGTAGTTGTTTTGTGTCTCTTTGCGGTTGTTTTGTGTCTCTTTGTAGCTGTTATGTGTCTTTGTGGTTTTTTTGTCTCTTTGTGGTTGTTTTGTGTCTCTTTGTAGGTGTTTTGTGTCTCTTTGTGGTTGTTTTGTGTCTCTTTGCGGTTGTTTTGTGTCTCTTTGTAGTTGTTTTGTGTCTCTTTGTGGTTGTTTTGTGTCTCTTTGTAGGTGTTTTGTGTCTCTTTGTGGTTGTTTTGTGTCTCTTTGCGGTTGTTTTGTGTCTCTTTGTAGTTGTTTTGTGTCTCTTTGCGGTTGTTTTGTGTCTCTTTGTAGCTGTTTTGTGTCTTTGTGGTTGTTTTGTCTCTTTGTGGTTGTTTTGTGTCTCTTTGTAGTTGTTTTGTGTCTCTCTGTGGTTGTTTTGTGTCTCTTTGTAGTTGTTTTGTGTCTCTTTGTGGTTGTTTTGTGTCTCTGAGCGGTTGTTTTGTGTCTCTTTGTAGTTGTTTTGTGTCTCTTTGCGGTAGTTTTGTGTCTCTTTGCGGTTGTTTTGTGTCTTTGTGGTTGTTTTGTGTCTCTTTGTAGTAGTTTTGTGTCTCTTTGTAGTTGTTTTGTGTCTCTCTGTGGTTGTTTTGTGTCTCTCTGTGGTTGTTTTGTGTCTCTTTGTAGTTGTTTTGTGTCTCTTTGTGGTTGTTTTGTGTCTCTTTGTAGTTGTTTTGTGTCTCTCTGTGGTTGTTTTGTGTCTCTTTGCGGTTGTTTTGTGTCTCTTTGTAGTTGTTTTGTGTCTCTTTGCGGTTGTTTTGTGTCTCTTTGTAGCTGTTATGTGTCTTTGTGGTTGTTTTGTCTCTTTGTGGTTGTTTTGTGTCTCTTTGTAGTTGTTTTGTGTCTCTTTGTAGTTGTTTTGTGTCTCTTGTGGTTGTTTTGTGTCTCTTGTGGTTGTTTTGTGTCTCTTTGTAGTTGTTTTCTGTCTCTTTGTAGTTGTTTTGTGTCTCTCTGTGGTTGTTTTGTGTCTCTCTGTGGTTGTTTTGTGTCTCTTTGTAGTTGTTTTGTGTCTCTTTGTGGTTGTTTTGTGTCTCTTTGTGGTTGTTTTGTGTCTCTTTGCGGTTGTTTTGTGTCTCTTTGCAGTTGTTTTTTGTCTCTTTGCGGTTGTTTTGTGTCTCTTTGTGGTTGTTTTGTGTCTTTGCGGTTGTTTTGTGTCTCTTTGTAGTAGTTTTGTGTCTCTTTGCGGTTGTTTTGTGTCTCTTTGCGGTTGTTTTGTGTCTCTTTGTAGTTGTTTTGTGTCTCTTTGAAGTTGTTTTGTGTCTCTTTGCGGTTGTTTTGTGTCTCTTTGCGGTTGTTTTGTGTCTCTTTGTGGTTGTTTTGTGTCTCTTTGTGGTTGTTTTGTGTCTCTTTGTAGTTGTTTTGTGTGTCTTTGTAGTTGTTTTGTGTCTCTCTGCGGTTGTTTTGTGTCTCTCTGTGGTTGTTTTGTGTCTCTTTGTGGTTGTTGTGTGTCTCTTTGCAGTTGTTTTGTGTCTTTGTAGTTGTTTTGTCTCTTTGTAGTTGTTTTGTGTCTTTGTAGTTGTTTTGTCTCTTTGTAGTTGTTTTGTCTCTTTGTAGTTGTTTTGTGTCTCTTTGTAGTTGTTTTGTGTCTCTCTGTGGTTGTTTTGTGTCTCTTTGTAGTTGTTTTGTGTCTCTTTGTGGTTGTTTTGTGTCTCTTTGAGGTTGTTTTGTGACTCTTTGTAGATGTTTTGTGTCTCTTTGTGGTTGTTTTGTGTCTCTTTGTGGTTGTTTTGTGTCTCTTTGCGGTTGTTGTGTGTCTCTTTGCAGTTGTTTTGTGTCTCTTTGTAGTTGTTTTGTGTCTCTTTGTGGTTGTTTTGTGTCTCTTTGTGGTTGTTTTGTGTGTCTCTTTGTGGTTGTTTTGTGTGTCTTTGTAGTTGTTGTGTGTCTCTTTGTAGTTGTTTTGTGTCTCTTTGTAGTTGTTTTGTGTCTCTTTTTGGTTGTTTTATGTCTCTTTGTAGTTGTTTTGTGTCTCTCTGTGGTTGTTTAGTGTCTCTTTGTGGTTGTTTTGTGTCTCTTTGTGGTTGTTTTGTGTCTTTGCGGTTGTTTTGTGTCTCTTTGTAGTAGTTTTGTGTCTCTTTGTGGTTGTTTTGTGTGTCTTTGTAGTTGTTGTGTGTCTCTTTGTAGTTGTTTTGTGTCTCTTTGTAGTTGTTTTGTGTCTCTTTTTGGTTGTTTTGTGTCTCTTTGCGGTTGTTTTGTGTCTCTTTGTGGTTGTTTTGTGTCTCTTTGTGGTTGTTTTGTGTCTCTTTGTAGTTGTTTTGTGTGTCTTTGTAGTTGTTTTGTGTCTCTCTGCGGTTGTTTTGTGTCTCTCTGTGGTTGTTTTGTGTCTCTTTGTGGTTGTTGTGTGTCTCTTTGCAGTTGTTTTGTGTCTTTGTAGTTGTTTTGTCTCTTTGTAGTTGTTTTGTGTCTCTTTGTAGTTGTTTTGTCTCTTTGTAGTTGTTTTGTCTCTTTGTAGTTGTTTTGTGTCTCTTTGTAGTTGTTTTGTGTCTCTCTGTGGTTGTTTTGTGTCTCTTTGTAGTTGTTTTGTGTCTCTTTGTGGTTGTTTTGTGTCTCTTTGAGGTTGTTTTGTGACTCTTTGTAGATGTTTTGTGTCTCTTTGTGGTTGTTTTGTGTCTCTTTGTGGTTGTTTTGTGTCTCTTTGCGGTTGTTGTGTGTCTCTTTGCAGTTGTTTTGTGTCTCTTTGTAGTTGTTTTGTGTCTCTTTGTGGTTGTTTTGTGTCTCTTTGTGGTTGTTTTGTGTGTCTCTTTGTGGTTGTTTTGTGTGTCTTTGTAGTTGTTGTGTGTCTCTTTGTAGTTGTTTTGTGTCTCTTTGTAGTTGTTTTGTGTCTCTTTTTGGTTGTTTTATGTCTCTTTGTAGTTGTTTTGTGTCTCTCTGTGGTTGTTTAGTGTCTCTTTGTGGTTGTTTTGTGTCTCTTTGTAGTTGTTTTGAGACGTCGTTAAACCTTTAGTTAAATGTGGATTACATCATTAAAACTGTGTTTATTATATTTCACGTCTGAATAAACTGGAGTTCAGCAGGAGAGAGAACAAGATTTCCTTATTTAAGTCCAGAGGTGTTTGAGGTGAAGGCGTTATAAAATACATAAATATATAAATATATAAATACATAATTATCTATAAATCTCTGATTCAGTCATAAATTCATGTGTTTGTCTTTAAAGCTGTTTGAGTAAAAACACGTGTTCATGTTTTTAATATGAATAATGTCTTTAACGTTGTGTTTGTCACGGGGCTAATGTTAATACTATGTTATTAATATAAATATGTATTTGTGTGTGTGACAGGGTTAAAGATATTAATATGTGTGTGTGTGTGTGTGTGTGTGTGTGTGTGTGTGTGTGTGTGTGTGTGTGTGTGTGTGTGTGTGTGTGTGTGTGTGTGTGTGTGTGTGTGTGTGTGTGTGTGTGTGTGTGTGTGTGTGTGTGTGTGTGTGTGTGTGTGTGTGTGTGTGTGTGTGTGTGTGTGTGTGTGTGTGTGTGTGTGTGTGTGTGTGTGTGTGTGTGTGTGTGTGTGTGTGTGTGTGTGTGTGTGTGTGTGTATTTGTGTAGCAGAGCAGCACAGAGGTGGAGTCCGTCCTGACGCCTGTCGGTGAGTCCTGAATATTCAAGTTTCATCCATAAAAAGATTCTTTTCATTCTGAACTAAATCACTTTAATCTTCATAAACACACAGAGACGCTCGACCTCTTTAGAGCTTTCATACGTCCACGACTCTCTCTGTGTTTAATCATGATCATAAATAATATTAATAATGTTGTTGTTGTTGTTGTTTCAGCGGCACGTTAATGCTTCAGTTGGATGCTTTTCCTGCTGGAGACGCTGTTACGGTAAAACACACACACATTTATATATTAATATTTATATTTATTTATAAGAGTTCTAGTTTTTAATGTGCTATGATGATGTTCATAAAGAGTCGTGTGTGTGTGTGTGTGTGTGTGTGTGTGTGTGTGTGTGTGTGTGTGTGTGTGTGTGTGTGTGTGTGTGTGTGTGTGTGTGTGTGTGTGTGTGTGTGTGTGTGTGTGTGTGTGTGTGTGTGTGTGTGTGTGTGTGTGTGTGTGTGTGTGTGTGTGTGTGTGTGTGTGTGTGTGTGTGTGTGTGTGTGTGTGTGTGTGTGTGTGTGTGTGTGTGTGTGTGTGTGTGTGTGTGTGTGTGTGTGTGTGTGTGTGTGTGTGTGTGTGTGTGTGTGTGTGTGTGTGTGTGTGTGTGTGTGTAGGCTGATCGATCAGCTGACAGACTGACTGGATCCATGATGGAGTTACAGACGTTACAGGAAGCTCTGAAGGTGGAGATCCAGATCCATCAGGTACCCTTTCAAAATACTACTTCCTCCCACCAGGACCCTTTCAAAATACTACTTCCTCCCCCACAACCCTTTCAAAATACTACTTCCTCCCCCCAGGACCCTTTCAAAATACTACTTCCTCCCCCCAGGACCCTTTCAAAATACTACTTCCTCCTCCAAAACCCTTTCAAAATACTACTTCCTCCTCCCACAACCCTTTCAAAATACTACTTCCTCCCCCCAGGACCCTTTCAAAATACTACTTCCTCCTCCAAAACCCTTTCAAAATACTACTTCCTCCTCCCGGACCCTGTCAAAATACTACTTCCTCCACAACCCTTTCAAAATACTACTTCCTCCCACAACCCTTACAAAATACTACTTCCTCCTCCACAACCCTTTCAAAATACTACTTCCTCCCACAACCCTTACAAAATACTACTTCCTCCTCCACAACCCTTTCAAAATACTACTTCCTCCCACAACCCTTACAAAATACTACTTCCTCCTCCACAAACCTTTCAAAATACTACTTCCTCCTCCCACAACCCCATAAAAATACTACTTCCTTCTCCTACAACCGTTTCAAAATACTACTTCCTCCTCCCACAACCCTTTCAAAATACTACTTCCTCCCCCCAGGACCCTTTCAAAATACTATTTCCTCCCCCCAGGACCCTTTCAAAATACTACTTCCTCCTCCAAAACCCTTTCAAAATACTACTTCCTCCTCCAAAACCCTTTCAAAATACTACTTCCTCCTCCCGGACCCTGTCAAAATACTACTTCCTCCACAACCCTTTCAAAATACTACTTCCTCCCACAACCCTTACAAAATACTACTTCCTCCTCCACAACCCTTTCAAAATACTACTTCCTCCTCCACAAACCTTTCAAAATACTACTTCCTCCTCCCAGAACCCTTTCAAAATACTACTTCCTTCTCCAGAACTCTTTCAAAATACTACTTCCTCCCCCCAGAACCCTTTAAAAATACTACTTCCTTCTCCAGAACCCTTTCAAAATACTACTTCCTTCTCCAGAACTCTTTCAAAATACTACTTCCTCCTCCCAGAACCCTTTCAAAATACTACTTCCTTCTCCAGAACTCTTTCAAAATACTACTTCCTCCCCCCAGAACCCTTTCAAAATACTACTTCCTTCTCCAGAACTCTTTCAAAATACTACTTCCTGTCCAAACAACGACCCTAGAACCTTTTAGATCAGTGTGTTCCTGCAGTTCACTTCATCACCGCGTTATTTCGGCTCCTTTACACGAGCGTGAAGTCATTTTGCATCTTTTTGGGTTTCTAATTGTCATCTAATTTGTTTTGTGTGTTTTTATCATTTGAATCCTTTTCTGATTGTTGCTGAACGACCTTCATGAGCCTTCAGTGAAGGTCGTGCAGGTGCTGTGGTTGTAGTTCCCCCCGTGTCCAGCAGGAGCCACTGTGACCCTCTCTCTCTCTCTCTCTCTCTCTCTCTCTCTCTCTCTCTCTCTCTCTCTCTCTCTCTCTCTCTCTCTCTCTCTCTCTCTCTCTCTCTCCTTCTGCAGAAGCTGGTGGCTCAGATGAAGCAGGACCCTCAGGTGAAGCCCCCCCCTCACACACACACACACACACATACACACACACACACACACACACACACACACACACACACACACACGAGTTCTTCCTCCTCTCACGGTTTTGTGTTTGTGCCGTTTTCAGAACGCAGATCTGAAGAAGCAGCTCCACGAGCTTCAGGCCAAGATCACGGCGCTCAGTGAGAAACAGGTACGTTCCAACACGTCAACGTGCACACGTCAGCGTGCACACGTCAGCGTGCACACGTCAGCGTGCACACGTCAACGTGCACACGTCAGCGTGCACACGTCAGCGTGCACACGTCAACGTGCACACGTGTACGTGTACACGTCAGCGTGCACACATTAACGCGCACACGTCAACGTGCACACATGAACGTGCACACACTGAGCTGCAACCTGCCCCCCCCTCACACCTGTCAGGGGGGTCCAGGAGGCCGAGGGTCCGTCCACACGATCCACAACCAGGCAGAGTCTCTGCAGCTTTAACCTCCGTCACATCCAAGAACCGTCCAGCTGCTCTGAACTCCGTATCTTTTCTCACTGAGACGAAGAACGACTCAATTTGACCTCCTCTTCCTCCTCCTCTTCCTCTCCTCCTCCCTCTCCTCCTCTTCCTCTCCTCTCCTCTTCCTCCCCTCCTCTTCCTCTGCTCCTCTTCCTTCTCTTCCTCTCCTCCTCTTCCTCTCCTCCTCCCCCTCTCTTCCCCTCCTCTCCTCCTCTCCCTCTCCTCTTCCTCTCCTCCTCTTCCTCTCCTCTCCTCCTCCTCTTCCTCTCCTCCTCCCTCTTCTCCTCTTCCTCTCCTCCTCTTCCTCTCCTCCTCTTCCTCTCCTCCTCCCCCTCTCCTCCTCTCCTCCTCCTCTTCCTCTCCTCTTCCTCTCCTCCTCCCCCTCTCTTCCCCTCCTCTCCTCCTCTCCCTCTCCTCTTCCTCTCCTCCTCTTCCTCTCCTCCTCTTCCTCTCCTCCTCTCCTCCTCCTCTTCCTCTCCTCTTCCTCTCCTCCTCCCTCTTCTCCTCCTCTCTCCTCCTCTTACTCTCCTCCTCTTCCTCTCCTCCTCTCCTCCTCCTCTCTTCCTCCTCTTCCTCTCCTCCTCTCCTCCTCCCTCTTCTCCTCCTCTCTCCCCCTCACTCCCCCTTTCCTCCTCTCCTCTTCCTCTCCTCCTCTCTCTCCTCCTCTTCCTCTCCTCCCCCTCTCTCCTCCTCCTCTTCCTCTCCTCCTCCTCTTCCTCTCCTCCTGCAGAAGAAGGTGGTGGAGCAGCTGAGGAAGGAGCTGTTGGTGAAACAGGAGCCGGAGACGAAGCTGCAGCTTCACGTTCAAACCCCACAAACAGGAGGAGACGTGAAGCTGATCCAGGGAGGACAGGTGAGACGGGGGGGGGGAGGACAGGTGAGACAGGGGGGGGGAGGACAGGTGAGACAGGGGGGGGACAGGTGAGACGGGGGGAGGACAGGTGAGACGGGGGGGGGGACAGGTGAGACGGGGGGGGGGACAGGTGAGACAGGGGGGAGGGAGGGAGGACAGGTGAGACGGGGGGGAGGACAGGTGAGACAGGGGGGAGGGGGAGGACAGGTGAGACAGGGGGGAGGACAGGTGAGACAGGGGGGAGGACAGGTGAGACGGGGGGAGGACAGGTGAGACAGGAGGGAGGGAGGACAGGTGAGACTGTGGGAGGAAGGGGGAGGACAGGTGAGACGGGGGAGGGAGGGGGAGGACAGGTGAGACAGGGGGGAGGGGAGGGGGAGGACAGGTGAGACGGGTGGGAGGGGGAGGACAGGTGAGACGGGTGGGAGGGGGAGGACAGGTGAGACGGGTGGGAGGGAGGGAGGACAGGTGAGACAGGTGGGGAGGGAGGGAGGCGGACAGGTGAGACAGGGGGGAGGGAGTGAGGACAGGTGAGACGGGGGGGGAGGACAGGAGAGACGGGGGGAGGACAGGTGAGACGGGGGGTGGGAGGGGGAGGACAGGTGAGACGGGGGGGGGGCAGGTGAGACAGGGGGGAGGGGAGGGGGGGACAGGGGGAGGACAGGTGAGACAGGGGGAGGGGAGGGGGAGGACAGGTGAGACAGGTGGGAGGGAGGAAGGGGTGAGAAAGGGGAGGGAGGACAGGTAAGACAGGTGGGGAGGGGAGGGGGAGGACAGGTGAGACAGGTGGGAGGGAGGAAGGGGTGAGAAAGGGGAGGGAGGACAGGTAAGACAGGTGGGGAGGGGAGGGGGAGGACAGGTGAGACAGGGGGGAGGGGAGGGGGAGGACAGGTGAGACGGGTGGGAGGGAGGGAGGACAGGTTAGACGGGGGGAGGACAGGTGAGACGGGGGGGAGGGAGGAAGGGGTGAGACAGGGGAGGGAGGGAGGGAGGACAGGTAAGAAAGGTGGGGAGGGAGGGGGAGGGGAGGGAGGGAGGACAGGTGAGACAGGTGGGGAGGGAGGGAGGCGGACAGGTGAGACGGGGGGGAGGACAGGTGAGACAGGGGGGAGGGGAGGGAGGGAGGACAGGTGAGACAGGTGGGGAGGGAGGGAGGAGGACAGGTGAGACGGGGGAGGGAGGGAGGACAGGGGAGGGAGGGAGGACAGGTGAGACAGGTGAGGAGGGAGGGGGAGGACAGGTGAGACAGGGGGAGGGGAGGGAGGGGTGAGACAGGGGAGGACAGGTGAGACAGGGGGGAGGGGAGGGAGGGGTGAGGGAGGGAGGGAGGACAGGTGAGACGGGGGAGGGGAGGGAGGACAGGTAAGACGGGGGGAGGACAGGTGAGACGGGGAGAGGACAGGTGAGACGGGGAGAGGACAGGTGAGACAGGGGGGAGGACAGGTGAGACAGGCGGGAGGACAGGTGAGACGGGGGGGAGGACAGGTGAGACAGGGGGGAGGGGAGGGAGGGAGGACAGGTGAGACAGGGGAGGGAGGGGGAGGACAGGTGAGACAGGGGGAGGGGGGAGGGGGAGGACAGGTGAGACAGGGGGGAGGGAGGGAGGAGGACAGGTGAGACGGGGGAGGGGAGGGAGGACAGGTGAGACGGGGGAGGGAGGGGGAGGGAGACAGAACAGGTGAGATGGGGGCTTAATCAGACGCCCTTCCACCAGGTGCATGCTGGGAACTGTAGTACAGTGTGTAACACGGGTTCACGTCTCCCTCCACAGACGCTGACGGTCACGCCGGTCCTCACCACGAAGACTCTACCTCTGGTGCTGAAAGCTGCCGCCACGCCCGCCCTGCCCGGCTCCGCCCTTCCGCAACGCACGCCCACCGTCGCCATGGTAACCGCCGCTCTCACCAAACCCGACCTGCAGAACGCCCCCATCAACCTGCAGGTGGCCAGCAAGCTGACCAATCAGAGCTCGGAGCCCGTGCGACTGGTGTCCAAGAACGCCATGGTGGTAAGAAACTCGGGTCCACGCCGCTGTCCGGTCCATCGTGTCATCGCACCCCGCCCTCCGTATGTGGCGAGCAGAGCGGCTGAACGTAGACGAGTGTCGTTTAAGTCTTAAAGCCTTCAGAGGTGGAAGTGTCTTTAATCAGGCCGTGGCGTGAGTGGTGGCCCGTCAGACGACGCCAGGAGCCGTTCTGGAGCGAGAACCGCGCTTACGTAACGCCGCAATGTCACGGTAACAACTGCAGCTACGATATCTGCGGCCACTGGCGTGCACAGGGGGCTCCTCTAGGAGCATAAACGTGTGTTAAAGTGTCCTCTAGGAGCATAAACGTGTGCTAAAGTGTCCTCTAGGAGCATAAACGTGTGTTAAAGTGTCCTCTAGGAGCATAAACGTGTGCTAAAGTGTCCTCTAGGAGCTTAAACGTGTGTTAAAGTGTCCTCTAGGAGCATAAACGTGTGTTAAAGTGTCCTCTAGGAGCATAAACGTGTGCTAAAGTGTCCTCTAGGAGCATAAACGTGTGCTAAAGTGTCCTCTAGGAGCATAAACGTGTGTTAAAGTGTCCTCTAGGAGCATAAACGTGTGTTAAAGTGTCCTCTAGGAGCATAAACGTGTGCTAAAGTGTTCTCTAGGAGCATAAACGTGTGTTAAAGTGTTCTCTAGGAGCATAAACGTGTGTTAAAGTGTCCTCTAGGAGCATAAACGTGTGTTAAAGTGTTCTCTAGGAGCATAAACGTGTGCTAAAGTGTTCTCTAGGAGCATAAACGTGTGTTAAAGTGTCCTCTAGGAGCATAAACGTATGCTAAAGTGTCCTCTAGGAGCCTAAACGTGTGTTAAAGTGTCCTCTAGGAGCATAAACGTGTGCTAAAGTGTCCTCTAGGAGCATAAACGTGTGCTAAAGTGTCCTCTAGGAGCATAAACGTGTGCTAAAGTGTCCTCTAGGAGCATAAACGTGTGTTAAAGTGTCCTCTAGGAGCATAAACGTGTGTTAAAGTGTCCTCTAGGAGCATAAACGTGTGCTAAAGTGTCCTCTAGGAGCATAAACGTGTGTTAAAGTGTCCTCTAGGAGCATAAACGTGTGCTAAAGTGTCCTCTAGGAGCATAAACGTGTGTTAAAGTGTCCTCTAGGAGCATAAACGTGTGCTAAAGTGTCCTCTAGGAGCATAAACGTGTGTTAAAGTGTCCTCTAGGAGCATAAACGTGTGCTAAAGTGTCCTCTAGGAGCATAAACGTGTGCTAAAGTGTCCTCTAGGAGCATAAACGTGTGCTAAAGTGTCCTCTAGGAGCATAAACGTGTGTTAAAGTGTCCTCTAGGAGCTCCTTTGTGCACGCCACGGTCCGCTGCGTCCTGCTTTGTTGACAACAATGGTGCCGTCCTTAGTTGGAGCGTGTGCGGTCGTCGTGGTCGTCGTGGTCGCTGTGATCGAGCTGTGGCGTGTTTAATATCAGCAGATATCCGCTGTGGTTTTGTCTCAGGTGCAGGCGACCGCCGCCGCCGCCGGCACGCCAATCAAAGTTCCTCAGTTTGTCCCTCCTCCTAGACTGACGCCTCGACCCACCTTTCAGCCACAGGTGCGTCCCTTAAGCCCCGCCTCCCACCCTAACCCCCTCAGATCCGTGTGTGTGGCCCGCCCGCCTCAGGTGACCCGCTCGCCCTCCAGCAGAGGGCAGCAAAGCAAACGCCATGCCTTGCTCCGTGGCACTAAAACCCTGTTTGCTGTGTGCTGCCTCTTCATCTCCTCCTCCTCTCGTTGTGCTGCTTCTCATTCTACAGCGTGAGCGCGTTGTGCCTTTGTTTTCCTGCAGCTTCTTGGTTTTGTTGTGTTCCTGGCTGTCGCTGTGTTTTAACCCTCTGAGTGCAGACGTGTCGCTGCGTCAGCTGCTCGGTGACGCCACTGGGGCTCAGGTTTGACTTCAGAGCGACACGTCAGGTCTGAACGTGAACGAGTCCCCGAGACGTAGACAAAAACATCACAGCTATAAAACGCTTATTAACGAGTGATGGACAAAAATTATCCTTAAAACTGCCCCTTTAGATTAAAGTGGACTCAAATTTGCAACTGTCACGCCCCTCCCCCTCGACCACCGAGTGCTCGTCAGTGCACGTGCACCAGATTCCTGTGAATAAACAGCATGGCGTGCACGCTACATGGAGCTAGCCTGGCTAACGTACTCAGAGATAGCATCTGCGAACGTAATTTAACGTATGCTAGCTTGAGGCGTGTGTCTGTAATATTGTAAACAAGCCCCGCCCACAGCTTCCTTCCTGTTTGGTCCAATCAGGAAGCTGGGTCAGCGTCAGTTCTCTGAGTGTCCACTAGGGGCAGGTTTCATGTAAAACAGCCGTTTACACAGCATCGTCAGTGGACAGGATGACGTGACGAGGATTTCTGAGATCAAACTAATGCTGACGACTGCACCTTTAACCGAGCGTTAGCCTAGCATTAGCCTAGCGTTAGCCTAGCGTTGGCTTAGCGTTAGCTTAGCTTGTAGACAGCGTGAAGTGTCTCTTACTGAATAAATGCCACTCCTATAAACACTAAAGTGTTTCCTTAGCTCACTCCTAATAATAATAATAATAATAATAATAACAGTAATAGTATGAGACTCATTGTTAGGTCATTGGTCGCAGAGCTCCTCAGTGGCGTCGCCGGCGGTGTCGGGTCTCTTGGTGCTGTGTTCTGATTGGCTGTCTGTCCCCAGGTCAGGCCCAAACCGGCCCCACCCACCAACGTCCACATCGCCCCGGCCCCGCCCCCTCCCATGATGGCGGCGCCCCAGCTGCTCCAGAGGCCGGTCATGTTGGCCACCAAGCTGTCGTCCTCGCTGCCCTCGGCGGCGCCCATCCACCAGGTCCGCATCGTGAACGGGCAGCCCTGCGGCAAGACGGGCGCCGCCCCGCTGACGGGCATCGTCATCACCGCGCCCGTGTCTGCCGCCGCCCCCTCCCGCCACGCCAGCCCCGCGCTGGCGCCCAGCCTCACCCCGATCCTCACCCCGACCCCCGCCAAGCCGATCCAGATCAGCAGCCTGATCGCAGAGCCCAAGGTCAGTTCCTCTGACCCCTGACCCCTGACCCCTCTCCTCTGACCCTTCTCCTCTGACCTCTGACCCCTGACCCCTCTCATCTGACCTCTGACCACTGACCCCTCTCCTCTGACCCCTGACCCCTCTCCTCTGACTCCTGACCCCTCTCCTCTGACTCCTGACCCCTCTCCTCTGACCCCTCTCCTCTGACTCCTGACCCCTCTCCTCTGACCCCTGCCCTCTGACCCCTCTCCCCTGACCTCTGACCTCTCTCCTCTGACCCCTGACCTCTGACCCCTCTCCTCTCCCCCCTGACCCCTGCCCTCTGACCCTGTGTGCGTCTCCTCTGACCCCTCTCCTCTGACTCCTGACCTCTGACCCCTCTCCTCTGACCCCTGACCCCTGACCTCTGACCCCGTGTGCGTCTCCTCTCAGCAGGCGGTGAAACCGGAGGCCGAACCGAAGGTGGTGGTGGTCCTGCCCTCCTCCTCCACCCCCCCTCTCTCTCCTCCTCCTCCTCCCCCCCGACACAAGAAGGAGGAGAACCCCGAGGTTTGTGCCGCAGACACGAGTGCGTCCTCAGGTTCTCACCGCCGCTGCGTCTCATCACCAAACTCTCGTCTCTTACAGAAACTGGCGTTCATGGTGTCGCTGGGCCTCGTCACGCACGACCACCTGGAGGGTGAGTTTCTGGCTTAACCTCATGTTACATCGTTTGTTTGACTTTACATCATGTTGTTACGAAAATGAAGAGACATTTTAGCATCGTTTTCATTCTGTAAACCACAGTTAGTGTCGTGAACGCTGCGGGGAACAACTCAGGGCGCCCTCCCACTGTGCCTCCGTCACAGGTTAAAGCACCCTCCCACTGTGCCTCCGTCCCGTGCCCCGTGCTTTAGGGTCCTTGTCCCCCCCTCCAGGCCCGTTTGTACTCACACTACCTGGGCCTCGGAGAATGCTTCTTGCTGCCTATACGTCATCACGCCGTAACACGTCACACGCATTGATGACGTCATGGCGATGCGTGGCTTTGTTTCCAGATCTTTCCGTAGACCTCGGAGTTTTTGTGCGTCTTGTCGACTGTTTTTGAATCTTTTCATCGACCAAATCTGCAGTAAACACTCCACCTCCGCATCACACCAACGTGAACCTTTCACCGCCATTGTTTGAAATGTCCGCGCATGGTCCCTCCTTCTTTTTTCTACGTCCCAACAGGCGCACAGGAAATGACCTCAGAACCGCCGTAGGCCTCGTGCTCGTACACGTGCGCACGCTCGTGCTCGTACACGTGCAAACGTGCTTTACTAAAGCCCACCTCTCCCAAACGGGTCGTGGACGGCAAGCGTGCCGCTCCTAGACGTGGTACGGTTGCACTCACACTGGTCAAAGGAACCAGACTTTAGCCGTGACACCTGTTTTGGCGCGGTGTGGAGGGAAAGTGTGAGTGCGTCCTGGGAGGAGCGGGACACAGAGTACGACGTAAACAAGTGTTTCATCAGAAAACAATAAACCAACAGTGTCCAGGGGACGGGGACAAAGGTGCAGGGGAGGAAGTAACAGATATAAATGAGCTGATGAAACGATCTGGAGTTTATTCAAATATGAAGGAGCTAAACATTTAAAAGAACTTTCACCAAACACGGAGTTGGTTTGAGGAAAACTGAACCTCATCAGGCTGCAGGTTCTGGTGGTTCTGGTTCTGGTGGTTCTGGTTCTGGTGGTTCTGGAGCCGGCGGTTCTGGTTCCGGTGGTTCAGGTTCCGGTGGTTCTGGTTCTGGTGGTTCTGGTTCTGGTGGTTCTGGAGCCGGTAGAGAACACAGACTGGAGGTTGATGTAAATGCGTTTTCATGGCGTCCTGATGGATCTGACGTCTACTGAAGAGGACAGACGTTTGTGTTTCCACCCGTCTGTCTGAGTGATGTTTCACTTTAACACTCTAACGCTGTTACGACCCGTGAAGTACACGATGGTTAAAGTGTCGCTGAGACCCTCAAGTGTCTGTAAAAGGTCTAAAAATGTAACTTTCATGTTTTAATTTGCAGAGATTCAGAGCAAAAGACAGGAGCGGAAGAGGAGAACGACGGCCAACCCGGTGTACAGCGGCGCCGTGTTCGAACCCGAGGTACAGATGGTTTCATATCTTCATAACCATGTTTATCAGGAGGAAGGATCTTTCTGGATCGTCTGCGTCCTGGTGAAGAACGGCACGAGTTTGTGTCTTAAACCAAAACAACACTTTCTTTTTTCTGTGTTTCAGAGGAAAAAGAGCGCCGTGAGTTACCTGAACAGCCCTCTGCACCAGGGGACCAGGAAGAGAGGTCCGTATGACACACCCGACCAGAGCAGAGACATTAGAGACGGGACAGACACGAGAGAGACGGGACAGACACGAGAGAGACGAGAGAGACGGGAGAGACGGGAGAGACGAGAGAGACGGGAGAGACGATAGAGACGTTAGAGACGAGAGAGACGAGAGAGACGATAGAGACGAGAGAGAGAGGAGAGACGGGAGAGATGAGAGAGACGAGAGAGACGGGAGAGACGAGAGAGACGGGAGAGACGATAGAGACGAGAGAGAGAGGAGAGACGGGAGAGATGAGAGAGACGAGAGAGACGGGAGAGACGAGAGAGACGAGAGAGACGGGAGAGACGAGAGAGACGGGAGAGACGAGAGACGAGAGAGACGAGAGAGACGGGAGAGACGAGAGACGAGAGAGACGAGAGAGACGGGAGAGACGAGAGAGACGGGAGAGACGGGAGAGACGAGAGAGACGAGAGAGACGGGAGAGACGAGAGAGACGGGAGAGACGATAGAGACGATAGAGACGAGAGAGACGGGAGAGACGAGAGACGAGAGAGACGAGAGAGACGGGAGAGACGAGAGAGACGGGAGAGACGAGAGACGAGAGAGACGAGAGAGACGGGAGAGACGAGAGAGACGGGAGAGACGGGAGAGACGAGAGAGACGAGAGAGACGGGAGAGACGAGAGAGACGGGAGAGACGGGAGAGACGAGAGAGACGGGAGAGACGGGAGAGACGAGAGAGACGAGAGAGACGGGAGAGACGGGAGAGACGATAGAGACGATAGAGACGAGAGAGACGGGAGAGACGAGAGAGACAGTAGAGAGCGTCCTCGGTACTAACTTGTCTGTGAAAGTCGTCCTTCCTGCTGCTTCCTCTTTGCTGTTGCTCAGGTTTCCGTCTGAACTCGTGAGTGTGTGTTTTAAATGTGTGTGGAGTGTGTGTGGTTACTGAAAGTGTGTGTGTGTGTGTGGTTACTGAAAGTGTGTGTGTGTGGTTGCTGAAAGTGTGTGAGAGCAGAGAGGCGTCAGTCTCGCGTCACCTGCTCACGGACACTTTCTGCTCCCCCTCTGTGACGCTGACCTCGCTCTGCTCTGCCTCCACCTGCTTTAGCCCTCACACACCTGTAGGTGTGTTTTAGTCTGACGCTGAACGTTCGGCACGTAAAACTCTGTGACCCTCAAACGGAAACTTCGGCCGCTGAAATGCGTCAGGACTGCGCCCACCGAGCGCCACATCTGCGTGACATGAGTCCACTTAAAGGTTGAATGTGTAGAACGATCAGAGCAGCTCCATCTAGAGTCTCCAGATCGTCGTCTCAACAACAAAGTATAAGTCCAGCAGTGGGGTTGCCAGGTTGGTCAGACCCGGCCCAGTAGCTCCAGGAGACCGGAGTCTGTTTGAGCCTGTTTGAACCCGTCCCCTCCAGAAAATCACAGCATCAAAACAAGGATTAGAGGAGTTTGACTGACAGTTAGCGTTAGCCGTTAGCGTTAGCCGTTGCAGCTAAGTGCAGATGAAAGTGATGTTAGCATCCAGGAGCAGCGTAGCCATGTGGGCGTGCGTTTGAATGGCGTTCCTCTCCTTTCTCTCAGTCCATGGAGTGAATGCTCGGCCTATAGTGACTCTGGTTGTTGCCCGTCTCCGCTCACTCAGCTGCTGGGACAAAGAACGCCCCCTTCACTGAGGCTCCCAAGCAGCTGCAGGATTGGCTAACTCCATTTCACCCAGTGCCAGCCTACAGTAGCTGCACCCAACAACAGGCAACCCTGGCAACCAGCCTACAGTAGCTGCCCCTAACAACAGACAACCCTGGCAACCAGCAATGGCCAACGCTATTGGCTGCTGCCATGGAAACACAACGGGACAGGAAGTCAAACATTTAAATATTCATTCAGACTAAATAGAGTTTTACTGTGATTCTGTTTCCCTCCGAACGTTCGTGGGTGTTTTTATAATTACTAAAATCGAACTTTATAAAGATTCTTCACGTTGAGCCTTTAAAGCGTGAGGAGAGTTGAGGCGTGCGCGGGCGCGTGCCCTCGTGGCTGCAGCCTGTAATCGAACACGTGTCCAGGTGAGGGCGGCGTGCTAACGTCTGACACAGGTGCTCGTCTCCTGCACTAACACTGCTGTCTGTGCTTCTGACTCCTCTTCCTCCCTTTGCCGCCCCCCCCCCCTCGTCTCATGCTAGCCAACGAAGACTCCCTTTCCAAGGTATGTCATTCAGATGCTTGTTTTTGTTTCTTCCCCCTCTCCATCTTTCTTTTTTCTTTGTTTTTCCGTCTTTGTTGTCTGTCTCATTTCACCCAGGTCGCCCACCCAAATACAGCAGCGTCCCGGAGCTGGGCAGCCTCACCCCGACCTCCCCCTCCAGCCCCGTCCGTCCCCTCCCCCTGCCCAGCCCCAGCTCTGGGGATGTAAGTAACGACGGGGGAGACGGACAGTTCCCAGGGTTGGACAGCCCGTCACACACAGTCCTTACTGGCCCAGTAGCTCCGTCACCTCCACAAACACTTCCATTAGTTTGTCTCCATGTGATTTTCATCAGTCATCACTTTTTACTTTCAGCCTTACAAAGTGAACAGTGTCATTACTCAGAACACATTCTAACTCCAGGGGCCGCTCGCACCAACAGGGCTCCACGCCTGGTCCTCAGATGAGTCGCCACGGGGCGTTCAGGGTCCCGCCTCACAGTTAGGAGGTCGCACCAAAGACAAACGGCAACACTGGGACTTTATCCAGGATCTGACACAGTTGATGGACTTTATTCGTCTTCCCGGGAAACACAGTCAAAGACGCCGTGGAGATCCTTTACAGGACGCACAGAAGACCGTGACGTTTGTTCCTCCGTAGCAGCTCTGCATCAAACCGCTCCTTATTCAGGAGAAGTGTCATCGCACGCCTCTTTGGCTGACGTGCTGTTCACAGTTCAAACGGCGCCCATTACCTCTGTTTCTCAGATGTACTGTTCCTGAAACCCTCACTGACGTTCTGGCGTTAGAGCTAAATTATAGCACATGCACGTGAAAAACCTCGCGGCCTTCAGTTTAATGGTTCCTTCCTTCATTTGTGAGGAAATGTCCCGCCGAGTCCCTGACGCCGTTGTTTAGACATAAACGCAGATAACGGCGCGGCTGCATGGATTTCTTCACGTTCACTAGTTCTGATTCAAAACGAGTCATAAAACATTTATAATTATGGTAAAAACAAACGTAAACAGCTCGTATCTGTGTGAAGTGTCCAAAGATCCATGAGCGCCATTTGTTTTCACAATAACCAATGACAGAGAGCTGATGGCGTTAGCAAGCAACGCTAACCATGATGGCCCTGTCGCTAAAAGCTAGCATGCTAACACTGTAGAGAACAGATGTCCGTGTCGACCGCGTCTCCAGTTCAGTTCCGTTGTTATTATTAACGCAGCTGCTGACGCCACAGATGTATAAAATAACTGGATACGGCGTTCATCAAAAAGCCCTACTTCCTGGTTCAACAACACCCGGATGATCGTCTCCACTTCCTGCTTAGCGCTCGGCTAACGTGATTTAGACTTTCCAAATGTTAAATCGACACGTAAGTGTAAAAACGAACACTTTAAGGGTCCGTCCACACGGAGACCAACCAGTCTGGTTCAGTCTGGTTCGTTATCGGAGCCTGAAAACAGGATCTTTAGAAACCGTGTCCCAGAGTGTGCAGATTGTAAACGCCCCCCATGGCGTCGTGGTCTGGACGGTGAAAGCTCAGACTTTGTTAAAGGACGGCGTCATGGCCCCACCTCCGACCTCTGACCCCGCGGCGTCACATAACAACAACAGTGCTGCTGCGTGAGAGGACAGAGACGGACCCAGAGACTGTTTACTGAACTGGACTCTGAGCCACATGCATGGGACTGAATGAGGCCCAGCACAGATGTCTCCCTTTTCCCTGATGCTCTGAATAAGGAGCTAAACTGCTCTAGGCTCTGTTTCTAAATCCAGTTCTAAGAAGCTGTGAAAAGTCTCTAAATGCAGTGAGAAAGTGGCACCTGGGAGTGCTTTGGGACAGGGAAGGGGCTCCCAGCAGCCCCCTCTGCTCAGTGAGGACACTAACTGCAGAGTGAAGGGGCTCCCAGCAGCACCCTCTGCTCAGTGAGGACACTAACTGCAGAGTGAAGGGGCTCCCAGCAGCCCCCTCTGCTCAGTGAGGACACTAACTGCAGAGTGAAGGGGCTCCCAGCAGCCCCCTCTGCTCAGTGAGGACACTAACTGCAGAGTGAAGGGGCTCCCAGCAGCCCCTTCTGCTCAGTGAGGACACTAACTGCAGAGTGAAGGGGCTCCCAGCAGCCCCCTCTGCTCAGTGAGGACACTAACTGCAGAGTGAAGGGGCTCCCAGCAGCACCCTCTGCTCAGTGAGGACACTAACTGCAGAGTGAAGGGGCTCCCAGCAGCCCCCTCTGCTCAGTGAGGACACTAACTGGAGAGTGAAGGGGCTCCCAGCAGCCCCCTCTGCTCAGTGAGGACACTAACTGCAGAGTGAAGGATTCTCCACAGCGTCTCCCCGTCTCTTCTTCTCCGTTGTTGGTGTATTTCTGTGGCAGTTACAGCGCCACCTCCAGGCCTGGCATGGCTACTACAGCGTTTGGAGTCGCTGACCCTGGTTTCCACACATTTAGGATCCGGGACCAGTGGAAAAGGGAACTTTTTAAGAAAGAGTGAGAAAGAAAAGGTTGTTTTCGATCGTGTGGACGAACCCTTAGTGAACGCATGTTGTCGTGTGCAGGTTCAGTTGGTTCACAGCAGCCGGGCTGCAGCTGAGGAAATAGGCACCAGGTGGAAAACGACCCAAAGTCCCCTCTAAGTTTGGTAACGTGAAGCCGACTCTAACGACGGGTCTCAACACAGACCGGCTCAGCTCTCAGGACCAGGCTCAGGGAAGACCAGTTGGTGCAACCGGCTCCAGATGTCAAGTAACTTTTCTGTGGGCTCAGTAACGTAACACACCATGTCCATTAGGTATTAAAACGAGGCCAACTGTTAACTAAACCCAAGCAGATCATGGTGCCTCCCCCTGCCTCTCCACTGATGGTTGGTAGGGCTCGGTTGGGCGGGGAAACTGATTGGTCCAATTCTTCCTCACAGGGAGACATCCATGAGGATTTCTGCACTGTGTGCAGACGCAGTGGCCAGTTGCTCATGTGCGACACGTGTTCTCGTGTTTATCACCTGGACTGCCTGGATCCACCCCTGAAAACCATTCCTAAAGGCATGTGGATCTGTCCAAAATGTCAAGATCAGGTAACCACAGCAGCCGTGACTGATCCTGAGTCAGGGGGAAGGGGGTACCGACCGCGGCCCAGAGAAGGGCCAATCAGAGAGCCAGTAGCTGTACTTGACTGTAAAATCTGCTTCTGCTGACGCTGTCCTGAACTTTAGGACTGTTCAATCCTTTGTAAGCGTAAACATGATGCCGTTTTTTGTGCTTCTGTCCCGTTCATTGTGTCAGTAAAGATTGGCATCTCACATCCATCCACTCCATTGCTTGCCCCCTCCCGTCCTCACCACAGGGTGGCGGCTAAATTTGTCTCCCTCAAATGTTTTCTGAGTCTCGGCCTCTTTGACAACTCCGAGCTTCTCTCTCCAGATCCTGAAGAAAGAAGAAGCCATTCCCTGGCCTGGTACTCTGGCTATTGTTCATTCCTACATCGCTTACAAAGAAGGTGACGTTGGACTCTTCTCTCGTCTCGACATCTGCTGGAGCGAATGTGAAGCGCTCCACAGTGAGTAACCGCTGCGTCGTGTTGTTCTCTGCTGCAGCTAAAGAAGAGGAGAAACAGAAGCTGATGAAATGGAGCTCTGAACTGAAGCTGGAGCGAGAGCAGCTGGAACAGAGAGTCAAGCAGCTCAGCAACTCCATAACGGTAAGAGACTCAAGAGAGGGGAGCTGATAGGACGCGCCGCACACCGTAAGAAAGGTCTAGAAGCAAAGGAACCTGAGGTGATGATTGATTTGTTGGTCGTCCTCTGAGTGAGTGAGTTAAGTCTGATACCGACGTTGCTTTGGAATACATGTAAAGTTTATTAGTGTGTGTATCTGCAGATGTACAAATCCAGGTGTTTGAATCGGATCAGAACTGAGAAAAGTGGGTCGTGCATCGCTGTTCTACATAAATGTGACCCTGTTCTTCTTCTTCTTCCATCAGAAATGCATGGAGACCAAAAACAGCATCCTGGCTCGACAGAAAGACATGCACCTGTCCCTGGAGAAGGTCAAACACCTGATCCGCCTCATCCAAGCCTTCAATTTCAACCAAGCTCTGGCAGAGACAGAGGCCAAGGACGTCAGCCCTCGAGTCCAGGATAGTGCTGAAGGTGCGGTCGGCTCTGAACCGGCACCAGAACCCAACTCTGTAGAGAAGGTGAAGGCTGGGAGCCCGTCAACCAGCAGCCACGCTGATGGAACCGACCAACAAGAGGAGCAGGGACCCACGGGGAACGACCAGACTACGGCAGCAGCGGGAGGAGACACCCACAGCCAGGCTGTCCTGGAAGACAGCCCGGTCCTGACAGCAGATCACAGCCCCAGTGTCGGGGCAGGGGGTAAGACGGGGCCCGGTGACGGGGAAGGGGGAGGGGGTGACACAGGGACCGCTCTCCAGGCGGAGGTTGGGGCCAAACCTGAGACTGAAGCAACTCCGGTGGTGGACATTCCCACTCCTTCAGTGGTCGCGACTGTTGGCAGTGTTGCCACCACCAACGGTACGGCCGAGCCGGCCTGCCCTGACCACAGCCCCGCAGGAGCCTGCACCACCAACACCACCACCACCACCGACTCTGAGAACAAGATGGCTGCCGTTAACCCTCCTGAGACAGTGGTGGAGAAGAAACAGGAGGAGATCACTGACACTGACGGCAGCAACAACAACAACAGCAAAACCTCAGAACCCTCCCAGCATTCTTTGCCAGCTCTCGTCGGAGGTTTGGACACTAAAAAGTAACGCTGCGTCTCCTGAGTTGCTGGATTCAAACATATATATAAAAAAAAAAGACTT
Source organism: Echiichthys vipera (assembly GCF_963691815.1). Lineage (NCBI taxonomy): Eukaryota > Metazoa > Chordata > Actinopteri > Perciformes > Trachinidae > Echiichthys > Echiichthys vipera. The sequence goes on from NC_139832.1 coordinate 560,117, forward strand.
GCTTGCACCGTACGGTGCCCTGAAGTTGCCAATCTGTATAAATGTTGTTTGTTTGCATTGTATTGTCTGACTGTGTCAATGGTAGATATACAGCCCAAGTCTCATGGCTCTGGGAAGACGTAGGCTGCCCCCCCCACCCCCACAGAGCTGGGGTACAGGAAGGCCTGCGAACCAGGGTCATCATGCCAATTAGTGATAGACGTCAGTGGTGGGAATGCTCAAAGGGAGATTTAGTTCATCATCACACCAGTGTGTGCCTGTTATGGTGGCCCCTGTGATCTCCGCGGGGGGGGGGGGGGGATTGAGATGGGTTCAAGGGTACGGAGAAAAAAAACGAGCAGATTGAACCAAACATCTGTCGGGGGCCACTGGTCTGAAAAGCAGTGTTGTGATAGAGTACGAGTCCTGAAAAGAGCCTGTTCGTCCCCTCGTCCCCACTAACTTAATGTGAACAACCTTCAGCTTCTGCCGCCCCCCCCACCCCCCTCCTCTTCCTTTGAACAACCCTGAACCGTAACCTCCACCCCCCCGGTCTCAAACAAACTTCCCCATTAACCAGCATCAGGAACATGAAACCTTAACTATCCAGTTCACACACGACCGGCTCGTTCTCCTGTGGTACGAACACATTTGAAGGCACAAGAGTTCTGAACACTCAAAGGTGAAAGGAACAGCTGGTTGTCGTAGAGACGGACGAGATGCAATGAATCCCAGACTTACCTTCCCCGGTTCACAGACAGTCCAACGTAGTGTCCCTTTCACACCCCAACACCCTGACCCGGCGACCCTGAAGTGGCGCTGATACTCGATATGACTTCCTTGTCCGCAGACTTGTACCGGTGTGTGTTCAGTCGGCACGGTCACTTTCTGGGGGCTGCATGCGCACTGACGCATTTCAACCTCCAAGTTAAGCAGTTTCCAGTCAGCAGAAACACTCAGAACCCAAACGTAGCCGACGTGACTTCCCTCTGACACCTTCATGGTGGTGCACAGAAAAGTCCTTCATTCACACCAGCGTCCCTTCCTTCACCTACACGGTCATAAAACCAACCAAAAACACAACCTCCGGTCTGCCAACTGCAGCGACCGCCCCCCAGTGACTGAAACCCAGACTAACCCCCCCCCCCCCCCCCCAGTCCACCAGCTCTCTAACATAACGTGTCTCTTAAACCCTGAAGGGTTCAACGCACTTCAAACAAGCAAGACTGTGCAAAGTGTCACCGACCGTCAGGAAACGTGTGGAACAGGCACTTTGTCTGACAGTTCACCAACAATCCAATATCACTAATCATCTCCAGCCTCTGATCCTGGATCAGGTCTCAGGGGCAGCAGCTCCAGCCTCTGATCCTGGATCAGGTCTCGGGGGCAGCAGCTCCAGCCTCTGATCCTGGATCAGGTCTCAGGGGCAGCAGCTCCAGCCTCTGATCCTGGATCAGGTCTCAGGGGCAGCAGCTCCAGCAGGGACCCCAAACTTCCCTTTCCCGGGCCACATTAAGCAGCTCTAACTGGGGGATCCTGAGGCGTTCCCAGGCCAGTGTGGAGATCTAATCTCTCCACCTGGTCCTGGGTCTTCCCCGAGGCCTCCTCCCAGCTGGACGTGCCTGGAACACCTCCCTAGGGAGGCGCCCAGGGTTCATCCAGACCAGATGATCCTGAACCACCTCAACTGGCTCCTTTTAACGCAAAGGAGCCTTTCTGTCACAACACAATTCAATTTAACGACCCTAAACAAACCCCCTGAAGACTCTACCAAGGACCAAATGTCCCCAACCAACCAAAAGTCCCAGTTCCCCCCTTCCCCCCCTGTATCCCTGAGCTCGGGCAGAAGAGCCGTCGTGTTGAGCAGGTACGGAGGACGAGGTGGAGCAGGCGCGGTAGCCTCACAGATGTGTCCGTGGTGTCGGTCAAGTGTAGTGATTGAGTTTTCATTCGTGAGTCAAGTGTGTCAACTGTGAGCACTAAATGTGAAATTGCAATATTGCAATGTCAACACACACAAACTATATCTGGGCTGTGTTTCTCTTTTATAGGAAAAGATATTCAGGTCTTCCTAGTCTTCAGAATAAGTGCTTTCTGTTCCTGAACCTGCTGTTCCGACGATCTTTGCATCGCGTACGTTTCTGTTGACTGCCAAAATGATGTTGTATCCAGATTCAGCAGGGACGCGTCCACTTACTGTCCTGAAGATCAAATCATTGGCGTTGTAAGATAAAGATGCTACGTCCCCAGATCGAGACGGGAGAGCTCATTAAACAATAACATGAGGGAGGGATTTGTTGTAGGAAGCTGCTCCTTCAGACGCATCAAAGGACAAACCCTGAGATTAAAGCACAAGCTTGCTGCATTACAGAGAAGTGCTGAAGAGCTTTTTGTATGTTAATATGAATTAAACAGAGTATGCATCTCTTTGTTGTGATGTGACTTATCCCCACATTGCCAATATTTTTCTAGGAGGAGACACAAACCTCTGTGTGACGTTAAGGCTCAAGTCTGGTTCATGTTTGGGGCGGAGGTGTTGAGCGTCGGTCTGACTCCGGAGCGTGTCTGGGCTGGGATGTGACGCTGGTCTCCGTGGGCTTGGTGGCTGTGAGTCGGGCTCTGTCTTTGTCTGGTGAGCGGATCCTGACCTCTGGCTTCTTGTTGGGTTCGGGGCTTTAACAAACTCTGGTCTGTTCATTACCGGTGCCTCTGGTTGGGCTTTGTTTGTTCCTTTGTTTGCATTATTGGAGCGTCTGTGCTCACGTTTGAGTCGTCCAAGAGCGTATTCACCCCGGAGCAGCCCGAAGGTTCAAGGTTCAACTCTTGAGACCGTTTTAGCTCAAAATGCTTCTATTGCTGAAGATTTCGTAGCCATGCTAGCAGCATCCAAGGTCGCTCCAACCACCAACGATTGTTCCGGTGGTGGACATTCCCAATCCTTCAGTGGTCGTGACTGTTGGCAGTGTTGCCACCACCAACGGTACGGCCGAGCCGGCCTGCCCTGACCACAGCCCCGCAGGAGCCTGCAACACCAACACCACCACCGACTCTGAGAACAAGATGGAGAACGGGCGGGGTCCTCCCTGTGATCCCAGGTCGCATTAGCCTTAGCCTTCGCGGATTGAATTCTGCGTTAGGGTCAGGGGTTAGGGTTAGGATAGGGTGAGGGTCAGGGTTAGGGACTTAGTGTTAGGGTGAGGGTCAGGGTTAGGGGCTTAGTGTTAGGGTCAGGGTTAGGGGCTTAGTGTTAGGGTGAGGGTCAGGGTTAGGGGCTTAGTGTTAGGGTCAGGGTTAGGGGCTTAATTTTAGGGTGAGGGTCAGGGACTTAGTGTTAGTGTGAGGGTCAGGGTTAAGGGGTTAATGTTAGGGTCAGGGTTAGGGTGAGGGTGAGGTGTAGGGGCTTAGGGTGAGGGTCTACAAAGACCTATTTGTCGGGGATTCAGCACTGATTGTGGAAAAATAACAGACCGCGGAACATCAGACCTTTTCTTTAAAAAGGGGTCCGATGTTCCCCGGTCACACACAAAGAGGGGGAACATAGGACCCGGGGAACCACATGTTAGCATGCTGATGTTAGCATTTAGCTTAGCTGCTAGCATGGCTGTAGACTCCTGGATGAAATAAGAGCGTTGCATCGTGCGTGTCTGCACAGTGACGAGTAGACGTGCCGGTGGGTGAATGCGCTGCTGGAGACCTGGTTCTCTCATATCACTGAGTCAGCGTTTGTGACGTCAGCTGTTCAAACTGCCTTCATCAACACGAGCCCACGTTTGGCCCCACGTTTGGCCCCGGGGCAGCCTGAGGAACGTGACGCGTCTCGTTCCAGCGTGGAAGGAAAAGAGCGGAAAGCGTAAAAGTCCCCGGTTCCTCCTGAATCCCGTCGGTCGTGTTTGGTTCTTCATCGGTTGACGAGCCCAAACTCTCCCTCTGTACAGTAGGTACCTCGAGTGCCTTTCTTCAAACAGCAGATAATATTTGTCTCTTGACTTGCACTGTGACTCGTAGAACCTTACTAACCCTCCAGATAATCCTCCCGACCCGACCCCACCCGCCGAGACCCGGACCCGGTCCCTGCACCTCAGGCTGCCAGTAGTCGATGCAAGTGGAAGCTACATTTCATATTAAGCCGTTAGACCAGAGAGTGTTTTGTTGTTGTTTATGATTATAGGAGTTGCCTTAAATGTGTTTGATTTTCCTTTTTTATGTGATTTTTTTACATTTGAGAAGAAAAAAAAACTCACTGCAGACGCTGGCGACGCCCAGAGGTGCTTTGGTGGGACGGGCGGTCGACTCGTGGGCATCGAACGCTCCAAAGAGGGACCGTTGTTCATGTTCGCGCTCAGTTGTTTTGTGATGCACTTTTGGTTCGACCAGTATTATTATTGTTATTGTTATTATTAATATCACCATCATCAGAGTGTAAGAGTGGGATCCAGACTCTGGTTCTGGTTCGTCCGGACCCGTTGGACTTTTCCTTCGCCTCCCTCGTCGTTCCCTCCGTGCCGTCGTCGTTCTTCTTCGTGTGTTTGGGAGGGAGGAGTTTGCTGGATCAGGCCGTGTGCGCCGCCCGCCTGGAGTGGACACACGTAGACCCAGTTAGCGACATCTGTCCACTCCGTCCGGTGGAACGCACGCCTTCTTATGCAAATGTTTTTATACGAGATTTGTCAAAACCGTTTTTAAATATGCATTTGTTTTGTTTTTTAAGTTTTCATGTGAAACTCAAGTCACCTTCTTTTCTGTGAACATTCTGGCGTCACGACGGCGCCACGACGGCGCCCAACGTCCGCAGTTCAACGGAAACCTTCCTTCCCGGCGTCCGGTCTCATGGCCGGGGTTTTGGGCTGATGCACCGGGCTGAATGTTGGGGGGGGTCCTGGTTTCTGTTTCGTGAAATGATCCAAAGAACTGTTCGAAGCCTTTTCCGTAGTCGATTCATATCATTGGGACGTGAAAGAGACGCTTGAGACGTTCAGACGTGCGGCTCTTTACGATCGGTTTGGAGAAGCAGACGGGGCAGAAATGTTCCGCGGCAAAGGGCGTCAGACAGTCACGAGTCCTCCAAGGATCGAGGCGCCATCTGCGTTTCACGCTTTTTTCACGCGTCAAACAACCGCCAGAATTCTTTTACCCAAGAGACGCGTTCATTTCTCGTGTGTCACGCTCGTTACGTTCCGTTCTCTGAAGCCGTCGTCTCTTTGTCCGACGACGGTTTATCTTCTGGATGATATTTGTGGCGTCCCGTTGGAGCCAGAAGAGCCGGGTTAAGACTTCCTGTGCCGGGCGGTCACTGTTTACGGTCCGATCAGAAAGAAGAGGAAGTCTTGGCCCAGGAGCTTCTGGCAAAACCAGGAAGCTCAAAATATGAGAGAATATTATTAGATGTATTATCCAGAAGATAAGTTGTCTTCGTACAGAGGGCCGACGGGTTCTGGTTCCTCCGTCTGGTCCTGGTCGGTCTGGTCCGGGTCGGTCTGGTCCGGGTCAGTCTGGCCCTGGTCGGTCTGGCCCTGTTCGGTCTGGTCCGGGTCGGTCTGGTCCTGGTCGGTCTGGTCCGGGTCGGTCTGGTCAGGGTCGGTCTTCCCGTCTGCTCCTCAAAACGTCTCCCGTAGAAGAACCTCGTGCGACCGAACGTCCAAACGTCCCGTTCACTTCCTTTTCGGCGTCGCGTGCGTTCAGCGAGCGTCGCGTGCGTTCAGCGAGCTGGAGGCGGAGCTTCGCTCGGCGCCTGATTCCATTTGTTGTTTTCGTCTTTTATGAATTTTTTTTTTTAAACAAAAAACACAAAAAAAGTCCAGATCTCCGGTTCTTGTGCGGCGGATTCTTCTGGAGCGGTTCCTCTAAAGTTCTTCACTCCGACTCTTTTTACTTTTTAGTTTTTAAAAAAGACAAAAAACGATCAAGTCCTGATTGTGGCCTTTTAGTATTCTGTCGATACGTGACATCATCAGCCCGTTGTTACCCGCTCGCCATCGCCACCGCCACCGCCACCCATCGTGTCCGGATCCAACTGTACACCTGAAGCTTCGGTCGACCCGTCGACTCGAGCCGAGTGCAAAAAAAGAAAAGAGCAGAAGTGTTTTCTATCTCCGTCGGTGAGACGCAGCGTAGCGACGAGAGCAGAGAGAAGTTCACCTGGCGTGCTGAATAATGTGTAAACTGGTAATTACACAATCTGAATCTTTGTATAATTGTTTGTATTTTTTCATAATGATTTTGGAAAGAATGTGTTTATTTTTTTGACCTGTGTTCCAGATGTGTCTTCTGTTGGCCTGACATTGTGACCGGTCTGGTGGGATTCTTACCTCTGTATTGAGCCTCTTCTGTGATGAATTCTTTGTATGCAGTGTTTAGGAAATACTGTCGGGAACATGGGGAGGAGTTGTTATTAGGAGCATTTGATCAATTTGTATTTATTTATTTTATCATTTTGTTAATAAATTGTGAAAAGCAGCAAAGTGTCCTGGGTCCACTGTGTTAAAGTGTCCTCTAGGAGCATAAACGTGTGTTAAAGTGTCCTCTAGGAGCATAAACGTGTGTTAAAGTGTCCTCTAGGAGCATAAACGTGTGCTAAAGTGTCCTCTAGGAGCATAAACGTGCGTTAAAGTGTCCTCTAGGAGCATAAACGTGTGCTAAAGTGTCCTCTAGGAGCATAAACGTGTGTTAAAGTGTCCTCTAGGAGCATAAACGTGTGCTAAAGTGTCCTCTAGGAGCATAAACGTGTGCTAAAGTGTCCTCTAGGAGCATAAACGTGTGCTAAAGTGTCCTCTAGGAGCATAAACGTGTGTTAAAGTGTCCTTTAGGAGCATAAACGTGTGTTAAAGTGTCCTCTAGGAGCATAAACGTGTGCTAAAGTGTCCTCTAGGAGCATAAACGTGTGTTAAAGTGTCCTTTAGGAGCATAAACGTGTGTTAAAGTGTCCTCTAGGAGCCTAAACGTGTGCTAAAGTGTCCTCTAGGAGCATAAACGTGTGTTAAAGTGTCCTCTAGGAGCATAAACGTGTGCTAAAGTGTCCTCTAGGAGCATAAACGTGTGCTAAAGTGTCCTCTAGGAGCATAAACGTGTGCTAAAGTGTCCTCTAGGAGCATAAACGTGTGTTAAAGTGTCCTTTAGGAGCATAAACGTGTGTTAAAGTGTCCTCTAGGAGCATAAACGTGTGCTAAAGTGTCCTCTAGGAGCATAAACGTGTGTTAAAGTGTCCTTTAGGAGCATAAACGTGTGTTAAAGTGTCCTCTAGGAGCCTAAACGTGTGCTAAAGTGTCCTCTAGGAGCATAAACGTGTGTTAAAGTGTCCTCTAGGAGCATAAACGTGTGCTAAAGTGTCCTCTAGGAGCATAAACGTGCGTTAAAGTGTCCTCTAGGAGCATAAACGTGTGCTAAAGTGTCCTCTAGGAGCATAAACGTGTGCTAAAGTGTCCTCTAGGAGCATAAACGTGTGTTAAAGTGTCCTTTAGGAGCATAAACGTGTGTTAAAGTGTCCTCTAGGAGCATAAACGTGTGCTAAAGTGTCCTCTAGGAGCCTAAACGTGTGCTAAAGTGTCCTCTAGGAGCATAAACGTGTGTTAAAGTGTCCTCTAGGAGCATAAACGTGTGCTAAAGTGTCCTCTAGGAGCATAAACGTGTGTTAAAGTGTCCTTTAGGAGCATAAACGTGTGTTAAAGTGTCCTCTAGGAGCCTAAACGTGTGCTAAAGTGTCCTCTAGGAGCATAAACGTGTGTTAAAGTGTCCTCTAGGAGCATAAACGTGTGTTAAAGTGTCCTCTAGGAGCATAAACGTGTGCTAAAGTGTCCTCTAGGAGCATAAACGTGTGTTTAAGTGTCCTCTAGGAGCATAAACGTGTGCTAAAGTGTCCTCTAGGAGCATAAACGTGTGTTTAAGTGTCCTCTAGGAGCATAAACGTGTGCTAAAGTGTCCTCTAGGAGCCTAAACGTGTGCTAAAGTGTCCTCTGGGAGACTAAACGTGTGTTAAAGTGTCCTCTGGGAGACTAAACGTGTGTTAAAGTGTCCTCTAGGAGCATAAACGTGTGCTAAAGTGTCCTCTAGGAGCATAAACGTGTGTTAAAGTGTCCTCTAGGAGCATAAACGTGTGTTAAAGTGTCCTCTAGGAGCATAAACGTGTGCTAAAGTGTCCTCTAGGAGCATAAACGTGTGTTAAAGTGTCCTCTAGGAGCATAAACGTGTGCTAAAGTGTCCTCTAGGAGCATAAACATGTGTTAAAGTGTCCTCTAGGAGCTTAAACGTGTGTTAAAGTGTCCTCTAGGAGCATAAACGTGTGCTAAAGTGTCCTCTAGGAGCATAAACGTGTGTTAAAGTGTCCTCTAGGAGCATAAACGTGTGTTAAAGTGTCCTCTAGGAGCATAAACGTGTATTAAAGTGTCCTCTAGGAGCATAAACGTGTGTTAAAGTGTCCTCTAGGAGCATAAACGTGTGTTAAAGTGTCCTCTAGGAGCATAAACGTGTGCTAAAGTGTCCTCTAGGAGCAGTGTTTGACCTCGTTTGTTTTAATAACATCTTTATTTGTTTTACATATTAATCATTTAGCTAGCTACAACGGTGCTAGCATTACCCAGAAGCCCCCGACGCATACAGTGACGTCTTGTGACGTAACTCAATATAACGTCCTACAGCTCATTTCAATATAAAAAAACTCCATAACACGCAAATGAAGTTAATGATTAATTGACTCCGTTAAAGCGGAGGTTTGTCCTGTTTTACAGCATGTGTTATAATAAAGTTGCCAGTGACGGCAGCGGAGGTACAGCCCGGCTAGCTCAGTCGGTAGAGCATGAGACTCTTAATCTCAGGGTCGTGGGTTCGAGCCCCACGTTGGGCGCTACGTTCTTTTTATATTTATATTATTTTATATTTAACTCGTCACAGGCCGCTTGCTCGACCCCCTGCAGTTTGTTGACGGGCAAACAGACCTCAAATCTGCATCCAACACCATCACCCAGAAACTCCACCTGTCAGGGGATCCACAACCTCCTCACGGACAGGAAGTGAGGCTGGGGAGCATCACCTCCAGCACCTCCCCTCAGGACCCAAACCAGTCCAGAGTGAAGGGTCCCTGCAGACCCCCCACCCCTGCACACAAACGGCCTGGACCTCTTCCCTCTGGGGGGCGTCAGAGCTCCGCCCAGACCCCCAGACACAAACACAGTCTCTGCCCCAGGCCTGGGTCTCCCTGACCCCCCAGACCCCCCATCACCCCCCATGCCGCCGCAGACCACCTGCACCAAACATGCTTATATATTTATATATTTCTTCATTTGAATCTTCTTTGGTAAATACTTTATATTTATCTCGTGTTTTTGTGTTTTTGTGGACACAGAGGAGAGAAAAGTCAAACACAGAGACTAAAGCTGGTTCTGATTCTAAAGATTCTTCAGAAATAAACGTTTATTGATCTTTGAAAAGCATTTTTATCACTTTATCAGCTGAAAATCGTCTAAAAAACAGCTAAATTATGGCTTCACAGTCGTTTCTGGGGCGGTTTAAGTGTGTTCTCGTGTCAGACCTGGTTTGAGTTCAGAGTTTAAACTCAACATAATATTATAAACATGAGTTTCTTCTCTCTAACGTGAGTCAAACCCCGTGAACAGACACACGGGCGGAGCAGGAGCCCTGGTTTAAACACAGGGGGCGCTCATTCTTCCGATTATCCCCACACCCCGTGAACGCAGCATTAGCATCTAGCTAGCTACGGCTTAAATACGGATATGAGGCGTAAAGACGTGTTTGCGTCACAGTTACATGACGTCACTGACGGAGTGAGTCACGTTTAAATCTATAAAAACATAATAAAGAAGATTATCGGCGTGTTTGACCTCATTTATTCATTAAACACAACAAAACACATCGCTCGGTCGCTAGTATCCGGAGAGGAGGGACGCCGTGCGTGATGACGTAAGGCGATGACGCTGCGCCGCAGTGTCTTCTGGGGGATCCGCGGGCTGTTTGTTTGTTTGTTTGTTTGTTTGTTTGTAGCCGTGAGCTGTTTGTGTGAAACTCAAACTCACTTCATATTTGAATAGTTTAAACTCTCCGGTGCTGATGGGGTTCAGAAGGACTCTCGACCACCGCGGGAGGAGGACCCCCAGCGGACTCCGCTTCCACGGTTTACCGGCCGGGAGAGGCGGCGAAGGGGAGCAGGTCTCCCGGCTCACGCGGCGGAGGAGGGCGGCCTGGGTGACTGCTGTCCGCCGCGACATCCTCTTCAACCGCACCCCCACATCCACGAGGGTCTGCCCCAGACAGGTCCACCCAGGTGAGCCACAACCAGTGCTAAAGTGTCCTCTAGGAGCATAAACGTGTGCTAAAGTGTCCTCTAGGAGCATAAATGTGTGTTAAAGTGTCCTCTAGGAGCATAAACGTGTGCTAAAGTGTCCTCTAGGAGCATAAACGTGTGCTAAAGTGTCCTCTAGGAGCATAAACGTGTGTTAAAGTGTCCTCTAGGAGCATAAACGTGTGTTAAAGTGTCCTCTAGGTGCATAAACGTGTGTTAAAGTGTCCTCTAGGAGCATAAACGTGTGTTAAAGTGTCCTCTAGGAGCATAAACGTGTGTTAAAGTGTCCTCTAGGAGCATAAACGTGTGTTAAAGTGTCCTCTAGGAGCATAAACGTGTGCTAAAGTGTCCTCTAGGAGCAAAAACGTGTGTTAAAGTGTCCTCTAGGAGCATAAACGTGTGTTAAAGTGTCCTCTAGGAGCATAAACGTGCTTAAGTGTCCTCTAGGAGCATAAACGTGTGTTAAAGTGTCCTCTAGGAGCATAAACGTGTGTTAAAGTGTCCTCTAGGAGCATAAACGTGTGTTAAAGTGTCCTCTAGGAGCATAAACGTGTGTTAAAGTGTCCTCTAGGAGCATAAACGTGTGCTAAAGTGTCCTCTAGGAGCATAAACGTGTGCTAAAGTGTCCTCTAGGAGCCTAAACGTGTGCTAAAGTGTCCTCTAGGAGCATAAACGTGTGTTAAAGTGTCCTCTAGGAGCATAAACGTGTGCTAAAGTGTCCTCTAGGAGCATAAACGTGTGTTAAAGTGTCCTCTAGGAGCATAAACGTGTGTTAAAGTGTCCTCTAGGAGCATAAACGTGTGTTAAAGTGTCCTCTAGGAGCATAAACGTGTGTTAAAGTGTCCTCTAGGAGCATAAACGTGTGTTAAAGTGTCCTCTAGAAGCATAAACGTGTGTTAAAGTGTCCTCTAGGAGCATAAACGTGTGCTAAAGTGTCCTCTAGGAGCATAAACGTGTGTTAAAGTGTCCTCTAGGAGCATAAACGTGTGCTAAAGTGTCCTCTAGGAGTATAAACGTGTGTTAAAGTGTCCTCTAGGAGCAAAAACGTGTGTTAAAGTGTCCTCTAGGAGCATAAACGTGTGCTAACGTCTCCTCTAGGAGCATAAACGTGCTTAAGTGTCCTCTAGGAGCATAAACGTGTGTTAAAGTGTCCTCTAGGAGCATAAACGTGTGTTAAAGTGTCCTCTAGGAGCATAAACGTGTGCTAAAGTGTCCTCTAGGAGCATAAACGTGTGTTAAAGTGTCCTCTAGGAGCATAAACGTGTGCTAAAGTGTCCTCTAGGAGCATAAACGTGTGCTAAAGTGTCCTCTAGGAGCCTAAACGTGTGCTAAAGTGTCCTCTAGGAGCATAAACGTGTGTTAAAGTGTCCTCTAGGAGCATAAACGTGTGCTAAAGTGTCCTCTAGGAGCATAAACGTGTGTTAAAGTGTCCTCTAGGAGCATAAACGTGTGTTAAAGTGTCCTCTAGGAGCATAAACGTGTGTTAAAGTGTCCTCTAGGAGCATAAACGTGTGTTAAAGTGTCCTCTAGGAGCATAAACGTGTGTTAAAGTGTCCTCTAGAAGCATAAACGTGTGTTAAAGTGTCCTCTAGGAGCATAAACGTGTGCTAAAGTGTCCTCTAGGAGCATAAACGTGTGTTAAAGTGTCCTCTAGGAGCATAAACGTGTGCTAAAGTGTCCTCTAGGAGCATAAACGTGTTTTAAAGTGTCCTCTAGGAGCATAAACGTGTGCTAAAGTGTCCTCTAGGAGCATAAACGTGTGCTAAAGTGTCCTCTAGGAGCATAAACGTGTGTTAAAGTGTCCTCTAGGAGCATAAACGTGTGTTAAAGTGTCCTCTAGGAGCATAAACGTGTGCTAAAGTGGGTTAATGACGTCCTGTGTTTGCAGGTAAACCGGTTCATGAAAAGCTGGAGTCAGATCCAGACCGGGTCCCGTCTCTGCACCTGGACGGAGGTGAAGGAAGCGTGGGACGCCCCGAGCGTCTGCTCCGGCCGGTGCAGGAGGACGGAGGCAGGAGCGAGAAACACAGCCACGGCACAGAGACGCGTACTTCACACGGGTCAGAACCAGCAGCAGGTGAGACGCTCACACGGGTCAGAACCAGCAGCAGGTGAGACGCTCACACGGGTCAGAACCAGCAGCAGGTGAGACGCTCTGACGGGTCAGAACCAGCAGCAGGTGAGACGCTCACACGGGTCAGAACCAGCAGCAGGTGAGACGCTCACACGGGTCAGAACCAGCAGCAGGTGAGACGCTCACACGGGTCAGAACCAACAGCAGGTGAGACGCTCACACGGGTCAGAACCAGCAGCAGGTGAGACGCTCACACGGGTCAGAACCAGCAGCAGGTGAGACGCTCACACGGGTCAGAACCAGCAGCAGGTGAGACGCTCACACGGGTCAGAACCAGCTGCAGGTGAGACGCTCACACGGGTCAGAACCAGCAGCAGGTGAGACGCTCACACGGGTCAGAACCAGCAGCAGGTGAGACGCTCACACGGGTCAGAACCAGCAGCAGGTGAGACGCTCACACGGGTCAGAACCAGCAGCAGGTGAGACGCTCACACGGGTCAGAACCAGCAGCAGGTGAGACGCTCACACGGGTCAGAACCAGCAGCAGGTGAGACGCACCGGCTGCATGAGTGGGTTTGAGGGAGGCTTTGTCCAGGGGTCCTGAGATCAGCGCCTGCTGGGTCAGAACAAAGTCTCAGTCCAGAAACAGGTTTCCTCGTCACCGTCTGGTTTCACTGCAAATATCTAAGAGCCCCCTCCCACTGTGCCTCCGTACCGTGCCCCAGCACCTTTCACGGCTAAAGTCTGGTTCCTTTGACCAGTGTGAGTGCAACCGGGCCTGGAGGGGGGGAGAAGTGCCCTAAAGCACGGGGCACGGGACGGAGGCACAGTGGGAGGGCGCCCTGAGTCAGCGGTGGGCAGTCTTTTGTTAAGTTCTAACAAACGTTCGGTTTCTGCTGCAAAGATAAACGACGTGTTTGAGCTCATTTAAAGATGATCGACTAAAGTTTAACTTCCAAGACTTTGACAGGAGCAACTCTAATGAGACGTAAAGTAACAAACTATTAAATAAATATTAATAATAATAATAAAGTGCTCAGGAGCCCTGTGAGCGCTACATGCTAAACATTTAGCAGTTACAATGTTGATCATTTAGCCTGTTAGCATGCTAACATGAGCTAATTCTCAGTGAACACCAAGCCCCGCCCACAGAGAGAGACTTCCTGTGTGGGTCCAATCAGGACGCTGGGTCAGCGTCAGTTCTCTGAGTGTCCACCAGGGGCAGGTTTCATGTTACACATGTTTACACAGCATCATCATATTTATATGATATATATTCTTTTTATTGGTCTTTTTAAAGTGGACGCAGACGCTGAGCCCAGAGCTTTCCTCTCTCGTGTCCTCTCGGGTGCAGAGAGGACGGCGGTTCGACCCTGGGCAGAGGTGAGGTCTCTGGTGCTGTCGGCTCTGATGCAGAAACCACGACCCCGACCACGACCCGAGGAGAGGGAGAGGAGGAACCAGGAGTTCAGGGTACGACTCACACAACAGACATGGTTTGGTTTTTAGTGTTTAACGACGTCACAAAGAGGAGGTGGAGCTGTGACGAGTCGTTCCACGTGTCAGCGATGATACTCACACATAAGTGAACCGATGGTCTCAGTGAGGACGTGTGGACGCTGTGTGGACGTGTGAACGCTGTGTGGACGCTGTGTGGACGCTGTGTGGACGTGTGAACGCTGTGTGAACGCTGTGTGGACGTGTGAACGCTGTGTGGACGTGTGAACGCTGTGTGGACGCTGTGTGAACGCTGTGTGAACGTGTGAACGCTGTGTGGACGTGTGAACGCTGTGTGGACGTGTGAACGCTGTGTGGACGAACTCACGGCTGACGTCACTGTTGCAGGAGCATTTCAGAGGCACTCTGGCAGCTGCTCTGGAGGCCTCCAGCAGGTCCAGGGCCCGACGCCGCGCCCCCTCCTCCTGCGAGTGCAACACGGAGCTGGTCCTCAAACGCCCCCCTGTGAAGGAGGAGAGCGCCGCCCCGGGGGAGTCTTCCTCCTCTTCCTCCTCTTCCTCCTGTCCCAGCTGCGTCCGGCTGCAGAGGAGGAACGCTGAGCTGGATGAGGTGTTGTCCTATCTCGCCCCAAAGATGGAGGACGTGAAGGACGTCAAACCCGTCCTGCAGCCGCAGAGGAACCAGACCGCCCCCACGGTGGGGGGCCCGTCTGCGCGTAAGTGTGACCTTTAAAGCTCATTTCTGCCCCATCTGTAAACGGAGACGTGCGTCTCTGTCCTCGTGCTTTCGTGGGTCCTCACCTCCTCTAGAGGGCGCGGTGTGTGTGTGTGTGTGTGTGTGTGTGTGGTTCTAATGTGTAAAGCTGAGACAAAGGTCCAAAAACAGTTGACTTTGAGAAGGAGGGGTGTTGTTGTGGTGTCGGGGGGGGGGGGGGTGTAGAGGGGAGAAGGAGAGATGGCTGCAGTGAGGTTGGGGGAGGGGGAGACGAGGGCTGCTTAAACCTGTTGAAGTCATTCAGCTGGTTCGCCCTCCTCATTGCCCCCTGTAGCTCTGGTCTTTGTGTTGTGACCTGTGATGGTCCTCACACCTTCCCAGACCTCCCTCAGCTTCTGCTCCACCTTTCTCCTGTAGCTGTCCTCAGCTTCTGCTCCACCTTTCTCCTGTAGCTGTCCTCAGCTTCTGCTCCACCTTTCTCCTGTAGCTGTCCTCAGCTTCTGCTCCACCTTTCTCCTGTAGCTGTCCTCAGCTTCTGCTCCACCTTTCTCCTGTAGCTGTCCTAAGCTTCTGCTCCACCTTTCTCCTGTAGCTGTCCTTAGCTTCTGCTCCACCTTTCTCCTGTAGCTGTCCTCAGCTCCTGCTCCAGCTTTCTCCTGTAGCTGTCCTTAGCTTCTGCTCCACCTTTCTCCTGTAGCCGTCCTCAGCTTCTGCTCCACCTTTCTCCTGTAGCTGTCCTCAGCTGCTGCTCCACCTTTCTCCTGTAGCTGTCCTCAGCTTCTGCTCCACCTTTCTCCTGTAGCTGTCCTCAGCTTCTGCTCCACCTTTCTCCTGTAGCTGTCCTCAGCTTCTGCTCCACCTTTCTCCTGTAGCTGTCCTCAGCTCCTGCTCCACCTTTCTCCTGTAGCCGTCCTCAGCTTCTGCTTCACCTTTCTCCTGTAGCTGTCCTCAGCTTCTGCTCCACCTTTCTCCTGTAGCTGTCCTTAGCTTCCCTCACACAGTGCTTCACCTCCTGCTGTGCTGCCTTCATGGCCTCCCTGTCCCTGCTCCTTCTTCTGGTTGAGGACAGCCTTAACTCTTTGCGTTACCCATGACTTGTTGTTACGGTAACAGCGGACAGTCTTGACAGGGGAGACCACGTCTGCACAGGAGCTCAGGTCCTCCGTCAGACAGTGTGTCGTCCCCTCTGTGTCCTCACCGTGCGGGTGGATCAGCACATCCCAGACTGATGTGTTGGAACAGTCTCTCAGGGCACTTTCCATCTCCGGGGACGACCTCCTGATGGTGCCAGTTGTCTCTGGCGGTTGGACCAGGGGGGGGGTCAACAGTGGCTGCAGGTGAACCAGGTTGTGATCGGACTTCCCCAGTGGGGGGAGGGGAGTCGCTCTGTATGCACCCCTTACATTAGCATACAGGAGATCAACTGTCCTGTTGTTTGAGTCCAAAGTTGCGTGATTTAAGTCCCCAGAGATGATCATGAACGCCTCAGGGTGCTGAGTCTGCAGCCGTGCAGTGACTGAGTGGATCCCCTCTCGTGATCACGTGACTGAACTCCCTCTGCAGATAATATGGCCGCAGGCTTATGGAGATGTGTCCTGGGTCACACCAGCGGTCGTTCACATACATGATGAGTCCCCCACCATTGTTTTTTCCACTCGCTTCTGTGTCTCTGTCGTTTCTCACGGCAGTGAATCAGGTCAACGTTAGCATCTGGTAGGTGGTGGTTTAGCCGAGTATCCGTAAAGATGAACAAGTTGCTCTCACAGTAGATCCGCTGGTTGTTCAGCGCGGACAGCTCGTCCATCTTGTTTGGCTGCGAGTTCACATTCCCCGTGATGACGGAGGGAATCGCCTCCGATTCTCAGCTCGCTCTGCCTTTAGCTCCGCCTCAGCCTTGCAGCCCCAGGGTCTCCTCCTCGGCTCCGCCGGGATGGGGTGTCGTATCCCCGTTCCTCTCTTGAGTAATTCAGAAAAATTGTCTCTTTGTTGCATTTGAAAGTAGAAATATCCACAGGATAAATATAAAATACTCAATCTCTTCACAATAAGAGTAAAAGAGGAGAAAATAGTCAAAACAGGGTAAAAGAGCTAAAAACCGGAGAGCTCCTGGAGAGGCAGCCGTCTCCCACAGTGCCCGCGTTAGCCGCTAGCGTTAGCCGTTAGCGTTAGCTGTTAGCGTTAGCTGTTCCAGCTAAGTGCAGATGAAAGTGATGTTAGCATCCAGGAGCAGCGTAGCCATGTGGGCGTGCGTTTGAATGGCGTTCCTCTCCTTTCTCTCAGTCCATGATTCGACAGATTCAACCTTTGATTCAGTTCAGTTTTATTTCTGGTGCTGAATCATTAAAGTTCTCTCAGGACACTTTAGTGAGCAGGTGACGACCAAACTCTGACGTATTCATGATAAACAGACACAATAATCCCCCGTTGTTCACACAGTGACGCTGAAAACCTTCCCTTTAACAGACAGGAGCGGACAGACGCAGCTCTGTGGAGGACAGACGTCTGTCTGCAGAGAAGGAGAGAGAAAGAGAGAAGAGACGGACGGATGGACGCAGAGACACAGAGACAGACAGAGAGACAGAGATCAGAGCAGCCTCCACAGTAACTACATTAATATCCACAGTAACGTGATTCTGACTGTTACGGCAGTAAACACGTTTTTTGGCAGCTTCAGATTTTCAGACTTTGCTCTTTTTACGTTTAAATTTAACAAAATAAAACACTTTATTTAAACGGGAAGAGGTCAAATAATGTTGATTATCATTAAAACGCTTCAGTTTCAGCGTTAATCGTGGTTAAACGTGTGCGTGTGTGTGTGTGTGCAGGTGTGGCGCCTCTGTCGCCGCCTCAGGACGTCCTCAGTGACCAGCGTCCTCCAGAGGACTCGCCCCAGCATCAACCCCAGCATGAACCTCAGCGTGAACCCCAACGTGAACCTCAACGGGAACCTCAGCGTGAACTCTGGCTTGAGCTCCTGGGTGGACCTCGGCGTGAACCTCGGCGGCGGTCGAATCCTCGCTTCAGTCAGAGCTGACTGAAGCTGTTCCGGTTCCTTCGCTCCTCGGCGGCGCTGGACCAGAGGTGGTGCCACGTGTGCCGCCTCCACTCGGACCCGTCCCGCCGCCTGATCACTGGTTCCTGCGTGTTTAAGTTCCACAGCAGCAGCAACGTCCTCAGAGACGGCGTGGAGCGCTCAGAGCTGCTGATGTGCGACCTGCAGCCGGGGGGCGCCAAAGACCCGTCCGCTGCTCCGTCAGGACCCGGGGCTACGGAGGCCTGAACCCGCCAAACCAAAGATCATTTATTTTTTAGTATTTTTGGTCAATTTTCTGAACAAATTTCCGTTTAAGTTTTGACGCTGTTGCTGTTTTAATGCTGGACTCTGATTGGCTCCAGACGAGCTGTGAAGTCATCACTCCTGCAGGGCGCTCAGGTGTTTTATTCTTTTATTGTTTTAATGTTTTTTCTGCTGCAGCGTGAATTTGCTTCCTATTGTTTTTTTATTATTGTGATTAAATATCTTTTATGTTTTGATGTTTAAATAAAATCATAAATGTGGAATAAAAAATATTTTTCACAAAGAAATATTTTTTCTTTCAGCAGCTAAAAAAATTAAATGTTCTTAATGAGCAGTTTAATCTTAATATTATCAATGAAATTCTTATTTAATGTTTCTTTCCATCACTGACAGGGAAGATATTATTTATTATTATATTTCATTAGAACTCATCCAAAGTCACACATTCATTATATAAATATAGAAATATTAGATTCAAGGTTGAAGAAGCTTTATTTATTCATCCTGAGGGAAACGATCGTGCAACAGTTTGAACACAAAGATGAAAGGATCAGAGACAATAAGCATAAAAACATAAATCACATCAAAATAAATCAAACAATAACTAAGTGAGTGCAACAGACGTCGTGGTTAAACGCAGGTTTAACCAATAAACAACAACACGCAGCAGTTTATCAGCAGATGAAATAAAACAAGAACAAACTAAAGAAGTGAGAACAGTTTTAAAGTGAAGCAGCGTTTCTGAGTGAACTCAGTGACAGTAAATATAATATTAGTTATTATATTACATTCATTATATTGTTCCACTACATTCTAGTTTATTCTATTATATCCTTTATTACACTTTTATATTCCATTATCTTTTATTTTATTGTATTATATTGTATTCATATGTTTATATTATTATTTTTATTACATTATTCCATACATTATATATTTATATTATTACATATATGTTATTTATTTACTTTAAATATTATTATTCCATACATGTTTAATAGTTAGATCATATATTTATGTTATCATTGTTCCATTTATATTATTTATATCATATATGGAATAATATATATTTTTATTATTATTGCGTATGTTATTTATTTATATTATTTCATATATGTTATATTTATATTATAAATGTATTTATATTAGTATTATATATTTGTTACGTATTAATATATTTTTATATTATTATTCCATACATGTTAAATATTAATATCATATATTTATTTATATATTATTGCGCTGTGATGACGTAGGTCGCGTGTGTCGCGTGTGTCGCAGGTAAAGGTGTCTCGTGCTGCTCTGCTCGTGCCCCGCAGGTGCGCGCGTGCCCCTCCTTCCCTGGACTTTGTTTTGAATCTTTCTTCCGCTTTCTTCTGACGTCACTTCCGGTCGTAAAGATGGCGGTCAGAGCTCCGGGAGGAGGCGGCTGACCGGAGGCTCTGCGCAAACATCACCGGGGACCTGCGCCTCTGAGCGGCCAGCGGCGGAGCCAGCGCCCGGGGCTCGGGGCTCGAGGGGCCGGGACGGAGGCTCCGTGTCCCCGCTGCGTGTCTGCGGAAGGTGGGTCCGTCTCCGTGGTCGCCACCGGGCCACTGATTTAAAATGGCTCCCGGAAAGTGCAGAAGGTGGCCCGGGAAGGGGTCTGCGGAGGGACGTGGCGCCCCGGGGATTATCACTTTATTATTATTATTATTATAGAATATTATTATAGTTTATTATAGTTTATTATTATAGATTATTACAGGTTATTATTATAGATTATAACAGTTTATTATAGTTTATTATTATAGTTATTATTACAGTTATTATAGTTTATTATTATAGATTATAACAGTTTATTATAGTTTATTACAGGTTATTATAACAGTTATTATAGTTTATTATTATAGATTATAACAGTTTATTATAGTTTATTACAGGTTATTATAACAGTTATTATAGTTTATTACTATAGATTATTACAGGTTATTATAGTTTATTATCACAGTTATTATGACAGTTATTATAGTTTATTATTATAGATTATTACAGGTTATTATAGTTTATTATCACAGTTATTATAGTTTATTATTATAGATTATTACAGGTTATTATAGTTATTATCACAGTTATTATGACAGTTATTCTAAAGACAGGGGACAAAGTTAGACACAAGTTTAGTTTATAAACTTTTACATCACAAACATCTGGATATTAATATAAATATTATATTATAAATATTATATTATTAAATAGTTATATTTTAGCATATTATACTTTATAACATTGTGTTATGCTCCATATATTATTATAAATTAATATATCTTATAACACTTTACTATATTCCATTAAATTATATTTTATGGAATTATATTACATTTATTTTTACATATTTATATTGTTATAGTGTATTACATTATATTATATTTTACTATATTACAATAATTGATATTCTATTATATTCCATATATATCCTTATACCTTTATTATTATTACAGATTATTATATTTAATTATTATGGATTATAAAAGTTTATTATAGTTATTATAAAAGTTTATAATAGTTATTATAACAGTTATTTTAAAGACAGGGGACAAAGTTAGACACAAGTTTAGTTTCTAAACTTTTAAATCACAAACATCTGGATATTTATATATTTATATATAAATGACAATAACTGCTTATTTCACATATAATATTATTATAATATTATAATTACATAAACACACTTATTTCATATGTTATTAAATAGTTATATTATTATATTTTAATATATTATACTTTATAACACTGTGTTATATTCCATATAAATATTATATGTTAATATATTTTATAACATTATACTATATTCCATTCAATTATACTTTATTGTATTATCATACATATATCTTTTACATATTTATATTATTATACTGTAATACACTATATTATATTATATTTTCTTATTATATTTATCACAATATTTTATATTGTATTATAATCCAAATATATTCATATATGTATATTAGTTTACTTTATGTGTTATTGCATAAATATATATATTAAATATTTAAACATTAAAAAAGAGGAAAAGCAAGATATCATAGTAGTTATGTAAACAGTAAAAAAAATATAATAATTATTATGTAAACAGTAATAAAACAAGATATCATAATAAATACATAAACAGGAAAATCTAAATATATAAACAGTAAAATCTAAATATATAAAATAAATATGTAAACAGTAAAATAAAGGAAGATATAATAATAATAATTTAAAAAGTGAAACAGCAGAACAAACACAGCAAATGAAGAATATAAATGCAAACAGGCTGAAAAGTTGAAACCCATCGTTTTCATAGAACATATTGTTTGTTTGTTAGAAACCGAGTTGAAGTGTGAGACGATGACGCTGACGACCTTTGTTCTGCAGCTGTGACCTGATTCCACCAACATGGTTCCAACATGAGCGCGTCGCCCGCGGACGTCTGGTGTGAGTTTCACTTCTCGTTCTTATGGATTCATTAAAAACACGTCTGCATTCACTGAGCGGCTCTGATTTAAGATCCGTTAAAACGAGTTCAACGGCACAGAAACCGAAATGTTCTGAGCCACTTTGACCACAGAGGGCGCTGTCGGGTAGAAGATGGTGTCGTCTGCGAACTTTGTGTTGTTTTTGGACTCATTGTGATGCGGTGCGACCCCGTTTAGGCGACAACAGTGTTTGAAATGTCCGCGCATGGTCCCTCCTTCTTTTTTCTACGTCCCAACAGGCGCACAGGAAATGACCTCAGAACCGCCGTAGGCCTCGTGCTCGTACTCGTGCGCACGCTCGTGTTCGTACACGTGCAAACGTGCTTTACTAAAGCCCACCTCTCCCAAACGGGCCGTGGACGGCAAGCTTGCCGCTCCTAGACGTGGTACGGTTGCACTCACACTGGTCAAAGGAACCAGACTTTAGCCGTGACACGTGCTGGGGCACGGGACGGAGGCACAGTGGGAGGGGGCACGTGATGGAGGCACAGTGGGAGGGCGACCTTATTTAAGATCGGTTAAAACGGGTTCAACGGCACAGAAATCTAAATGTTTTGAGCGACCTTGACAACAGAGGGCGCTGTCGGGTAGAAGATGGTGTCGTCTGCGAACAGATGAATTCGATTGTTTCTAACATTTACACTTAATTCATTTCTGGAGATGTTCTGATTCTAACACACGTGTCTGAACTGCTTCAGATCCCCAAAGTGCTGGTGTCAGTGTCAGTGAGGACACAAGTCCAAATCAAACACTTTAAAGTACTTTATATGTGCACTTTTTCCGTCATGAGTGAGTGTCAAACTATGTATTTGTTTCGGTTTAACGTGAGTCCGGACACGCAGCGACGACAGCAACAACATCACGTCCATAATAACTAAATAAATAAATGGAAAAATGTAACAAGCTGGTATTCGCATATTCTTGTATCAGAAAGGAAAAAATGTTATTGGAACGTCTCTATTAATTTATAAAAAGTGTAAAATACAAAATAAAAAGGGGACCCAGAATAGAGCCCTGTGGCACACCTTAAGGCTCATTTCTGCTCTACGTTAGATACGCACATGGATACGGTCGATGATTTATGATTGGACAATCGATGTTCAGAGCGTAGTCATCAAACTCTGCGTTTTTCCAACCTGAATTCCCTCAAACTGCGGCAACAGACGGGTCAGAAGTGTCGGATGCAGATTGCGTGATTGGTCCAGATGTTGGTTTTTATAAATGTTAAAGTTGTTAGAGGTGGGAACTTAATTGTGAGGTGCTGTTGCCACCGTGTAAAGTTCCGATGTTTGTCCTCCAGTCTGTGAGGAGTGCCAGGACTATTTCCAGAAGGAGTGTCCGTCCCACGGGCCTCCGCTGTTTGTCCCCGACACGCCTGCGGTCCCGGGGTCGGCCAACAGGGCGGCGCTCACTGTCCCATCGGGCCTGGAGGTCTTCACCGAGGGGGACGAGGTGGATGTCCGCTGCCTGGATCCAAACATCCCCAAGGGGGCGGTGTTCGGTCCGTACGAGGGAGAGCTGGTGTCCAAGGACAAATCCTCCGGCTTCTTTTCCTGGATAGTAAGTTTGGCACCAGTTTGGACCCAAAGTAGAACGAGAGTAGAACCAATGTAGAACCAGTTTGGAACCAGAGTAGACCAGTTTGGAACCAGTGTAGACCAGTTTAGAACCAGTGTAGACCAGTTTAGAACCAGTGTAGAACAAGTTTAGAACCAGTGTAGACCAGTTTAGAACCAGTGTAGAACAAGTTTAGAACCAGTGTAGACCAGTTTAGAACCAGTGTAGAACAAGTTTAGAACAGTGTAGACCAGTTTAGAACCAGTGTAGACCAGTTTAGAACCAGTGTAGAACAAGTTTAGAACCAGTGTAGAACAAGTTTAGAACCAGTGTAGACCAGTTTAGAACCAGTGTAGACCAGTTTAGAACCAGTGTAGACCAGTTTAGAACCAGTGTAGACCAGTTTAGAACCAGTGTAGAACAAGTTTAGAACCAGTGTAGACCAGTTTAGAACCAGTGTAGACCAGTTTAGAACCAGTGTAGACCAGTTTAGAACCAGTGTAGACCAGTTTAGAACCAGTGTAGAACAAGTTTAGAACCAGTGTAGACCAGTTAAGAACAGTGTAGACCAGTTTAGAACCAGTGTAGACCAGTTTAGAACCAGTGTAGACCAGTTTAGAACCAGTGTAGACCAGTTTAGAACCAGTGTAGACCAGTTAAGAGCCAGTGTAGACCTGTTAAGAACCAGTGTAGACCAGTTAAGAGCCAGTGTAGACCAGTTTAGAACCAGTGTAGACCTGTTAAGAACCAGTGTAGACCAGTTAAGAACCAGTGTAGACCACTTAAGAACCAGTGTAGACCACTTAAGAACCAGTGTAGACCAGTTTAGAACCAGTGTAGACCTGTTAAGAACCAGTGTAGACCAGTTAAGAACCAGTGTAGACCAGTTTAGAACCAGTGTAGATCAGTTAAGAGCCAGTGTAGACCAGTTTAGAACCAGTGTAGACCAGTTAAGAGCCAGTGTAGACCAGTTAAGAACCAGTGTAGACCAGTGTAGACCAGTTTAGAACCAGTGTAGACCAGTTTGGAACCAGTGTAGACCAGTTTAGAACCAGTGTAGACCAGTTTGGAACCAGTGAAGACCAGTTTAGAACCAGTGTAGACCAGTTAGGAACCAGTGTAGACCACTTAAGAACCAGTGTAGACCAGTTAAGAACCAGTGTAGACCACTTAAGAACTAGTGTAGACCAGTTAGGAACCAGTGTAGACCAGTTAAGAACCAGTGTAGACCAGTTAAGAACCAGTGTAGACCACTTAAGAACCAGTGTAGACCAGTTAGGAACCAGTGTAGACCAGTTAAGAACCAGTGTAGACCACTTAAGAACCAGTGTAGACCACTTAAGAACCAGTGTAGACCAGTTAAGAACCAGTGTAGACCACTTAAGAACCAGTGTAGACCAGTTTGGAACCAGTGTAGACCAGTTTAGAACCAGTGTAGACCAGTTAGGAACCAGTGTAGACCACTTAAGAACCAGTGTAGACCAGTTAAGAACCAGTGTAGACCACTTAAGAACCAGTGTAGACCAGTTAGGAACCAGTGTAGACCAGTTAGGAACCAGTGTAGACCAGTTAAGAACCAGTGTAGACCACTTAAGAACCAGTGTAGACCACTTAAGAACCAGTGTAGACCAGTTAGGAACCAGTGTAGACCACTTAAGAACCAGTGTAGACCAGTTAGGAACCAGTGTAGACCAGTTAAGAACCAGTGTAGACCACTTAAGAACCAGTGTAGACCACTTAAGAACCAGTGTAGACCAGTTAGGAACCAGTGTAGACCACTTAAGAACCAGTGTAGACCAGTTAGGAACCAGTGTAGACCAGTTAAGAACCAGTGTAGACCACTTAAGAACCAGTGTAGACCACTTAAGAACCAGTGTAGACCAGTTAGGAACCAGTGTAGACCAGTTAGGAACCAGTGTAGACCAGTTAAGAACCAGTGTAGACCAGTTAGGAACCAGTGTAGACCACTTAAGAACCAGTGTAGACCACTTAAGAACCAGTGTAGACCACTTAAGAACCAGTGTAGACCACTTAAGAACCAGTTTAGAACCAGTTTGGACCCAGTTTGGAACCAGTCCGGCTCTGACAGTTTTGTGTATTTGTTGCAGATTGTTGATTTGAACAACGCATACCAATCCATCGATGGCAGCGATGAGACCAAAGCCAACTGGATGAGGTAGAACTCCGCTGACGTGTAAAGCTGAAAGTGTGATTTCCTCCCCGAGTCTTAAAGGTCGATAAACCGCGGCGTGTTTGTGACCTGCAGGTTCGTCCGGACTTCGTCGGAGGAAAGCGACAGGAACTTGACGGCGTTTCAACGCGGTAAGAACATCTACTTCCGAGTGTGTCGGACGCTGGCGGCAGGAGAGAAGCTGAGGGTCTGGTACAGCGACGACTACATCCGACGCCTTCACTGCGTCTCTCAGCAGAGCATCGACCGCAACCTGGACTCAGGTGAGCAAAGTCCCAATCATTAGTTTCACTTCCCAGCTTTCTGAGGAGCAACTGAAGCTGCTCTCATCAAAGCCACCAGACTCACTCAACAGTGGTTTTACTCCCAGAACACAGGAGCTGCTGGTCCATCGCTGCGTCCATCGGTTTGTTTGTTTGTGTCACTTTGGTGTTTTAAAGATCTAAGAACGAACAAAAATAACCACGGAAGCAGCGTCAGAGCAGCACCTCCTGTGTTCTGTGAAGTAAAATGACTGTTTGATGGAGTCTGGTGGCTTTGAGGCAGGGGTATCTTCAAATCCCCGATTGGATTAGACTTTCGATTTAAATTAAATTTTTCAGCTCTGACGAATCTAAAAAGTGTCCCAGGAGCATAAACGTGTGTTAAAGTGTCCTCTAGGAGCCTAAACGTTTGCTAAAGTGTCCTCTAGGAGCATAAACGTGTGTTAAAGTGTCCTCTAGGAGCCTAAACGTTTGCTAAAGTGTCCTCTAGGAGCATAAACGTGTGCTAAAGTGTCCTCTAGCAGTCTAAACGTGTGTTAAAGTGTCCTCTAGGAGCATAAACGTGTGTTAAAGTGTCCTCTAGGAGCATAAACGTGTGTTAAAGTGTCCTCTAGGAGCATAAACGTGTGTTAAAGTTTCCTCTAGGAGCATAAACGTGTGTTAAAGTGTCCTCTAGGAGCATAAACGTGTGTTAAAGTGTCCTCTAGGAGCATAAACGTGTGCTAAAGTGTCCTCTAGGAGCATAAACGTGTGCTAAAGTGTCCTCTAGGAGCATAAACGTGTGTTAAAGTGTCCTCTAGGAGCATAAACGTGTGTTAAAGTGTCCTCTAGGAGCATAAACGTGTGTTAAAGTGTCCTCTAGGAGCATAAACGTGTGTTAAAGTGTCCTCTAGGAGCATAAACGTGTGCTAAAGTGTCCTCTAGGAGCATAAACGTGTGCTAAAGTGTCCTCTAGGAGCATAAACGTGTGTTAAAGTGTCCTCTAGGAGCATAAACGTGTGCTAAAGTGTCCTCTAGGAGCATAAACGTGTGTTAAAGTGTCCTCTAGGAGCATAAACGTGTGCTAAAGTGTCCTCTAGGAGCATAAACGTGTGCTAAAGTGTCCTCTAGGAGCATAAACGTGTGTTAAAGTGTCCTCTAGGAGCACAAACGTGTGCTAAAGTGTCCTCTAGGAGCATAAACGTGTGCTAAAGTGTCCTCTAGGAGCATAAACGTGTGTTAGTGTCCTCTAGGAGCATAAACATGTGCTAAAGTGTCCTCTAGGAGCATAAACATGTGCTAAAGTGTCCTCTAGGAGCATAAACGTGTGCTAAAGTGTCCTCTAGGAGACTAAACATGTGCTAAAGTGTCCTCTAGGAGTTCAGGGCTGCAGTGAATGAGTATAAGGGGCTTAAAAACCCTGTTTTGTTCCAGATACCAGGAAACCAGCAGTCAACATTCAAAAGGACTTTAAATCCCCCTGCCTGCAGTCGGCTCTGCAGGGTAAACCCAGCCCCAGCAAACAACCCGGGGAAGAGTCCGACCTTCAGCCGTCTGCCAAGAGGAAGAAGATCGACCTCATCTTCAAAGACGTCCTGGAGGCTTCTCTAGAGGACTCCAGCCAGTCCAGGTCCCAGTCTTGCCTCCACAGTGAGGGTAAAGCAGCGGGGCTCGGGTTTAACGTTCAGAACCTGAAGGTGGAGGAGAACGAGGAGGAGAACCACAGCAGCGAGGAACCTTCCACCTCCTTCTGCCCCAACTGTGTCAAACTGAAGAGGAGGATCCAGGAGCTGGAGGAGGAGCTGTCCCGTGTCAGAGGAGAGCGGCGGGACGGGGTCGGCCCACCAGTGTCTGGACCCACCCTGACCCAACGAGATCAGGCCCCGCCAAACCCTGAGCAAGGCCCCGTCGAGGATTTTCAAGGTATGTTCATCCACACTGCCATGCACATGGTTCAAATGTGAACTTAAAGCTGGTATCAGAAGCTGATTGTCTTTGTCTCTGCAGTGATGGAGCCCTTGACGCCCACTCAGGTGGTTGTGGATGAAGACGACCAGGACGTGGACTCGGCTGATGAGTCGATTGCTGCCGATCTCGTGATTTCTCCAGAAGACTCGTTGAAGCTTTCCTCTGGAGGAGGCAGACGGATCCGTCGCTTCAAGCAGGAGTGGCTGAAAAAGTTCTGGTTCCTTCGCTACTCGCCAACCCTTAATGAGATGTGGTGCCACGTCTGCCGCCAGTACACCGTCCAGTCATCCCGAACCTCTGCCTTCATCATCGGCTCCAAGCAGTTTAAGATCCACACCATCAAACTCCACAGCCAGAGCAACCTCCACAAGAAGTGTCTGCAGCTGTACAAGCTGCGCATGCATCCAGAGAAGACCGAGGAGATGTGCAAGAACATGATGCTGCTGTTCAACGCCGCCTACCACCTGGCCCTGGAGGGACGGCCCTTTTCAGACCTCCGTCCGCTGGCAGAGCTTCTGAAGAGGTGCGAGCTCAAAGTGGTGGACCAGTACATGAATGACGGAGACTGCCAGATCCTCCTCCACCACATCGCCCGGGCTTTAAAAGAAGACCTGGCAGAGAAGATGCGCCTGTCTCCCTACCTGAGTGTCATCATGGACGCCCAAAATGACGACCTCTTCTCAGACATGGTGGCAGTTTATGTCCAGTTCATTTCCAATGAGGGCTCCCCAAACACAGAGTTCCTGTCCATGCAGAGACTGAGCATGGCCAGTGTGGACGGATACCTCCAGGCTATGGATCGAGCCTTTAGTGTCCTGGGCCTCAGGTTTCAGGACCTGCTGGTGATCGGTCTGGGGGTGGACGGCACCAACATCTCTTCGGGAATGAGAGCCAACCTGTACATAGCTATTCAAAAGACTTTTCCTTGGATCCTTTGCCTTCCGATCATGATCCATAGGCCCCATCTGGAGGTGTTGGATGCCATCAGTGGGAAGGAGCTCTCCTGCCTGGAGGATCTGGAAAACAACCTCAAGCAGCTCCTCAGTTTCTACCGCTACTCCCCCCGCATGATGGCCGAGCTGCGATCCACTGCTCCAACACTGTCGGAGGAGACAGAGTTCTTAGGAGACATCAGAGCCATTCGATGGATCATAGGAGAACCAAACGTCCTTAACGCGCTCATCAAAGATTACCTGGAGGTAGTCAGCCATCTGAAGGAGATCAGCAGCCAGACGCAGAGGGCCGATGCTGCAGCCATCGCCCTAACTCTCCTCCAGTTCCTCATGGACTATCAGTCAGTGAAGCTCATCTACTTCCTTCTGGACATCATTGCTGTTCTCTCACGATTAGCCTTCACCTTCCAGGGGGAGTACCTGCTGGTGTCCCAGGTGGAAGCCAAGATAGAGGAGTCCATTCTGGAGATCGGCCAGCTGGTGGACAGCCCCGGAGAGTATCTGCAGGAGTTTGAGGAAAATTTCCGAGAGAGCTTCAACGGCGTCGCTCTGAAGAACCTGCGCGTTGCAGAGTCCAAGTTTCAGTCCATCAGAGAAAAGATCTGCAACAGGAGCCAGAGCATCCTGTCTCAGAGGCTGGACCTGCAGAGCCGCTCGTTTGCCAAAGCCTGCAAGGTCCTGGACCTGTCCACCTGGCCTCACAACCAGGAGGACCTGCAGGCTTACGGGGAGGACCAAATCCAGGTGATACTCAACCAGCTGGAGTCCATTCCCTCTGGGGGTCAGGAGGGCTCTCAGGCCAGGGGCAGCCTGGTGTTGGAATGGAAGGATCTGAAAGCAGACTACTGCAGCATGAACGGGTTTAAAGAGGTCACCAGTCACATCTGCAGGTACAAGCAGCGCTTTCCTCTGCTCAACCGGGTCGTGCAGGTTGTCAGAGTCCTGCCCAGTTCCACGGCCTGCTGCGATAAAGGCCGAGGGTCTCTGCAGAAGATGTGTAAGAACAACCGTTCCCGGCTGACTCTGGAGCAGATGAACGACCTGCTGACTGTGGCGGTGAACGGGCCGCCCATCGCCAACTTCGATGGGAAGCGAGCGCTGGACAGCTGGTTCGAGGAGAAGTCTGGCAGCAGTTACTCTCTGTCAGCTGAGGTGCTGAGCAGGATGTCAGCTGGTGAACAGAAGTCCGTGTTGCACAGCGTTGATGTCAACACAGAGTTCTACCCCGACATCTAACCGGAGACCCAGTGGTGTGGTGCTACAGTCGACTAACACACACAGGGAGTCCCTGCAGGGCGACTCCTGCAGCTTCAGGGGAACTTCTGAAAAGACTGTGAAGCTCAGCCAAAATATAAAAATCTAAATTATGATTTGATAATATAATTTATCTTCTGAAGCACTGCACTCATCAGATTACAGGATTACAAACCGACATAATTCCACCACCAATCAGAGTCAAGTGTAAGTTATAAAAACAACAAAAGGTCGGGGACCCCGGTGCCGCACCTCTGGGCAAACCTCTGATGAAACCCCGCTCAGCTGAGTGGACGGATCACAGAACGGGCCAGCGGGCACAGACCCAGGGCCCGGCTGCAAAAAGAGACGCAACGAGAGTACAAAGAGACATAAAACAACCACAAAGAGACACAAAACAACTACAAAGAGACACAAAACAACCACAAAGAGACACAAAACAACCACAAAGAGACATAAAACAACCACAAAGAGACACAAAACAACCACAACAAGACGCTAAAGAACCAGAAACACATGCAGAATGACTGAAGAGTCACAGAGCAGCCTCAGAGAGA
Source organism: Echiichthys vipera (assembly GCF_963691815.1). Taxonomy (NCBI): domain Eukaryota; kingdom Metazoa; phylum Chordata; class Actinopteri; order Perciformes; family Trachinidae; genus Echiichthys; species Echiichthys vipera. Next base: position 590,144 of record NC_139832.1, read on the forward strand.
CGCAGAACAACCATAAAGACTCACAAAAGAACCACAAAGACACAAAACAACTACAAAGAGACACAAAACAACCACAAAGAGACACAAAACAACTACTAAGAGACACAAAACAACTACAAAGAGAAACAAAACAACCTCAAAGAGACACAAAACAACCACAAAGAGACACAACACAACCACAAAGAGACACAAAACAACCACAAAGAGACACAAAACAACTACAAAGAGACACAAAACAACCACAAAGAGACACAAAACAACTACAAAGAGACACAAAACAACCACAAAGAGACACAAAACAACCACAAAGAGACACAAAACAACCACAAAGAGACAGCAGAGGCGCAGACGTGCAGCTGGGGTCTCAGTTGTTGAGCTCCACTGTCTCATGATCCGTCCACGTGGAGCCGAGAGACTTGTGTCACTGAGTGGCCGTTACACACAACAACACACACAACAACACACACAACAATAACACACAACAACACACAACAATAACACACAGTCATTATCCGCGGGGACAGACCCAGGGTCAGTGCAGGTCTGTCTGTGCTGACGCTGGAGTGTGCGGGTGTGTGAAGCCTTTATATTTCTATCAGAAAGAGTGTGTGTGTGTGTGCGCGCGCATGTGTGTGTGTGTGTGTGTGTGTGTGCGCGTGTGTGTGTGTGTGTCTTGTATAAAGTGTAGATGCTGTAAATGAGACTATTTTTCTCCTGAGCTCGATGCTTCTGCACAGGTGCTGGTGTGTGTCGGCTGTTTGCTGCTGCAGCTTCTGTCTGACGCTCGTTGTTTCTGCAGCTTCATGTTTAAGTTTCCTCCTCAGGCTGCAAACACTTCACACGTGTTTTTACCAAGTGCATGATCACATCAAAGTGCTGCTTTAAGCTTTAACGCACACTCACGTCCTGTTTGTAACGTTCAGACGCCTGTGTGTAAGAAATGTACGATGACCACGGTGAGACGGCGCTCTCACATGTGAGAGACGCCGTCCAAGACACTCGATCTGCTTTTGTCTGTGGAATGAAAATGTTTTGGGAACACGTTTGTTCGAGTGCTTTGTCTCAACTTTCACGTAAGAATCACATCAAATAAAGGTTAAAAATAAAGAAACAGACACAAAGGGAAGTGAATATAATATAAAGTACCGTATTTTCCACATTATAAGGAGCAGACGCTCCAGGGGGCGGCAGCAGCTCAGTCCATGGGTGACTCGGCTGGGAACCGTAGGGTTGCTGGTTCCTACCCTCACCTGTGGTCATGAAAGCTGGGTCAGGACCCAAAGAACCAGGTCCAGGTCAGGACCCAAAGAACCAGGTCCAGGTCAGGACCCAAAGAACCAGGTCCAGGTCAGGACCCACAGAACCAGGTCCAGGTCAGGACCCAAAGAACCAGGTCCAGGTCAGGACCCACAGAACCAGGTCCAGGTCAGGACCCAAAGAACCAGGTCCAGGTCAAGACCCAAAGAACCAGGTCCAGGTCAGGACCCAAAGAACCAGGTCCAGGTCAGGACCCAAAGAACCAGGTCCAGGTCAGGACCCACAGAACCAGGTCCAGGTCAGGACCCAAAGAACCAGGTCCAGGTCCAAGCGTGTGAAGTGTGTTTCCTCAGGAGGGGGTCTGGAGTCTCCCTTAGAGAGAGGGGGAGAAGTTCAGCATCCGTGAGGAACTCGGAGTAGAGCCGCTGCTCCTTTGTGTTGAAAGGAGCCAGTTGAGGTGGTTCAGGATCATCTGGTCTGGATGAACCCTGGGCGCCTCCCTAGGTAGGTGTTCCAGGCACGTCCAGCTGGGAGGAGGCCTCGGGGAAGACCCAGGACCAGGTGGAGAGATTAGATCTCCACACTGGCCTGGGAACGCCTCAGGATCCCCCAGTTAGAGCTGGTTAATGTGGCCCGGGAAAGGGAAGTTTGGGGTCCCTGCTGGAGCTGCTGCCCCTGAGACCTGATCCAGGATCAGAGGCTGGAGCTGCTGCCCCTGAGACCTGATCCAGGACCAGAGGCTGGAGCTGCTGCCCCTGAGACCTGATCCAGGACCAGAGGCTGGAGCTGCTGCCCCTGAGACCTGATCCAGGACCAGAGGCTGGAGCTGCTGCCCCTGAGACCTGATCCAGGACCAGAGGCTGGAGCTGCTGCCCCTGAGACCTGATCCAGGATCAGAGGCTGGAGCTGCTGCCCCTGAGACCTGATCCAGGATCAGAGGCTGGAGCTGCTGCCCCTGAGACCTGATCCAGGATCAGAGGCTGGAGCTGCTGCCCCTGAGACCTGATCCAGGATCAGAGGCTGGAGCTGCTGCCCCTGAGACCTGATCCAGGATAAATAAAGTAATTCTTCTTCTCCTCCAGTGGAGGCTGGGGTCACGTTCTGCATCCATTAGATGGAGCTGCGCTAAAGGGAACGTCAACACAACAGTCAGGGGAGGTCGTCTTGTTGCTTCCATTGATGCTCCATTGGTTCATGTTCAACTCTCTGGCTGCTGCTCTATTCCCGTGTTCTGCTGCGTGACTAATGGCCTTGAGTGTAAACTCTGCGTCGTAAGCGTGTCTCTTAACAGGAGCCATTTTGGGCTCTTTACACAAACACACACATGGAAATGAAACGGCACGCTTCACGCAGTCGTATATCTCAACATGCACCGCGCGTTACTTCTTCTACGGGGGAAAATAGAGTCGGCGGCTGCTCACCGTAGTTGGAGACCTGTTGTAGCTCAATAATGGTCCATATATAAGAAGCACCGGGTTATAAGGCGCACTGAGACATGTGGAGGTTTATAGGTGCAACTATAGTGCGGAGAATACGGTAAACAAACAATTCATATAGTTCAGAAATACCTAAAATCAATATTAACATCTTTAAACAATAACTCTCTCTACATATATGAGCTCTCTCTCTCTATATATATATTTCTATATATATGCACTCTTCTTGTTCCTTGTGTTGCTTTTATTTTGGTAGCTGATCGTGCTGTTGTGACTACAGCTCCCAGAATGCCTCGGGGCATGTGAGCAGGTGTTGTAATGAGTTGGTTTGTGGCCTCTGTGACTTCCTGCCTCCATGAAAGGCTTCAGCAGCAGCTTCCTGTTCCCACTGAACACAGACGAGAGCAGGTCAGTTCTGCTGCGTCGTCCTTCCTGTGGTGTCGCAGCAGCTTCCTGTTCCCACTGAACACAGACGAGAGCAGGTCAGTTCTGCTGCGTCGTCCTTCCTGTGGTGTCGCAGCAGCTTCCTGTTCCCACTGAACACAGACGAGAGCAGGTCAGTTCTGCTGCGTCGTCCTTCCTGTGGTGTCGCAGCAGCTTCCTGTTCCCACTGAACACGGACGAGAGCAGGTCAGTTCTGCTGCGCCGTCCTTCCTGTGCTGTCGCAGCAGCTTCCTGTTCGTTTAGTCGTGATAGTTCTGTCTTCAGAGAGTGAACCGCCCGACTGTGACTGTGACGTCATAGGGAAGTGTAAACCCCACTGCATCTAAAAAGGTGTGTTCCACGTGTGTGTGTTTGTGTGTGTGCGGGTTTGACCGAGTTTAACGTTTAAACATCCAGCAGCACAAACACGCTTGAGTTTATTCATGTTTTCTGTCTTTTCCTGTTTTTACTGTTTGAGGGAGTTTTCTTTTTTATACCTGTGCCGATTTTTTACATATTTAAATCTATAAAGTGTTTTTCCCTCACACTCATCAAGTCTCTCCTGCAGTGGAATTAACATGATTCTTATTTATTGTGTCATAAAACACAAAGTTCAACTTGATGAAATGTTCATTCCTTTAAATTAAGGAAAATACTTGAACTTCCGAGTGTAAAAGAAGCCCTGTTTATTTATTAATGCAGATTTTGACCTGATCCCCGCGGAGCTCCCGTCAGTGTTGTGCGAACACCGACGCCTTCTGCTCACGATCACAACGGCTCATTCTTTTTTCATGTCCTTAAAAATCATTTATTGAACATGAACGAGAAAAAGGTTCTTTCATCAGGATTAAAATACGAGGAATGACAAACTTCACCGTGGGCCGATACACAGATAAAAGAAAGTCTCACACACACACACACACACACACACAGACACACACAAGCAGGAGAAACACACAGAGGGAGACAAACTCATCTCATCTCCAGCCTCTGATCCTGGATCAGGTCTCGGTGTCTCCTGAGGAAACACATTTCAGACGCTTGGACCTGGACCTGGTTCTTTGGGTCCTGACCTGGACCTGGTTCTCTGGGTCCTGACCTGGACCTGGTTCTTTGGGTCCTGACCTGGACCTGGTTCTCTGGGTCCTGACCTGGACCTGGTTCTTTGGGTCCTGACCTGGACCTGGTTCTCTGGGTCCTGACCTGGACCTGGTTCTCTGGGTCCTGACCTGGACCTGGTTCTTTGGGTCCTGACCTGGACCTGGTTCTTTGGGTCCTGACCTGGACCTGGTTCTTTGGGTCCTGACCCAGCTTTCATGACCACAGGTGAGGGTAGGAACCAGGACTGAGGGTAGATCCAGAGCTTTGTCTTCCTCAGCTCTCTGTTCATCACAACGGTGCTGTAGAGCGACTGCAGCTCCGCCCCCGCTGCTCCATCGGCCCCTCACTCGTGAACCAGATCCCGGAGACAAACTCACGCAAAAGGACGAGGGAGGAGACGACAGGACCTGGATCATGACACGTAATGTCTAAGTCGGTTATTTAAGTAAATAAAACTATGGAATAAAGTGGTGAAGCATCCGTAGCCTCACATTTGTATTTACTGTTGAAGACATTATAGGGTTTAAACACTGACAGGCCCGGTCTGCAGAGGAACCAGCAGGAGGTGCAGGGAGTCAGGAAGCAGAGCCCGGCGGGGTCAAAGGTCAGACCACATGGATCCGACTCAGCGTTCATCAGAAGCTTGTTTTAGTTTGGTTTGGTTTGTGTGTCAGGAAGTGACTCCTGCCAAAGTTTGACTGGAGTCTTTAGAAGAGGAAGGAAATGTTTCCACCAGAGCGGCAACAACAAAAGAGCGCAGGAGGAGATCTGACATCCCATAATACTGTGAGTGTGTTCAGGGCAGAGGAGCAGGACGGCTTTCACTGCACGATCTGCTGCTGCTGCTGCTGCTGCTGCTGCCGTCAGAACCAATGAGAATGTGTCAGAACGTGAATGGACGCTGGCCGAGGGTCAAACTGGGACCTCTGTCTGCTCACTGTGGACCAATGAGAGGACGTCTGTCTGCTCACTGTGGACCAATGAGAGGACAGATGTCTGCTCCCTGTGGACCAATGAGAGGACAGATGTCTGCTCACTGTGGACCAATGAGAGGACGTCTGTCTGCTCACTGTGGACCAATGAGAGGACGTCTGTCTGCTCACTGTGGACCAATGAGAGGACGTCTGTCTGCTCCCTGTGGACCAATGAGAGGACAGCTGTCTGCTCACTGTGGACCAATGAGAGGACAGATGTCTGCTCACTGTGGACCAATGAGAGGACAGATGTCTGCTCACTGTGGACCAATGAGAGGACAGATGTCTGCTCACTGTGGACCAATGAGAGGACAGATGTCTGCTCACTGTGGACCAATGAGAGGACAGATGTCTGCTCCCTGTGGACCAATGAGAGGACAGATTTCTGCTCCCTGTGGACCAATGAGAGGACCTCTGTCTGCTCACTGTGGACCAATGAGAGGACAGCTGTCTGCTCACTGTGGACCAATGAGAGGACAGCTGTCTGCTCACTGTGGACCAATGAGAGGACAGATGTCTGCTCACTGTGGACCAATGAGAGGACAGATGTCTGCTCACTGTGGACCAATGAGAGGACAGATGTCTGCTCCCTGTGGACCAATGAGAGGACAGACGTCTGCTCACTGTGGACCAATGAGAGGACAGATGTCTGCTCCCTGTGGACCAATGAGAGGACAGATGTCTGCTCCCTGTGGACCAATGAGAGGACAGGTGTCTGCTCACTGTGGACCAATGAGAAGACAGATGTCTGCTCACTGTGGACCAATGAGAGGACAGGTGTCTGCTCACTGTGGACCAATGAGAGGACAGGTGTCTGCTCACTGTGGACCAATGAGAGGACAGATGTCTGCTCACTGTGGACCAATGAGAGGACGTCTGTCTGCTCACTGTGGACCAATGAGAGGACGTCTGTCTGCTCACTGTGGACCAATGAGAGGACAGATGTCTGCTCACTGTGGACCAATGAGAGGACAGATGTCTGCTCACTGTGGACCAATGAGAGGACAGATGTCTGCTCACTGTGGACCAATGAGAGGACAGATGTCTGCTCACTGTGGACCAATGAGAGGACAGATGTCTGCTCACTGTGGACCAATGAGAGGACAGATGTCTGCTCACTGTGGACCAATGAGAGGACGTCTGTCTGCTCACTGTGGACCAATGAGAGGACAGATGTCTGCTCACTGTGGACCAATGAGAGGCCTCTGTCTGCTCACTGTGGACCAATGAGAGGACGTCTGTCTGCTCACTGTGGACCAATGAGAGGACGTCTGTCTGCTCACTGTGGACCAATGAGAGGACAGATGTCTGCTCACTGTGGACCAATGAGAGGACAGATGTCTGCTCACTGTGGACCAATGAGGGGACAGATGTCTGCTCACTGTGGACCAATGAGAGGACAGATGTCTGCTCACTGTGGACCAATGAGAGGACGTCTGTCTGCTCACTGTGGACCAATGAGAGGACAGATGTCTGCTCACTGTGGACCAATGAGAGGACAGATGTCTGCTCCCTGTGGACCAATGTGGACAGATGTCTGCTCACTGTGGACCAATGAGAGGACAGATGTCTGCTCACTGTGGACCAATGAGAGGACAGATGTCTGCTCACTGTGGACCAATGAGAGGACGTCTGTCTGCTCACTGTGGACCAATGAGAGGACGTCTGTCTGCTCACTGTGGACCAATGAGGACAGATGTCTGCTCACTGTGGACCAATGAGAGGACAGATGTCTGCTCACTGTGGACCAATGAGAGGACAGATGTCTGCTCACTGTGGACCAATGAGAGGACAGGTGTCTGCTCACTGTGGACCAATGAGAGGCCTCTGTCTGCTCACTGTGGACCAATGAGAGGACGTCTGTCTGCTCACTGTGGACCAATGAGAGGCCTCTGTCTGCTCACTGTGGACCAATGAGAGGACAGATGTCTGCTCACTGTGGACCAATGAGAGGACAGATGTCTGCTCACTGTGGACCAATGAGAGGCCTCTGTCTGCTCACTGTGGACCAATGAGAGGACAGATGTCTGCTCACTGTGGACCAATGAGAGGCCTCTGTCTGCTCACTGTGGACCAATGAGAGGACGTCTGTCTGCTCACTGTGGACCAATGAGAGGACAGTTGTCTGCTCACTGTGGACCAATGAGAGGACAGATGTCTGCAGGCGTTCAGTAGCTGCAGCTGCTTGAAGACTGACGTCATCGTTGATGCAGCACTTTATTTTAGAAATGTGGAAACGTGGAGTTTGATTTCACATGAAACTGAAACTAACCAACACGGAGATCGAACCCTTTGGCACACGGAGATCAAACCCTTTGGCACACGGAGATCGAACCCTTTGGCACACGGAGATCGTACTCGTGTGCACATGGAGATCGAACCCTTTGGCACACGGGAGATCGAACCCTTTGGCACACGGAGATCAAACCCTTTGGCACACGGAGATCAAACCCTTTGGCACACGGAGATCGAACCCTTTGGCACACGGAGATCGAACCCTTTGGCACACGGGAGATCGAACCCTTTGGCACACGGGAGATCGAACCCTTTGGCACACGGAGATCAAACCCTTTGGCACACGGAGATCAAACCCTTTGGCACACGGAGATCGAACCCTTTGGCACACGGAGATCAAACCCTTTGGCACACGGAGATCAAACCCTTTGGCACACGGAGATCGAACCCTTTGGCACACGGGAGATCGAACCCCCCGTTAGTACACGGGAGATGGCACCAGGTGTCAGATAGAGCTGCACAGTGAACGTGAGGCTTACAGGGAATCTAACCAGCGTCATTCTTCTCTCACAGGAGCAGCAACTGTGGAACTTATATTTAAAGTAATAAAACAAAAGTCGCCTGACGGAGAATCGGGGGAAAGGGCACAGAAGAATAAAGCCCAGTGTCGATGTCGGCCTCCTCGTCTGTGCTGCGTGTGTTCGTCTCTGGTGACCTCGAGGGAAAGTGAAGTAGTTTAAATGAGGAGCGACTGTTTGGACGGAGCGGCGTCCGTGCAGCTTTGGACAGCAGCTGGACGCACACACAGTCGCTCCTCTGTGTGCAGCAGCTGGCCGTGCCGTCGTCACAGCCTGGGACTGATACAGGACCAGGACGCTGCAGAGGAGAGTCTGTCTTCACATCATCATCGTCGTCACACTCACACTCACAGCGCTGAGCACGAGTCTGCACAGAGACACGCTCAACAACGTCTTTGTTGACTCAGTTTCAGTCAGAGTGAGTTCTCTGCAGCCTGTCCGTCAGCAGGGAGAGGGAACACATCAGTGTTTCAGATACACAGTTAGAACAGTTATACGGACTTTCTGTGTCTTTTTTCAGCACAAACTCGAGTCATGAAGCTTCTGGAGCCCAAAACACAAGAAAATGTAACAACAAGAAACAAGCAGCTGATTATTAAACACTGGAGATCAAGACGCTGAACACAAACTGTTTCCATCAGACCCAAAGAAACTGAACTTCAGGGCGCCCTCCCACTGTGCCTCCGTCCCGTGCCCCAGCACGTGTCACGGCTAAAGTCTGGTTCCTTTGACCAGTGTGAGTGCAACCGTACCACGTCTAGGAGCGGCACGCTTGCCGTCCACGGCCCGTTTGGGAGAGGTGGGCTTTAGTAAAGCACGTTGCACGTGTACGAGCACGAGCGTGCGCACGTGTACGAGCACGAGGCCTACGGTGGTTCTGAGGTCATTTCCTGTGCGCCTGTTGGGACGTAGAAAAAAGAAGGAGGGACCATGCGCGGACATTTAAAACAATGGCGGTGAAAGGTTCACGTTGGTGTGATGCGGAGGTGGAGTGTTTACTGCAGATTTGGTCGATGAAAAGATTCAAAAACAGTCGACAAGACGCACAAAAACTCCGAGGTCTACGGAAAGATCTGGAAACAGTCGACGAGACGTTTGGTTATTTCTAAAAACATGCTCGTACAGCGGGGGGGCTGCTGCTCAGGGCCAGAGTGTTCGATCCCCAGCTCCCTGAGTCCACATGTCGAAGTGTCCTTGGGCGAGAAGCTGAACCTCGGATGCACACGGGTGTGTGAATGTGTGTGAATGTGTGTGAATGTGTGTGAACGTGTGTGTGAATGTGTGTGAACGTGTGTGAATGTGTGTGAACGTGTGTGAATGTGTGTGAATGTGTGTGAATGCTGCAGCTGATGTTCAAACAAATTATGAACAATAAAAAACAGTATTTCAGAGTAAATCAAGGATTCATACTTGATTTTGACCTCCAGTGCAGTTTCACTGTTAAACACAAATGAAGCAGATTTTAATAAAGTCTCTTTATATGTGAAGTGCTTTGATTTCAACGGGTTTCATAGAAAATACTCTGAATAAAACTCTAAATGTCTGTAAATGACTGAAAACATCAACATTTGAAAGATTCCTCTCAATAAAATGTTGATACAGATAAAACAGGATGCTGCTTCAGCCCAACGTCGACACTTTCAGCCGGTTTATTCATAATTATGATAATAAACATTTAATCTTGTTAAACAAAGATGAAAGGACCAAATCTAAAACAGTGAAATCCATAAATATAAAGAAGCTATTTAAAGGTTTTAAGTGATCAAAGTGAGTTCAGTGTGATAAACAGGAGCGTGAGAGGATCAGTGTGAATGGAGCCTTTGTGAGGGCGAGTCGTGAGCTGCAGCGTCTGAAGGTCACGATGGTGGAGACGACGTCAGGGAGCAACGGAAATACTGAGATACCGAACCAACGCACGCGTCTCCCCCACACCAGAGACGAGTCAGCGCTGCGTTACAGCCACGACGGGGCTGAAGTCCCAACAGCCTCCAAATACACTTCATATAACAGAATAACAGAGATTACTGTGTAATAACTGTTAGTTTATGATCTCAGGTTAAAGTCAGGCTTCATCCAGGAGCATGTGAGGTGAGAAAAGTACGATCTCAGGGTTTGATTCAGGTTCTTTAAGGTTTCAAACATCTTCATAAAGAGGTTTAACTAAACTGAACACGCTGCTGCAGACAAACGCTCCACAGAGTTTAATGGAAACGCGTGAACGTGCACCTTAATGCAAGAAATGAACGTCCCCTCATCTCTATGTTTTAGCTGAGGTCGTCTAAACGTGTGCAGAGCAGCTCATGCTAACGGCTAACCTTTGACCGTTGCTAAGGCTTCATTATGGTGATGTAACCACGGTAACCACGCCACGTCCCAGCTTCATACCGACGTGTTCATGTCATCTCCAGCCTCTGGTCCTGGATCAGGTCTCAGGGGCAGCAGCTCCAGCCTCTGATCCTGGATCAGGTCTCAGGGGCAGCAGCTCCAGCCTCTGATCCTGGATCAGGTCTCAGGGGCAGCAGCTCCAGCCTCTGATCCTGGATCAGGTCTCAGGGGCAGCAGCTCCAGCCTCTGGTCCTGGATCAGGTCTCAGGTGCAGCAGCTCCAGCCTCTGATCCTGGATCAGGTCTCGGGGGCAGCAGCTCCAGCCTCTGGTCCTGGATCAGGTCTCAGGGGCAGCAGCTCCAGCCTCTGATCCTGGATCAGGTCTCAGGGGCAGCAGCTCCAGCCTCTGATCCTGGATCAGGTCTCAGGGGCAGCAGCTCCAGCCTCTGGTCCTGGATCAGGTCTCAGGGGCAGCAGCTCTAGCCTCTGATCCTGGATCAGGTCTCAGAGGCAGCAGCTCCAGCCTCTGGTCCTGGATCAGGTCTCAGGGGCAGCGGCTCCAGCCTCTGATCCTGGATCAGGTCTCAGGGGCAGCAGCTCCAGCAGGGGACCCCAAACTTCCCTTTCCCGGGCCACATTAACCAGCTCTAACTGGGGGATCCTGAGGCGTTCCCAGGCCAGTGTGGAGATCTAATCTCTCCACCTGGTCCTGGGTCTGCTCTGAAGCCTCCTGTTGCAGGTGTCAAATTCAAAATGAGTGAATAAAACTGGATAAACTCGATCAGTTCGTCCGTTGAATGTCTTTTTAGTGGATTCTGTTTTTCCTTTGCAACATTTTTACAAATCAGAAAAACATATTTCAGTGATTTGATTCAAACTCTTATAATATTTATAACTTTATGATTAATAAAACTGCTGAGTGTGAAATGAAACATGATGAAGTGTTGGTGTGCTGCAGAGACGAGACGGTGACGGAGGAGGAGGAGGAGGAGGAGGAGAGGAGGCCGGACAGGGGCTCTTTGTGACCCCAGGACAAAGAGCCATTCTGGGCTTGGTGCTGACGCCTCCCTGGGGCACAGAACGGCGCCGGACACCGACCCGTGTGGACGCAGACCTCCGTGCTCCGTGCTGCCGTCGCCATGAAGCGCTGCCTGTGGTTCCTCCTGCTGCTGTGCTGCAGCTCGCTCCGGCCCGGTGAGTGTTTTTAATCAAGCTTGTTATTTATGATAAAGATCAGGACTCACTTTGTGTTTAAAGGGTTAAAGTTGAGCTCCACTGAGGTCCAGTGACCTGCAGTGACCTGCAGTGAGGGTCGGGATCGGGGAGGCTCTGACTCACAAGTCAGATTCACAAACATACAGTAGGCTGATGATAAGACAGGATGAGAGAACAGGAGCGAATAGGATGCTGGGAACCGTCTTTAAACACCAGTGCAGCTGTAGATTAGAGTAGATCTCACCTTTACTGACTCAAAGTCCAGCTTTGGAAAATGTCTTAGTGTAGAAATCAGAAATGACAGCTTGTCCTGAGCTCTACAGCGTCGCACAGCACACTTCTGTGTTTACTCTCTGCACACGGGTCAGAGTTCACGTGACCTGGCAGCTATCAGGATTGCGCAATCTGGAGGGAGACTGGTCTGGGCATGTCGTCTTTGAATAACGACATTCAAAGAATCATGCTTTTATTATTTTATTATTATGATCTTCTTCTTCCTCTCCTCCTCCTCCTCTTCCTCTTCCTCTCCTCCTCTTCCTCTTCCTCTCGTTCTCCTCCTCCTCTTCCTCTCTTTCTCCTCTTCCTCCTCCTCTTCCTCCTCCTCCTTCTCCTCCTCCTCTCCTCCCTCTCCTCTTCTTCTCCTCCTCCTCTTCCTCCCTTTCTCCCCCAGGTGCCTCTCTCCGCTGTTATAAGTGCTCAGACTACACGGGCCGCTGTCAGAACGTGCAGGAGTGCACGTTTGAGGACTCGTGCATTTCTCTGAGTGAGCGAGGTGAGTCAGAATCACACCCTCAATAACAACCAGGAGAGATGCTAACAGCTGAGCGTGGCTAACAGTGGTTAGCTCGGGGCAGCACGGTGAGGGCATTCAAAGGTCTTTTTTAACCACTAATGCTGCTGAAAATAACAGCAAACCTCTGCAGCAGCAGGAGAAGAGTCCCTACACACACAACAAAGCAGCAATGGGCTCCTTCCACTGTAATGGACTTTACTATGAGAGGAGCTGGTGCAGGGGCCAGTAGGTAAGTCTTTAAAACACTCTTTAATAAACTCTGGCTTCACTAACTACACTGATGACGCTTTGTTGTGTGTGTGTGTGTGTGTGTGTAGGGACTCTTCTCATGCTGCTGCAGAGGTTTGCTGTTATTTTCAGCAGCATTAGTGGTTAAAAAAGACCTTTGAATGCCTTCACCGTGCTGCCCCAAGCTAACCACTGTTAGCCATGTCCGGCTGTTAGCCACTCAGATAAAGACCTTAGGTACATGGCTTTGTTGAATACTCGATTCTAATTGGTCAGTTTTGGCGGGAAAGTCCTGTGTGTAACGTGCCCTTCAGGACTTCCTGTCATCTCTCTTCAGCTCTACAGCCAACACTGATGCTAACAGAGATGCTAACACTGATGCTAACTCTGATGCTAAAAGAGATGCTAACACTGATGCTAACAGAGATGCCAACACTGATGCTAACAGACCTCAGTGCTGGGGTTCAGGATCAGACCCCGGTGCTGGGGTTCAGGATCAGACCCCGGTGCTGGGGTTCAGGATCAGACCCTGGTGCTGGGGTTCAGGATCAGACCCCGGTGCTGGGGTTCAGGATCAGACCCTGGTGCTGGGGTCCAGGATCAGACCCCGGTGCTGGGGTTCAGGATCAGACCCCGGTGCTGGGGTTCAGGATCAGACCCCGGTGCTGGGGTTCAGGATCAGACCCTGGTGCTGGGGTTCAGGATCAGACCCCGGTGCTGGGGTTCAGGATCAGACCCTGGTGCTGGGGTTCAGGATCAGACCCCGGTGCTGGGGTTCAGGATCAGACCCTGGTGCTGGGGTTCAGGATCAGACCCCGGTGCTGGGGTTCAGGGTCAGACCCCGGTGCTGGGGTTTAAGATCAGACCCCCGGTGCTGGGGTTCAGGATCAGACCCCGGTGCTGGGGTTCAGGGTCAGACCCTGGTGCTGACCCTTTTCCCCCGGAGCTGATAGAAAATCCTAGAGGAAACACTGACATGTGGAATATATTGTGCTGTTAGCTGCTAATGTTAGCTACGGTTTGCTCTCTGCTACTGCAGATTAACTGCTAGCTAGCTGATGTAGCGACATCCTGTCTTGAGTGGATAACTTCGGCTGATTTAGCCAGACTCTCCTGGCTCACCGTTTGTAAAACAGCTAACGTTACAAAGCAACTGATGCCAGTTAGTTACAGCTAGCTGGCTAATGTTAGCTCCTTGCTCATGTTAACTCAGTGAAACCTAAGCTGGCTAGCGTTAGCTCCTTACTAATGTTAGCTCAGTGAAACCTAAGCTGGCTAACGTTAGCTCCTTGCTAATGTTAACTCAGTGAAACCTAAGCTGGCTAGCGTTAGCTCCTTGCTAATGTGATAACAACAGTTAGCGGGAGCTGCAGACAGAACCGTAACCTTCTGTAATGTTTTGGAGGTGTGGCCGTGTTAGCTCAGTGGTGTGTCCGTGTGTCTCCAGGGGGGAAGACCATCCGTCAGTGTATCCGCTACACGGACTGCGATAACTCCCGTCTCACCCAGATGTTCCCGGCGATCTCGGGCTTCACGTACCGTTGCTGCAGCAGCAACCTGTGCAACTCCGGCAACGCGGTGGCCATCACGGCGGCGCCGGTGCTGAGCGTGGCGGCGGCGGCGTCCCTGCTCAGCGTGTGGTGGAGCTGGAGCTGAACCTTAATAACCGCGCGCCTGCGTTCAGGTTTAGCCGCTGATGTTCCGTAAAGCTAACAAACTAATGTGAGCTGTGGTTTGAGACACTTTCAGGTTCAGGGCAAAAAAAAAGACTTTTTAATTTTATACTTTTTATCAGTTTAACAATAAACATGAGAGAGAAAGGAAAGTCTGTGTTTTGTTGTGTTTTTCTGGTTTCACTCTTTTATGACTTTAGTTCACAGTAAAATAAAAATACTGTCAGAGTTTGAATCATATCCTCCGTTATTCTCCAACTCCTCAAAACAGCTTCAGTCCAAAGCAACTGGACTTGGTTCTTTGTCAGGAAGACGTTTCACCTCTGATCCAAGAGGCTTCATCAGTTCATGTACACATCTGACCAGGACCAGGACCAGGACCAGGACCAGGACCAGGACCAGGACCAGGACCAGGCTGAAACTGGACCAGGGCAAGGGCCAGGGCCAGGACCAGGACCAGGCTGGGACTGGACCAGGACCAGGCTGGGACTGGTCCAACTACCTGGTGTGGAGATCCAAGTATTTAACCTCTCACAAGGGTGATGATGTCACTGGAACCCTTTGTGATCCAAGTGCCAACGCCGTCGTTAGAGGAAAGTTGGTTTCGCCTTCGTTAGTGCTGGTCCTGGTCCAGTCCCAGCCTGGTCCTGATCCTGGTCCAGTGGTTGGTGGAAGTAGGTCTGGACTTGGTTAGTGCTGGTCCAGTCCCTGCCTGGTCCTGGTCCTGGTCCTTGTCCTGGTCCAGTCGTTGGTGGAAGTAGGTCTGGACTTGGTTAGTGCTCTATTGGGTCTGAACCACAGTGATTGGAGTCACAGGAGGACGTTTGTGAACAGTTGTTCTTTGAGGTTCGATTGTTGGATGAAGGGATGAAAGGGCAGCATTGTAAACTGGAGAGAAGTGGAGTCTCAGACCTCCTCCTCTGGTTAGCGATGGTCCAGTCCCAGCCTGGTCCTGGTCCAGTCCCAGCCTGGTCCTGGTCCTGGTCCTGGTCCTGGTCCAGGTCCTGGTGAAACGTCTTCCTGACAAAGAACCAAGTCCAGTTGCTTTTGACTGAAACTGTTTTTAGCAGAACGACGACCTGGACACGAGAACATTCACAGTTTTATTCTTCAACACTTTTACAGAACATTAGATAAAAAACTGTTCCCTCAACACAACAAAATACAAAAAAATAGATTTATTAAAGATCATAAATAACATGTGGACGGACATTATTATTATTATTATTATTTTATCTAAACTGAGACAAAGACGTGCTGTGGGATTTAAAACATTAATATTTAAGGTCCTTAATTACAGAATAATGAAGAATATAAAGACTTCATGTGACGGGGACAGGAAGTGTAACTAGGGAGGCTGTGGTTGGACACTGACGGTGCGTTCAGGTGCTCCTGGGATGTTCCTGTTCTCGAGTTGCTCCCAGGATTTGTTTCCAGTTTGAAGCTTTAGAAAAGTGGTTTGTTCCAGACACACGTGTCGGTCTGTCAGGTCATGTTTGAACGTGACCTACGACCTACGGCGCTGTCCTGACTGTGCCGCTCCTCCGTCAGTCTTGGTCTCAAACCCTCATGAGATGAACGACGGCGCTGAACGTGTTGTGACTGTCATAGCGGCACCTCGTGTTGCTGGGACACTCGTCCTCACTCGCTCACCTCTCCCAGCGAGTCCTCCTCTATCCGCCGCCCGATCACCTCCAGCTGCACCTTCTTCTTCTGTCCTTTCTGCTCCGCCTCCCTCTCGGGCTTCTCTGATTGGGCGTACCAGGGCTGAGGGGCGGAGTGGCCGTCGCAGGCCCGGCTTCCTCCTCTACGGAAGCCCCCCCTGCCGGCCCGGACCAGCCCCCAACCCTGGAGGTTGACGGCGTCGGCGTCGCCCTCCTGGACGCCCCTGATCTGGTCCAGCTCCTTGGCGCTGAGGGACGACATCTTGACTGGAATGGTGTTTCCGAACTTGGAGTAGTCGACGCAGTAGCGGCCGTCCTCCTCCGTCATGATGGAGACGAAGCGGCGCCCCCACAGGATCTCCTCGGGGGTGTAGGAGGTCCGGGCCTGCATGGTGATCCCGGTGGTTTCCACCACACCTGAAAGAGGAGAGAGATGACCGTTAACAGGCGCTCCACATGTCGCCACGAACGCGTCATACCGGGCGTCAGTCGTTGTTAGAAAGCCAGGGTTGTTTAAGTATTGAGTATCTTGGCGAGCTTTCATGTGTCCGACGCTCTTGAACGCCCCATTGCCGCTCTGACGCTGGTGACTGCGCTCGGCGTGTGTGTCGTGCTGTGAATGTGAGTTTCTCTCGTACAGCGGCGATCATTTAGAATGCAGGCGCACCTTCCAGGATGACGATGATCTCCAGGTCGTCGGTGGCGAGCGCCTGCGCGGACAGCTCGTACAGAGGGCTGCCCCGCTCCATGGTGTGGCTGATGATCAGGGGCGACACCAGGAAGATGCCGTTGCTCCTCAGAGGGTTCTCCACCTGGATGTCCAGCTGACACACGGGGATCACCTCGCCCTCCGCCGTCACCGTGCGCCGGATCACCTGCACACACAGAGGCATGCTGGGGTTCTTTTGTGAGTGTGTGTGTGTGTGTGTGTGTGTGTGTGTGTGTGTGTGTGTGTGTGTGTGCGTGTGTGCGTGCGTGCGTGCGTGCGTGCGTGCGTGTGTGTGCGTGTGTGTGTGTGGCGTCACCTGCAGCTGCACGGTGGCAGAGATGATCATGCTCTTCCTCAGGTCTCCGACTCTGAACATGAAGGTCGGGCGCCCGTTTCGAGGGGCGACCACGGCGTTCCTGGAGAAGATGAGCGTCTCTGCGCGGCGGTTGGCCTGCGCCGTCTTCATGAAGACGCAGCCGAGCATGACGGCGTTGATGATCAGCCCCAGGATGTTCTGGATGATGAGCACGGTGATGGCCAGGGGACACTCCTCCGTCACCATCCGCCCTCCGAAGCCGATGGTCACCTGCGACAGACGGGACCTCAGCGATCACTGCACAACCACAACCACGACCACGGGTCAGTCGGCACCGACGGCTCTCACCTGGACCTCGATGGAGAAGAGGAAGGCTGAGGTGAACGAGTGGATGGCGGTGACGCACGGGACGGGGCCCGGCTCGCCGCCGGGGTCGCGGGGCTCCAGGTCCCCGTGGGCGAAGGCCAGGAGCCACCAGATCATGGCGAACAGCATCCAGGAGCAGAGGAAGGCCGAGGTGAAGATGAGGAAGGAGTGCTGCCACTTCAGGTCCACCATGGTGGTGAAGACGTCCTGCAGGAATCGACCCTGAACACACAAGAGAGACGCCATTTTATCCACACACTTTCTGTGTGTTTCTGCGCACTGGCGTGCACAGGGTGAGTCCTCTAGGAGCATAAACGTGTGTTAAAGTGTCCTCTAGGAGCATAAACGTGTGCTAAAGTGTCCTCTAGGAGCATAAACGTGTGCTAAAGTGTCCTCTAGGAGCATAAACGTGTGTTAAAGTGTCCTCTAGGAGCATAAACGTGTGTTAAAGTGTCCTCTAGGAGCATAAACGTGTGTTAAAGTGTCCTCTAGGACCATAAACGTGTGTTAAAGTGTCCTCTAGGAGCATAAACGTGTGCTAAAGTGTCCTCTAGGAGCATAAACGTGTGTTAAAGTGTCCTCTAGGACCATAAACGTGTGTTAAAGTGTCCTCTAGGAGCATAAACGTGTGCTAAAGTGTCCTCTAGGAGCATAAACGTGTGTTAAAGTGTCCTCTAGGAGCATAAACGTGTGTTAAAGTGTCCTCTAGGAGCATAAACGTGTGTTAAAGTGTCCTCTAGGAGCATAAACGTGTGTTAAAGTGTCCTCTAGGAGCATAAACGTGTGCTAAAGTGTCCTCTAGGAGCATAAACGTGTGTTAAAGGTGACTCTAGGAGCATAAACTTGTGCTAAAGTGTCCTCTAGGAGCATAAACGTGTGTTAAAGTGTCCTCTAGGAGCATAAACGTGTGTTAAAGTGTCCTCTAGGAGCATAAACGTGTGTTAAAGTGTCCTCTAGGAGCATAAACGTGTGTTAAAGTGTCCTCTAGGAGCATAAACGTGTGTTAAAGGTGACTCTAGGAGCATAAACGTGTGCTAAAGTGTGGTTCTGTTTGGTTCTGTGTGGTTCTGTGTGGTTCTGTTTGGTTCTGTGTGGTTCTGTGTGGTTCTGGGTGGTTCTGTTTGGTTCTGTTGGGTTCTGTTGGGTTCTGATTGGTTCTGTATGGTTCTGTGTGGTTCTGTGTGGTTCTGTGTTGTTCTGTGTGGTTCTGTTTGGTTCTGTGTGGTTCTGTGTGGTTCTGTTTGGTTCTGTGTGGTTCTGTGTGGTTCTGTTTGGTTCTGTGTGGTTCTGTTTGGTTCTGTGTGGTTCTGTGTGCGCCCCGGCTCGTCCACCTGCTCCCTGATGTTCTTGTGAGCCACGTTGCAGGACCCGGACTTGGTGATGAAGCGGGCCCTCTGAGACCTGGAGCGGCTGCGGTTCGGCTGGTTCTGGTCCTCCGCCAGACGGGTCAGCAGGAACCCGTCCGGCAGGAGCCCCTTCCTGGCCAACATGATGCTGCACACACACACACACACACACACACACACACACACACACACACACACACACAGGAAATATGTTTTTATTATTATGAAACGTTTTGTTTACATTTGTATTTAATGATTATTTCATTATAAAAGATTTGAATCTGGACTAAAGCTGTGAATAATCTTTAATATTTCATATTTAAGTGTAAATGATGATTTTGATTTTCACAGATTTAAAGAAACGATGTAAAAACATGAAAAATCATAACAGAACATTAGTGATTTTACACATTTACAGCGATATTAAAATATGTTCAAATGTGATGAAATGATTGAATTTCACGTCGACATTTGATCCATAACAGCATCAAATAAACAAGAAGAAGAAGAAGAGAGCGCGTTCCCTCACATCAACAGGAAGTGGATTCATATATTTAATAATATTCACATATTTAATAACATTCATATATTTAATAACGTTCATATATTTAATAACGTTCATATCTTGAACATTATGAAGCTTTACCCGGTTCTCTGCGCCCCTCACGCCGCCGCGGGTCGCGGCTCGGCCTCCATCCTCCTCCGTCAGGTGCGGTCGACCTCCAGCTGCAGCTGCGCGTGTCAAGGTGAAACACGCAGCAGCGTTTCCGGCCACCGCCTTCAAAATAAAACAATATTACTATACGGGCCGACCATCACCAGGACCAGGACCTGGACCTGGACCAGGACCAGGACCTGGACCAGGACCTGGACCAGGACCAGGACCTGGACCTGGACCAGGACCAGGGCCAGGACCAGGACCATCACCTGGACCAGGACCAGGACCAGGACCAGGGCCTGGACCTGGACCTGGACCAGGACCAGGGCCAGGACCAGGACCATCACCTGGACCAGGACCAGGACCAGGGCCAGGACCAGGACCTGGACCAGGACCTGGATCAGGACCAGGACCAGGACCAGGACCTGGACTAGGACTAGGACCAGGACTAGGACCTGGACTAGGACCTGGACTAGGACCTGGACTAGGACCTGGACCAGGACCAGGACCTGGATCAGGACCAGGACCAGGACCAGGACCTGGACTAGGACCAGGACCAGGACTAGGACCTGGACTAAGACCTGGACCTGGACAAGGACCTGGACCAGGACCTGGACTTGGCCCAGGACCTGGACCTGGACAAGGACCTGGACCTGGACAAGGACCTGGACCAGGACCTGGACTTGGCCCAGGACCAGGACCTGGACCAGGACCAGGACCAGGACCAGGACCAGGACCAGGACCAGGGACCCTGACTCCTAAAATGTTGCTGGAAAAAACACAAAGCAAACAAAAAACCATCACAAAAAGATGAAAAATGACTAAAAACAGACTTTAATTTTGAAATATTCCTCTGTTTCCGGTGGGATGTCATCGGCTCGTGCTGCAGAGGGCGTTGACTTCCTGTCATAAATAAATGTAAATAAAAGTCAATAATTCACTAAAAAATGAAGGTTTGAGGTTTTGTATCATTTAAAAGATGAAAGGAAATATTAATGAATTAAAGTTCCCGCCTGTCGGTGGCGGGAAATGGCCGATAAAACAGAGACGAAGAAGAAGAAGAGGCGTCTTCTCTTCCGGTCTAAACCGGATGTTTTGGTTTTTGGAGCTGAAGGCGGAAACATGGCGGCGAAAACGTACAAAAGTAACTGTGATTTAAACATTTTATTAGATATTAAATATAATATTCATCCTCATAAACAGATTCACAGTTATCTGTTGTTTGAGATGCTAACGTGAGCTAATGATGCTAAAGGCTTTTGTTTGGTGGTGGAAAATAACAGGAATACATGTTGTTATACAAACTATCTGTATTTATTTTGTCATATTCAGACTTAAAATATCAGCAATGGATGCATTAATGAATATAGATGGGCCAGACCTCTTTAAAACCTCCACAAAAAGACACAAAATGACTGAAAATAGATGCAAACCAGCACAAAAAGATGCAAAATGACTGAAAATAGATGCAAACCAGCACAAAAAGATGCAAAATGACTGAAAATAGATGCAAAACCACCACAGAAAGATGCAAAATGACTAAAAAAATTAGGTAAAACCACCCCAGAAAGATGCAGAGTGAACATGAATGTAACACGTCTTAAACTGCTCAGGAAAATTCCTTTCACCTAAAAGTATTTTGTAAATAAAAACACATGTGACATTCACGTCATAAATCATCAGAATCTGGAGTTTCTGAAGAAGGTGCAGGTGAAATATGTGACTGTGATCGAGCTGCAGTCCTGACAGATGCTGCAGAACCGGGTCATGGCAGGAGTCGGCCGGGACACCTGGAGCATCTGAACATTTGTTTTCATCAACAGGAAGAAGAAACAAAATCCATTTGATTCTGATTCACGAGACACGGTTCAGACGGATCTCAGAACCAACCTCCAAACCTGCTGCTTTATGAAAATATGAACAACTGAACATAAACACACAACAGCCGTCAACACAATAAACAATATTTCACCCACACGTGTGGAGGTCAGAGGTCAACAGGGCAGTTTGTCATCCTGAACTCCGTCCTGACGAACGTGGTTGATATTAATTCATGCTGCTGCAGAGGTTTGCTGTTATTTTCAGCTGCATTAGTGGTTAAAAAAGACCTTTGAATGCCTTCACCGTGTCAATCAAAACTTTAAAACACATTATATGTCTCATATTGCCCCCCCCCCCCCCCCCCCAGCCCAGTGTGCTGTGATTGGTCAACTCTTTCTAAAAACCCAAACATGTGTAATAAAAACATTATTATTACTATTATTTTAACTAAATATATGATAACCTCTGATTGTACAATAATAATGAATATAAATACATCATTAAATTAGTAATTCTGCTAAATATTAAACAAAACCTTGAGTATTTGAATTATTATTTCTCACTGGACTTTTGTTTTCTCTGAATTTTATTAAAATATTCCATATTACATACACATATATTATCAACAAAGCAGAAAATATATTTCTTAGTGAAAAAATAATATTAACAAAATATTAAAAAAATTACAGAAGGGATAAAGAAAAACAAATGTATCAATAATCTAATAGATTTAATAATAATAATAATAATAATTACTTTAATACAACATTAAATAAGTAATTCTGCTAAATATGATGCAAAACCTTGAATATTTGAATTATTATTTCTTACTGGACTTTTGTTTTCTCAGAATTTTATTAAAATATTCCATGTTACATATCTTATTATTTTAACACTGTGTTTTGTTTATTGTAAAATAAATATTTACATAAATTAAAAGATTAAAAAAAATACAGACAGAAAAACAAATGTCTCAATAATCAAATAGATTTAAAAATAAAAACTCTAGAATAATATAAAATTGAGTTAAATACATGATTAACTGATTCTACAATAATAATGACACAGAAAATTCATTTTAGTGTAAAAATAATGAATCAATTATGAATGAACATGAATTAAAATATTTTGAAAAATACAGAATGGAAAGTAATGAATAAAAACAAATGTATAAGTGATTTAATAGATTTAAAAATAAAAATCTAGAATAATATTAAATTGGCTTTACCATGTTAAATATATGTTATACAATAATAATGACACAGAAAATGTGTTTTAGTGTAAAAATAATATTTACATAAATCAAAATATTTAAAAAAATACAGAATGGAAAGTAATAAATAGAAACAAATGAATAAGTGATTTAATAGATTTAAAAATAAAAAGATAAAAATAAAGCGTGTCGCTGGAGCGCCGGTGTTTACGTTGGTGTGACCCCGCCCCCCCGGCTGCAGGTCCGGGCTGCAGTGATCGAGCGCTCCCCCTGTTAGAGCGGACGGGATGCAGCTAACCGTTAGCTCCGGTGTTAGCTCCGGTAACGGCTTCTTTTAGCGCCGCTGTCCCTCCGGTGACGGTGGCTCATACTCCCGGTAAACAGCGGAGGGCAGGATGAAGCCGAACTAACGGACACGGACGTCGTCGTGTGGCGGGAAGCCTCCGTGTCGGTGTGTCGATTAGCTTAGCCACCGAAGCTAGTTAGCATCCTGCTTCTTCTAACGGTTAACCGGCAGCTAGCGTCCGCCCCGGGAGGAGACAGCTCACGGCCGCCCGCACAGCACCGGGGCCGCCTCACGGGATGGACGGAGGAGCCGGGGGACCTGCGGGAGGAGCCGGGGTTAGATAGTTAGCACCGGGCCGAGCACCTCCAGCCCTCCTGGTCCCCTTCTCTCCTTGTTCCCTTATCTCCTTGTTCCCTTCCATCCTTGTTCCCTTCTCTCCTTGTTCCCTTCCCTCCTTGTTCCCTTATCTCCTTGTTCCCTTCTCTCCTTGTTCCCTTCTCTCCTTGTTCCCTTCTCTCCTTGTTCCCTACCTTCCTAGTTAGCACACTCCCATCCTTCCTTGTTCCCTTCCCTCCTTGTTCCCTACCTTCCTTCCTAGTTAGCACACTTCCACCCCTCCTTGTTCCCTACTCTCCTTGTTCCCTTCCTTCCTTGTTCCCTACCTTCCTTCCTAGTTAGCACACTTCCACCCCTCCTTGGTCCCTTCCCTCCTTGTTCCCTTCTCTCCTTGTTCCCTTCCCCCCTTGTTCCCTTCCCTCCTTGTTCCCTTCCCTCCTTGTTCCCTTGCCTCCTTGTTCCCTTCCCTCCTTGTTCCCTCCCTCCTTGTTCCCTCCCTCCTTGTTCCCTTCCCTCCTTGTTCCCTTCTCTCCTTATTCCCTCCCTCCTTGTTCCCTTCCTTCCTAGTTAGCATCCCTCCTTGTTCCCTTCTCTTCTTGTTCCCTTCTCTCCTTGTTTCCTTCCCTCCTTCCTCCCTGAGCACACTTCCACCCCTCCTTGTTCCCTTCTTTCCTTGTTCCCTTCTTTCCTTGTTCACTTCCTTCCTCCTTCCTTCCTTCCTAGTTAGCACACTTCCATCCCTCTTTGTTCCCTTCCCTCCTTGTTCCCTCCCTCCTTGTTCCCTCCCTCCTTGTTCCCTTCCCTCCTTGTTCCCTTCCCTCCTTGTTCCCTCCCTCCTTGTTCCCTCCCTCCTTGTTCCCTCCCTCCTTGTTCCCTTCCCTCCATGATCACCATGGAGCCGGCCCTCAACCCTCTGCCTCAGTTTCCAGAGAACTCTTATAAAAGTAAGTGACCTTATAAAGTGTATAAATAAATAAAGTTTATATATAAATAATAGTGTATAAATAAATAATACTGTAAATATAAATAATAGTGTAAATATAAATAATAGTGTATATAAATAAATATAAATATAAATAAATAAAGTATAAATATATATATTTACTTGTATGAGCCCGATCCGACTGTTGACCTTTGACCCTCAGTGACGGAGGACGATGTGAAGCGGCTGATTGAGTTCCGGGCGTCGAACGAGGCGCTGTTCACCGGGAAGAGGAACTCCGCCAAGATCGCCTGGAGGTGAGAACCAGCAGGCGAGAGGCCGGCGGTTCGATCCCCGGCTCCTCTGGTCGGTGGTCCGATCCCCGAATTCCTCAAACAAACATATATTTTATATTATGATTATACAATAATAATGATACAGAAAATGTTTGTTAGTGTAAAAATAATATTTACATAAATCAAAATATTTTAAAAACACACCGAAGGGAAAGGAATAAAAACAAATGTCGTAATAATCTAAAAGATTTTAAAATAAAACAGATTTTTGCTGGAGTGTTTGTTTGTGTGACCCCCCCCCCCCCCCGCGTACGAAGCGTTTATAAAATCTGATATTTAAATTACTTTAATGCTTAAGTAATAATCATCTAATGATTTTACAGTGTTTATACTTTAACTACATTTCACTGCATCTGTGTGAACTTTGACGCTTGTGTGTGTGTGTGTGTGTGTGTGTGTGTGTGTGTGTGTGTGTGTGTGTGTGTGTGTGTGTGTGTGTGTGTGTGTGTGTGTGTGTGTGTGTGTGTGTGTGTGTGTGTGTGTGTGTGTGTGTGTGTGTGTGTGTGTGTGTGCCTCAGCACCATCTTAAAGGGCCTGGGT
The DNA here is from genome assembly GCF_963691815.1 of Echiichthys vipera. NCBI lineage: Eukaryota > Metazoa > Chordata > Actinopteri > Perciformes > Trachinidae > Echiichthys > Echiichthys vipera. The sequence goes on from NC_139832.1 coordinate 614,915, forward strand.
CTGGAGGGGAAGCTCACAGCCGACCAGATCGCTAAGAAATGGGACAACCTGCGCACAAAATACAAGGTAACACGCTGAGAACTCACAGTCAACCACAGGACGCCACTGATCAGACTCTGCATCTACCTGCGTCACTGGACACACTTACAGACGCAGCTCACAGGAGCAGGAACCTCACTGGACCAGTTACAGACGCAGCTCACAGGAGCAGGAACCTCACTGGACACACAGACGCAGCTCACAGGAGCAGGAACCTCACTGGACACGCTTACAAACACAGCTCACAGGAGCAGGAACCTCACTGGACCAGTTACAGACGCAGCTCACAGGAGCAGGAACCTCACTGGACACGCTTACAAACACAGCTCACAGGAGCAGGAACCTCACTGGACACACTTACAGACGCAGCTCACAGGAGCAGGAACATCGCTGGACACGCTTGACCTTGTGTTTAAAGTTTGACGAGTGCGTGAGATGTAGGTTAACGTGTCAGGAACCATCGTTACGTCCGTTTATAGCACAATAACATCTGATCTAATGTGCTGAAGAATAAATAAAGCTCACACAGCTCACGGCCGCCTGCACAGCACCGGGGCCGCCTCATGGGATGGACGGAGGAGCCGGGAAACCTGCGGGAGGAGCCGGGGTTAGATAGTTAGCACCAGGCCGAGCAACTCCAGCCCTCCTTGTTCCCTTCTCTCCTTGTTCCCTCCCTTCCTTCCTAGTTATCACACTTCCACCCCTTCTTGATTGTTCCCTTCTCTCCTCGTTCCCTCCCTTCCTAATTAGGAAGGGTCTTGTGATTGTGTTGTTGTGAACAGTTGACCTGTTGTTGTACGGTGTGATGCATGTGTGATGCGTATTTCCTGTGTGTGAAGCTGCTCCCCTGTCTGACCCCAGTGTGATGAGAGGGTGATGATCATCGTCTGTGATGGATCACAGTGTGTTCAGTGTTGGGACTCCAGCCTGAGACGGAGCACAGAACCTTCTGATGATTTTATCACGTCTGTTGGTGTCTCTGGCTCCGACACACAGCAGCAAAGAACATGGAGCTGAAAACAATCGAGTGGTCGAAGATCTCAAACATCTGCTGCACACGAAGGATCTCAGCTTCCTCAGGAGACAGAGTCTGCTCTTCCCCTTCTTGGTCACAGCCTCGGTGTTAGATTTCCACTCCAGGCTGTTGTCCATCACCACTCCAGAGTATTTGTACTCCTCCTCCTCCTCCTCCCCCCCGACCCGTAGTGGCTGTGAAGGCCTCCTCTTCCTCCTGCCGAAGGAGACGTTTATCCCTTTCAATAGCCTGGTTTGATTCGGGATATTTGACACAAGTCTGGTTGTTTCTGTTTTTTAAATCTACTTAAAATTGTTGTCTGAGCAACAAGTTTGTACCTTAAAAAACTTGATCCACTCATAACTAACAGAAGCGTTTTAGTCTGGATGAGTTGAAACCACATTTGAAGGACAGGTCCCATGTGTCTGTAAGTCCCGCTGTGTTTTCCAGGACCTGAAGCAGCCGTACCAGGGCCAGGAGCACATCGGGGGCGTGGTGGAGTCGTGGCCCTGGTTCCACATCATGGACGAAGCCATGCACGGCCGCCTCTACAACAGCAACCTGGTGCTGAGCCCGGAGCACGCCGCTCACCGCAACACCAGCCAGCACAGCCAGACCCAGGAGAACACCGACATCCTGGAGTTCCTCATCAAGACGGAGATGGAGGACACGGGGGCGCAGGAGGCTGCAGAGAACGATGGGACCGTTCAAGCGGGGGCTCCTCCTGTTGAGGGGATCCCGATGGGCTGGAGGAGGATGAGCGAGTGCTCCTATAAAAGTATGCCCACGCAAAAGTTCCCCCGCTACACAGAGGGTTCGTGAGAAGGCTCCATCCACACCAGTTCTGCATCAGAATTTATAATATATATAATAAGTAATAATTAGACTAATGCTGCCTATACGTCATCACGCCGTAACATGTCACACGCATTGATGACGTCATGGCGATGCGTGGCTTTGTTTCCAGATCTTTCCGTAGACCTCAGAGTTTTTGTGCGTCTTGTCGACTGTTTTTGAATCTTTTCATCGACCAAATCTGCAGTAAACACTCCACCTCCGCATCACACCAACGTGAACCTTTCACCGCCATTGTTTGAAATGTCCGCGCATGGTCCCTCCTTCTTTTTTCTACGTCCCAACAGGCGCACAGGAAATGACCTCAGAACCACCGTAGGCCTCATGCTCGTACACGTGCGCACGCTCGTGCTCGTACACGTGCAAACGTGCTTTACTAAAGCCCACCTCTCCCAAACGGGCCGTGGACGGCAAGCGTGCCGCTCCTAGACGTGGTACAGTTGCACTCACACTGGTCAAAGGAACCAGGCTTTAGCCGTGACACGTGCTGGGGCACGGCACGGTGGCACAGTGTGAGTGCGCCCTATTATGTTTCCACTCTGCAGGGGGGGTTTCACCTTTTTATGTTTTAAGCCCCAAAAACGCCGTCGCCATCTAAACGAAAGGCACATCTGATATAATATTTAGTTTCCACCCGGGAGCGTTGACTGACGGACGTGGGCGTCTGCGTCCTCCTTTACAAATGTTCTACGTTAACAAACAAGACACCGACACACAACCGAGAATTTAACAGTGAAACAGCCTCAGCGGCGTTCACACACGGACATGCTTTAGAGAGAACGCCAGGCGTGAACGCAGAGAAGAGACTTTTAACCGGAAGACGAAGGAATGAGTGTTTAAAGGAAAATGTAGCCGTGTGGATGGAGCCTGAGAGGAAATGTAATCTGTTGTAAAGTGTTTCTCTGCTTGTGAGTCATTCTTCTCTTGTCCGTGTATCAGCGCGTAACTCAGAACTCTCCATTCACAGTGACCGAACCAGAGACGGAGAGGATGATCAAACTCCGAGCTGCAAACGAAGCTCTCTTCACCGGCAGGAAACACTCAGCCAAACCGGCCTGGAGGTGAGTGACGACCCAGCTGGTTTCTGTTTGGGTTCCTCTTCAAACCCTCGTGTTCTGCGTCTGCAGCTCACGTCCAGAGCCGCTGAGCAGAGCAATCGCACCCACACACACGTTTAAACAGACACTTCTGTTCGTTTACAAGAAAACAGAAAAAGTGGAACCACGGTTTATCTGCATTATAAACATTATTCTACAAATGTGTGTGTGTGTGTGTGTGTGTGTGTGTGTGTGTGTGTGTGTCTCATTTCACTTCCTCTCACTTAAAGCTGCAACTAATGGTTATTATCTGTGGGTCATTTCCTCCATTAATGGATCAGTTTGTCTCTAAAATGTGACAAAATGTTTCCCAGAGAACATTTGACGTCCTCAAATGTGTCAAAGAGGAGGAAAGAAAGAAACCAGGAAATATTTTCAGTTACCAAACTGACATCAGACTATTTTTGACTTTTTTTTCTCTAAAAAAACGATAAATTGATGATCAAAGTAGTTGGTGGTTAATTTAAACGTTGATAACTAATCTGTTAATAATCTAAAGGCTGCAGCTGTGGTCCTCAGTCAGGTCCAGGTCTGTAGAGGATCAGGTCTCAGCTCAGTCTTCTTCTTTTCTGTCCTTCATCACTTGTGGAGTCCCTCAGGGAAACGTCCTGGGTCCTCTGGTGTTTCTACACAGAACCTAAGAAAAAGTGACATTTAACGAGCTGAAGTGACATTTAACGAGCTGATCTCAAAAAAAGTGACTCAAACAGATTCAGTGATTATCAAAATAGTTGCCAATTCACTTAATAGTTGACAACGGTGCACTTAAAGCACGGTTCGGTACGTACCTCGGTTTTAAAGTCATGGTACGGAACATAAGTTTCATTAGTAAACAAACACAACAGTCGTGCTCGCGGGGCCGCGGAGCGTCCTGTGCTGTGGCTACGCCTGCTGCAGCTGCCTGCTCCTCTCACTCGCTGGCTGCTACTGCACACGTGTGAGCCGGGGGTTAAACTCCGGGGGGAACGGCGACTCAAGTTTTAAGTTCTGCACCTTAAAACAAGACTGTACATTCGCCATATTAACGCTATGTACGCCACATTTACAGGCCGCGGTCCAGCTCTGTACCCGTCCACAAGTCCCTAATGACAACTAATCAATTAATGGAGAGTCGGGCGTCACTCACACGTGTTCAGTCGTCAGGGATTTAACCTGAGCGTCCTTGCTCTCTTTGTTTCAGAGCCATCCTGTACGAGCTGGGTCTGCAGGGGAAGCTGACGACGGACCAGTTGGCAAAGAAGTGGGACAACCTGAAGAGGCGATACAAGGTAGGTCCGACCTGCTGCTGCTGCACAGACCTCTTACCTACGCCCGCCGGTGCCGTCCCTGTGAGAGCTTTCTGTCTCTACTAGGAGCTGAAGTTTCCCGCTCGAGGCGTGGAGACCAACCCGAGCTCCTGGCCCTGGTTCTACCGCATGAACGACGCCATGGAGGGGCGTTTCGCCGGGGCGGCGCCCATCCTCACGCCCATCGTGGAGGACGAAGACGAGGAGTGTGAGCCGCTGTCGCCCACGCCAAAGAAACGAGCGCGCCGCAGCCGAGGGGGGATGGCGGAGTTCCTGACGGAGTCGGAGATGGACCTGCTGGTCGACAACGAAGACAAGAACGGGTCGGCGGCGGCGCTGGGAGAGCTGCAGCGCATGGCCGAGTTCACGTACAAACGTAAGAAATGCAGCTTAATACTTAAAGTCACTTTTCTCGTACGTTCATCGTTTTATATCTTCAGTGAGGCGTTTAAAGACTTCAGGAAAACAGATATTTCTCTCATTGCAGTGACAGAAGAAGACATCAGGAGACTAATCGAGCTACGAGCTGCTAACGAGTCTCTGTTTACGGGCAGGAGGAACACGGCCAAGCCGGCCTGGAGGTAACACACCTGGATCACTTCTCTTTAACGTGTTCACTGAGTTACAACATCATCATCCAGGTGTGTCTGAAGACAACACCTGTGTCTTTGGTCCACAGGGGGATCGTGAAGGAGATGGGTCTGACGGGGAAGATCACACCTGACCAGGTCGCCAAGAAGTGGGACAACCTGAAGACCAAGTTCAAGGTGAGGACCTCCACCAGTCTCACCTGTGCAGAACTCAGTCTCACCTGTCAGTCTCACCTGTGCAGACCTGTCGGTCTCACCTGTGCAGAACTGTCAGTCTCACCTGTGCAGATGTTAGTCTCTCTGTGCAGAACTGTCAGTCTCACCTGTGCAGAACTGTCAGTCTCACCTGTGCAGATGTTAGTCTCACCTGTGCAGATGTTAGTCTCACCTGTGCAGAACTGTCAGTCTCACCTGTCAGTCTCACCTGTGCAGAACTGTCAGTCTCACCTGTACAGAACTGTCAGTCTCACCTGTACAGAACTGTCAGTCTCACCTGTGCAGAACTGTCAGTCTCACCTGTGCAGAACTGTCAGTCTCACCTGTACAGAACTGTCAGTCTCACCTGTACAGAACTGTCAGTCTCACCTGTGCAGAACTGTCAGTCTCACCTGTACAGAACTGTCAGTCTCACCTGTCAGTCTCACCTGTGCAGGACCTGAAGTTCCCTCCTCGTGGGATGGAGGCCCAGACCAACCCGGCCTCCTGGCCCTGGTTCCAGCTGATGAACGACGCTCTGGAGGGACGCCTGGCGGGGAAAGCTCCCAGAGTGACGCCCGTGTGGAGCAGCGAGGAGGACGGCGTCTTCGTGGCCTCGCCTCCGCCGCCGCCTCCTGACAGAGACTGTTTGCTGGCGGCGGAGAGGAGCAGCGTGTCGGAGCTGGAGAGCATGGTGGGCGGGGACAACGGCGACGCTGACGGGAACGTGACCTACATCGACGCCAGCGGAGAGGAGTGTTCCACGCCCTCGGACCTCTCCTATAAAAGTAAGACGGCTTCTTTCTGTCGTTCATGTTCTTACACAACCGTTTTTATGGGTATTTATATTTAAATCTCCATTTTATGAATCTGTCTGTAGTTTTTATTAAAGATTATGTTTGTTTTTATCTGCGGCTTCAGCTCTTCGATGCTCCTTTATTTCCTGTTTCAGTTCAGAGCCGGACTTTGTATCATTTATATGATTATAATTAAACCCGAAACACACGGTTGATTTATCGTTAACTGAGTCACAAGATTGCGACAAAAAAGTTGCAATAATTTACGGGAAAAAGTCGTAATATTTAGAGAAAATAAGTTTTAATATTTAGAGAAAAAAAGTCGTAATGCCTGACTGTGCCTGTCTGCGCCTGTCTGTGCCTGACTGTGCCTGACTGTGCCTGTCTGTGCCTGTCTGTGCCTGACTGTGCCTGTCTGTGCCTGACTGTGCCTGTCTGTGCCTGACTGTGCCTGACTGTGCCTGTCTGTGCCTGACTGTGCCTGTCTGTGCCTGACTGTGCCTAACTGTGCCTGACTGTGCCTGACTGTGCCTGTCTGTGCCTGACTGTGCCTGACTGTGCCTGTCTGTGTCTGACTGTGCCTGACTGTGCCTGTCTGTGCCTGACTGTGCCTGACTGTGCCTGTCTGTGCCTGTCTGTGTCTGACTGTGCCTGTCTGTGCCTGACTGTGCCTGTCTGTGCCTGACTGTGCCTGTCTGTGCCTGACTGTGCCTGTCTGTACCTGTCTGTGCCTGTCTGTGCCTGTCTGTGCCTGACTGTGCCTGACTGTGCCTGACTGTGCCTGACTGTGCCTGTCTGTGCCTGACTGTGCCTGTCTGTGCCTGTCTGTGTCTGACTGTGCCTGTCTGTGTCTGTCTGTGCCTGTCTGTGCCTGTCTGTGCCTGTCTGTGCCTGACTGTGCCTGTCTGTGCCTGTCTGTGCCTGACTGTGCCTGTCTGTGCCTGACTGTGCCTGACTGTGCCTGACTGTGCCTGTCTGTGTCTGACTGTGCCTGTCTGTGCCTGTCTGTGCCTGTCTGTACCTGACTGTGCCTGTCTGTGCCTGTCTGTGCCTGACTGTGCCTGACTGTGCCTGTCTGTGTCTGTCTGTGCCTGACTGTGCCTGTCTGTGTCTGACTGTGCTTGTCTGTGCCTGTCTGTGCCTGTCTGTACCTGACTGTGCCTGTCTGTGCCTGTCTGTGCCTGACTGTGCCTGACTGTGCCTGACTGTGCCTGTCTGTGCCTGTCTGTGTCTGACTGTGCCTGTCTGTGTCTGTCTGTGCCTGACTGTGCCTGTCTGTGCCTGACTGTGCTGTCTGTGCCTGTCTGTGCCTGTCTGTGCCTGACTGTGCCTGTCTGTGCCTGACTGTGCCTGTCTGTGTCTGACTGTGCCTGTCTGTGCCTGACTGTGCCTGTCTGTGCCTGACTGTGCCTGACTGTGCCTGTCTGTGTCTGTCTGTGCCTGACTGTGCCTGACTGTGCCTGACTGTGCCTGTCTGTGCCTGTCTGTACCTGACTGTGCCTGACTGTGCCTGACTGTGCCTGTCTGTACCTGACTGTGCCTGTCTGTACCTGACTGTGCCTGACTGTGCCTGACTGTGCCTGACTGTGCCTGTCTGTGTCTGACTGTGCCTGTCTGTGCCTGACTGTGCCTGACTGTGCCTGTCTGTACCTGACTGTGCCTGTCTGTACCTGACTGTGCCTGACTGTGCCTGACTGTGCCTGTCTGTGTCTGACTGTGCCTGACTGTGCCTGTCTGTGTCTGACTGTGCCTGTCTGTGCCTGACTGTGCCTGTCTGTGTCTGTCTGTGCCTGACTGTGCCTGACTGTGCCTGTCTGTGCCTGACTGTGCCTTTCTGTACCTGACTGTGCCTGTCTGTGCCTGACTGTGCCTGACTGTGCCTGACTGTGCCTGTCTGTGTCTGTCTGTGCCTGACTGTGCCTGACTGTGCCTGTCTGTGTCTGTCTGTGCCTGACTGTGCCTGACTGTGCCTGTCTGTGCCTGACTGTGCCTGACTGTGCCTGTCTGTGCCTGACTGTGCCTGACTGTGCCTGACTGTGCCTGTCTGTGCCGCAGTGACGGACCAGGACACGCGCCGCATGATCCGCCTGCGAGCCGCCAACGAGGCGCTGTTCACCGGGAGGAGGAACGCCGCCAAGGCCGCCTGGAAGTAAGTCTGTCTCTGTGTCCTCAGGTCTGTCTCTGTGTCCTCAGGTCTGTCTCTGTGTCCTCAGGTCTGTCTCTGTGTCCTCAGGTCCGTCTCTGTGTCCTCAGGTCTGTCTTTGTGTCCTCAGGTCTGTCTTTGTGTCCTCAGGTCTGTCTCTGTGTCCTCAGGTCTGTCTCTGTGTCCTCAGGTCTGTCTCTGTGTCCTCAGGTCTGTCTCTGTGTCCTCAGGTCTGTCTCTGTGTCCTCAGGTCTGTCTCTGTGTCCTCAGGTCTGTCTCTGTGTCCTCAGGTCTGTCTCTGTGTCCTCAGGTCTGTCTTTGTGTCCTCAGGTCCGTCTCTGTGTCTCAGGTCTGTCTCTGTGTCCTCAGCTCTGTCTCTGTGTCCTCAGGTCCGTCTCTGTGTCCTCAGGTCCGTCTCTGTGTCTCAGGTCTGTCTCTGTGTCCTCAGGTCTGTCTCTGTGTCTCAGGTCTGTCTCTGTGTCCTCAGCTCTGTCTCTGTGTCCTCAGGTCTGTCTCTGTGTCCTCAGGTCCGTCTCTGTGTCCTCAGGTCTGTCTCTGTGTCCTCAGGTCCGTCTCTGTGTCCTCAGGTCCGTCTCTGTGTCCTCGGGTCCGTCCTAAAGACAAACTCACGTGTTCTAAGTGTCCCTCGGTGTCTCTGTGTCCTCAGGGCCATCCTGAAGGAGCTGGGGCTGCAGGGGAAAGTCTCCACGCACCAGATGTCCAAGAAATGGGACAATCTGAAGAGGAGATACAAGGTTTGAGTTCCAGTTCACTAACAGATCAGAGGGTTTGAGCGTCCCCGGGGTTCCTTTGAGAACCTGGATCCACCAAAACAGACTCTGCGTCAGGGAGACGCTGACGTTAGAGTTCAACAGTGAAGCCAGAGTTTCTGCTTTAGTTTCTATGGTCTCATAAAAAGAGCAGTTCAGGAGCTAGGAACAGACAGGGCCAACACACACACCTGCTGACACACTGACCCAGCGTCAGAGGTCACCACACTCAGGTAAACAACAACACACACACCTGCTGACACACTGACCCAGCGTCAGAGGTCACCACACTCAGGTAAACAACAACAAACACACCTGCTGACACACTGAGGTAAACAACAACAAACACACCTGCTGACACACTGAGGTAAACAACAACACACACACCTGCTGACACACTGAGGTAAACAACAACACACACACCTGCTGACACACTGAGGTAAACAACAACACACACACCTGCTGACACACTGACCCAGCTTCAGAGTTCACCACACTGAGGTAAACAACAACAAAACAACCACAAACACACTGATCCAGCGTGGGTCCGACCCTCAGTTCCGTTGGACTTCCTGTCTGCGGCCCGTTGGTTCCTACTGAACAGGAAACTTTCTAAACACAAACATTCTTCCACCGTTTTATCAAAGTGACGACAGTTTCTTCTCCTTCTCCTCCTCCTCCTCCTCCTCCTCCTCCTCCTCCTCCTCCTCCTCCTCCTCCTCCTCCTCCTCCTCCTTCTTCTTCTTCTTCTTCTTCTTCTTCTTCTTCTTCTTCTTCTTCTTCTTCTTCTTCTTCTTCTTCTTCTTCTTCTTCTTCTTCTTCTTCTTCTTCTTCTCCTCCTCCTCCTCCTCCTCCTCCTCCTCCTCCTCCTCCTCCTCCTCCTCCTCCTCCTCCTCCTCCTCCTCCTCCTCCTCTCCAGGACCTGAAGTTTCCTCCCGTGGGGATGGAGAGCGCGGCCGACAGCACGTCCTCGTGGCCGTGGTTTCACCTGATGAACGACGCCATGGAGGGCCGCCTGGCGAGCAGCGCCCCCCCTCCTCACCCCCGTAACCCAGGACGACGAGCAGCACCCAGACCCCGTCCCCAGGCACAGGTCCCGGCCCTCCGCTCCCCCTCCTCCCCCCCTCTCCTCCTCCTCGGACTACGGACAGGAGGCGTTCGTCGTGGACGGTGGCGAGCAGAACCAGCGTGGCTCGGAGGCGTGCGAGGGCCCGCTGGGCGGACTGGAGAGGGAGTGGGAGACGGTGGAGAGGGAGCGGGTGGCGCTGGAGAGAGAGAGGGAGATGGTGGAGAGAGACAGGGCGGCGGTGGAGAGGGAGCGGGCGGCGCTGGAGCGAGAGAGGGAGATGGTGGAGAGAGACAGGGCGGCGGTGGAGAGGGAGCGGGCGGCGGTGCAGGCGGAGCGGCTGTGGCTGGAGAGGGAGCGGGCGGCGGTGGAGCGCGACAGGAACATGGTGGAGCAGGAGAGGGCGGCGCTCGGCCGAGAGAGGGACGTGCTGGACCAGAGAGCCCTGATGCTGAACTCTGTGGGACACTCGGGGCACCTCAACGCCCTCATGTAGACCCGCACGCTCCGGGGGCGTGGACCGCCCCCTGCACACGTCCAGGAGGAGCTGGCTCGGCGCCGTTTGAGCCCCGTTGGGATGTTCCTCCACCCTGAGCGGGTGGAGGAGGGAGTGCTGCACAGTTCATTCATAACCTGTCAGGATCTCTGCTCTGATTCGCCGACGGTCACACGGACGCACACGGTGACCTCGTCGAGCTCAGCCTCCATCTTCTCTCCGCCCTGAGGGAACCAATCACGCGAGACTTCCTGTCTGAGCCGGTTTAGCGCCGGGAACATGAACAGAGGCTTTTCTACACTTTGGTGAAAACTCTTTATCCGTCAGCAGGTGCACGACGGCGGCGCCCGGTGGAGTGTGACGCACACACGTGGTTGTGATTGGCCGGCGAGTGCTGTCCGTGTAAACGCACGTTCTGACCGCGGCGCCGGCCCCTCTGCGGCGCTGAGACACGGTCCGATGAGGAGTGGGCGGAGCCTCAGGGACAGAAGAGCAGCATCATCAGAGCGCGTCCGTGACGGCGTTTCTATGGAAACAGTTTTCAGACTCGCGTCCAAACAAAAACCTGATTCATTCACGTTTGTCGTTTGTTTTTAAATGATTTTTTAATAATTATTTGCCGCATACTTTATATTTGACCTCAGTTTCATTTCTTAGAGAGGAGAAAACATCAGAGGGGAGTTTCTCAAACGCTTTGTTCTAATAATAAAGTTTAACAGATGCGTTAAAATGCTGAGTCATAAAAAAACGCTGACGAAGGTTCGGTTCAGACGGAGACGAAGGAAACAGGAAACTCTAAAGTGGCGTCTTCGGGGGAACTCTGCACACGGTGACACTAAAGTGTGTAAATGTGATGTAGCGTGCACGTCAGGTGTGTAGGTGGAGCTGTGAAGCACTGCCACACAACAGCACCCAGAGCTGGTGCATGCTGGGAAACGTCCTCCTTCTCTCCCTAACAGCGGAGAAGCAGGACGCTGTACAGTGTGACAGGGATCTGCAGCACGGTCTGCAGCCTCCCACCGCCTCGGCTCCACCCAGGACACTTGAACGTCCCACTGATGGAAACAGTCCCACGTGTTTGTTGTTGTTTACCTGAACTCTGCACACGGAGGTTACGGACACACGCACGCACGCCACGTGAGCCAGCGTGAGCAGATCAGAGCTCACTTTAGTGTTTTTACCTTTACACGCAAACACAACGCTGGAGCAGATCAGAGCTCACTTTAGTGTTTTTACCTTTACACGCAAACACGACGCTGGAGCAGATCAGAGCTCACTTTAGTGTTTCTACCTTTACACGCAAACACAACGCTGGAGCAGATCAGAGCTCACTTTAGTGTTTTTACCTTTACACGCAAACACAACGCTGGAGCAGATCAGAGCTCACTTTAGTGTTTTTACCTTTACACGCAAACACAACGCTGGAGCAGATCAGAGCTCACTTTAGTGTTTTTACCTTTACACGCAAACACAACGCTGGAGCAGATCAGAGCTCACTTTAGTGTTTCTACCTTTACACGCAAACACAACGCTGGAGCAGATCAGAGCTCACTTTAGTGTTTTTACCTTTACACGCAAACACAACGCTGGAGCAGATCAGAGCTCACTTTAGTGTTTCTACCTTTACACGCAAACACAACGCTGGAGCAGATCAGAGCTCACTTTAGTGTTTCTACCTTTACACGCAAACACAACGCTGGAGCAGATCAGAGCTCACTTTAGTGTTTTTACCTTTACACGCAAACACAACGCTGGAGCAGATCAGAGCTCACTTTAGTGTTTTTACCTTTACACGCAAACACAACGCTGGAGCAGATCAGAGCTCACTTTAGTGTTTTTACCTTTACACGCAAACACAACGCTGGAGCAGATCAGAGCTCACTTTAGTGTTTTTACCTTTACACGCAAACACAACGCTGGAGCAGATCAGAGCTCACTTTAGTGTTTCTACCTTTACACGCAAACACAACGCCGGAGCAGATCAGAGTCACTTTAGTGTTTTTACCTTTACACGCAAACACAACGCTGGAGCAGATCAGAGCTCACTTTAGTGTTTCTACCTTTACACGCAAACACAACGCTGGAGCAGATCAGAGCTCACTTTAGTGTTTCTACCTTTACACGCAAACACAACGCTGGAGCCTTTTTAACATTCACACTTTGGAGGGGATCTGGGGTCTTTTGGGGGTCGGGGGTCTTTTGGGGGTCTGGGGTCTTTTGGGGGGTCTGGGGTCCTAAAAACGCCGTCTCCGTCTGACCCCGTTGCCGTGGAAACTCACGGTTCCAGGTTCATAAAGAACTGAAACTTCACTGAGTCCGGACCTGAATCTGTGGTTTCAAACCTTCAGAGCTGGATTTATCATTATTTATCATTATTATTATTATTATTATTATTGTTCAGTGACCTTTGACCTGTAAAACCATGAACCCTGATGGTCGTGCAGCTCCTCCTGTGACGCTGGACGTCGGACTGATGTGGCGTTCATGGACCTGCATAAACGTACGAACTCTGACGTGCGTTCAAGTGTGTCACAGGTTTGATTCTGGCGTCCGTCCAAAAACACTTTCCCCATTTTTGTATCGTTTTAATTTAAAAGTGTAAAATAAAAGTGAACTGAAAACAAACGCTGACGGAGTTTTCAACGTTTGTACGAAACGAGATTAAAACGTTTCGTCCTCGCTCACGTTTGTTTACGTTGTTTTCTGTTTAAGTGAGTTTGTTTTGAGACTGATTCAACCAATCAGAGGCCAGCTGTGTGACGAGGCGGCCAATCACAGGCCAGCTGTGTGACGAGGCGGCCAATCACAGGCCAGCTGTGTGACGAGGCAGCCAATCACAGGCCAGCTGTGTGACGATGCAGCCAATCACAGGCCAGCTGTGTGACAATGCAGCCAATCACAGGACTGAACATTAACTTCTATTAAAGTCTGAGAAATTAAAAATATATATTTGTATTCTTTTATTTTTTATTTGCATTTGATCAGGTTTCACAGACGAGGACAATTTTATTAAAACATTTACAAAGAAAAGTGGAGAAACAACAGAAAACCGTCAAAATCTGATAGACGTTTAAAAAAAATACAATTAATTAAATGATAAAAATAGACAATGTTTATTTATTTATACCTCTTTATTTTTCTGTTTTCTTTCATTTAGCAAAAACACAAAACGACCACGAGGAGGCGCCGAAGATTAAAACAGAATTAAAAACCTCAGAAAAGATGAAAAACAACTGGAAACTTTAAAAACGTGACATGAAAACGTCAAGTTTTTAAATTAAATTCACAAAATTACAACAAAATAAAAGAGTTCATGGAAAAAAAATCATCATTTCTCTTTTCTTTGAGTTCCTCAGTACAACGGTACGTGAACGCATCACGGTTTAAACGTACTAAAGTCAACGGTAAGTGAACGCATCACTGTTTAAACGCACTAAAGTCAGCGGTAAGTGAACGCATCACTGTTTAAACGCACTAAAGTCAACGGTAAGTGAACGCATCACGGTTTAAACGCACTAAAGTTAACGGTAAGTGAACGCATCACTGTTTAAACGCACTAAAGTCAACGGTAAGTGAACGCATCACTGTTTAAACGCACTAAAGTCAACGGTAAGTGAACGCATCACGGTTTAAACGCACTAAAGTCAACGGTAAGTGAACGCATCACTGTTTAAACGCACTAAAGTCAGCGGTAAGTGAACGCATCACTGTTTAAACGCACTAAAGTCAGCGGTAAGTGAACGCATCACTGTTTAAACGCACTAAAGTCACCGGTAAGTGAACGCATCACTGTTTAAATGCACTAAAGTCAGCGGTAAGTGAACGCATCACTGTTTAAACGCACTAAAGTCAACGGTAAGTCAACGCATCACTGTTTAAATGCACTAAAGTCAGCGGTAAGTGAACGCATCACTGTTTAAACGCACTAAAGTCAACGGTAAGTGAACACATCACGGTTTAAACGCACTAAAGTCAGCGGTAAGTGAACGCATCACTGTTTAAAGGCACTAAAGTCAGCGGTACGTGAACGCATCACTGTTTAAACGCACTAAAGTCAGCGGTAAGTGAACGCATCACTGTTTAAACGCACTAAAGTCAACGGTAAGTGAACGCATCACGGTTTAAACGCACTAAAGTCAGCGGTAAGTGAACGCATCACTGTTTAAACGCACTAAAGTCAACGGTAAGTGAACGCATCACGGTTTAAACGCACTAAAGTCAGCGGTAAGTGAACGCATCACGGTTTAAACGCACTAAAGTCAACGGTAAGTGAACGCATCACGGTTTAAACGCACTAAAGTCAACGGTAAGTCAACGCATCACGGTTTAAACGCACTAAAGTCAACGGTAAGTGAACGCATCACTGTTTAAACGCACTAAAGTCAGCGGTAAGTGAACGCATCACTGTTTAAACGCACTAAAGTCAGCGGTACGTGAACGCATCACGGTTTAAATGCACTAAAGTCAGCGGTAAGTGAACGCATCACTGTTTAAACGCACTAAAGTCAACGGTACGTGAACGCATCACTGTTTAAATGCACTAAAGTCAACGGTACGTGAACGCATCACTGTTTAAACGCACTAAAGTCAGCGGTAAGTGAACGCATCACTGTTTAAATGCACTAAAGTCAGCGGTAAGTGAACGCATCACTGTTTAAATGCACTAAAGTCAACGGTAAGTGAACGCATCACGGTTTAAATGCACTAAAGTCAGCGGTAAGTGAACGCATCACTGTTTAAACGCACTAAAGTCAACGGTAAGTGAACGCATCACTGTTTAAACGCACTAAAGTTAACGGTAAGTGAACGCATCACTGTTTAAAGGCACTAAAGTCAGCGGTAAGTGAACGCATCACGGCTTAAACGCACTAAAGTCACCGGTAAGTGAACGCATCACTGTTAAAACGCACTAAAGTCAACGGTAAGTGAACGCATCCCTGTTTAAAGGCACTAAAGTACAACGGTAAGTGAACGCACCACTGTTTAAACGCACTAAAGTCAACGGAAAGTGAACGCATCACTGTTTAAACGCACTAAAGTCAACGTTAAGTGAACGCATCACTGTTTAAATCCACTAAAGTCAACGGCAAGTGAACGCATCACTGTTTAAACGCACTAAAGTCAGCGGTAAGTGAACGCATCACAGTTTAAATGCACTAAAGTCAACAGTAAGTGAACGCATCACTGTTTAAACGCACTAAAGTCAACGTTAAGTGAACGCATCACTGTTTAAATCCACTAAAGTCAACGGCAAGTGAACGCATCACTGTTTAAACGCACTAAAGTCAACAGTAAGTGAACGCATCACGGTTTAAACGCACTAAAGTCAACGGTAAGTGAACGCATCACTGTTTAAACGCACTAAAGTCAGCGGTAAGTGAACGCATCACTGTTTTAACGCACTAAAGTCAACGGTAAGTGAACGCATCACTGTTTAAACGCACTAAAGTCAACGGTAAGTGAACGCTTCACTGTTTAAACGCACTAAAGTCAACGGTAAGTGAATGCATCACAGTTTAAACGCACTAAAGTCAACGGTAAGTGAACGCATCACAGTTTAAATGCACTAAAGTCAACGGTAAGTGAACGCATCACGCTTTAAACGCACTCTAAAGTCAACGGTAAGTGAACGCATCACTGTTTAAACGCACTAAAGTCAACGGTAAGTGAACGCATCACTGTTTAAACGCACTAAAGTCAACGGTAAGTGAACGCATCACTGTTTAAATGCACTAAAGTCAACGGTAAGTGAACGCATCACAGTTTAAACGCACTAAAGTCAACGGTAAGTGAACGCATCACTGTTTAAACGCACTAAAGTCAGCGGTAAGTGAACGCATCACTGTTTAAATGCACTAAAGTCAACGGTAAGTGAACGCATCACAGTTTAAACGCACTAAAGTCAGCGGTAAGTGAACGCATCACTGTTTAAACGCACTAAAGTCAACGGTAAGTGAACGCATCACTGTTTAAACGCACTCTAAAGTCAACGGTAAGTGAACGCATCACGGTTTAAACGCACTAAAGTCAACGGTAAGTGAACGCATCACTGTTTAAACGCACTAAAGTCAACGGTAAGTGAACGCATCACGGTTTAAATGCACTAAAGTCAACGGTAAGTGAACGCATCACTGTTTAAACGCACTAAAGTCAACGGTAAGTGAACGCATCACTGTTTAAACGCACTAAAGTCAACGGTAAGTGAACGCATCACGGTTTAAATGCACTAAAGTCAACGGTAAGTGAACGCATCACGGTTTAAATGCACTAAAGTCAACGGTAAGTGAACGCATCACTGTTTAAACGCACTAAAGTCAACGGTAAGTGAACGCATCACGGTTTAAATGCACTAAAGTCAACGGTAAGTGAACGCATCACGGTTTAAATGCACTAAAGTCAACGGTACGTGAACGCATCACTGTTTAAACGCACTAAAGTCAGCGGTAAGTGAACGCATCACTGTTTAAACGCACTAAAGTCAACGGTAAGTGAACGCATCACAGTTTAAATGCACTAAAGTTAACGGTAAGTGAACGCATCACGGTTTAAATGCACTAAAGTCAACGGTAAGTGAACGCATCACGGTTTAAACGCACTAAAGTCAGCGGTAAGTGAACGCATCACTGTGTAAACACACTAAAGTCACCGGTAAGTGAACGCATCACTGTTTAAACGCACTAAAGTCAACGGTAAGTGAACGCATCACTGTTTAAACGCACTAAAGTCAGCGGTAAGTGAACGCATCACTGTTTAAACGCACTAAAGTCAACGGTAAGTGAACGCATCACTGTTTAAAGGCACTAAAGTCAACAGTAAGTGAACGCATCACGGTTTAAACGCACTAAAGTCAGCGATAAGTGAACGCATCACTGTTTAAAGGCACTAAAGTCAACAGTAAGTGAACGCATCACGGTTTAAACGCACTAAAGTCAACAGTAAGTGAACGCATCACTGTTTAAACGCACTAAAGTCAACGGTAAGTGAACGCATCACGGTTTAAATCCACTAAAGTCAACGGTAAGTGAACGCATCACTGTTTAAACGCACTAAAGTCAGCGGTAAGTGAACACATCACGGTTTAAATGCACTAAAGTCAACGGTAAGTGAACGCATCACGGTTTAAATGCACTAAAGTCAGCGGTAAGTGAACGCATCACTGTTTAAACGCACTAAAGTCACCGGTAAGTGAACGCATCACTGTTTAAATCCACTAAAGTCAGCGGTAAGTGAACGCATCACTGTTTAAACTCACTCTAAAGTCAACGGTAAGTGAACGCATCACTGTTTAAACGCACTAAAGTCAGCGGTAAGTGAACGCATCACTGTTTAAACGCACTAAAGTCAGCGGTAAGTGAACGCATCACTGTTTAAACGCACTAAAGTCAACGGTAAGTGAACGCATCACTGTTTAAACGCACTAAAGTCAGCGGTAAGTGAACGCATCACTGTTTAAACTCACTCTAAAGTCCTTTATGATGAAGTTATTATAGTTAATAACTTTTAAAAGCAGATTAAAATCATGTTTTGGTTGAAGATCATATTTCCGGGGCTGAACTCACTTTTTTCTCTGTGTCTATAAATAACTCTGGATGTTGTGACGTTTGCAGCGGACTGTGGCCCCGCGGCCGCAGCTGATTGGCTGTCAGCAGGTGAGCAGGTGAGCCGCTGATTGGCTGTCAGCAGCTGAGCAGCTGATTGGCTCAGGGGGCGAAACAGGATCAACCTGTTTGTCACCTGCAGCTCCAGGTCAGTGAACGCCTCACGGACGCGCTGTGAGCATGTTCACGGTCAGAGTGGGTGAGTTTCACTCTTCTTCCTTTAGTATTTATCATTTATTATTTATTATTTATTATGTATTGTGTATTATATAATATTTATGATGTATTATTGAGTTTGTGCTCGGAGCAAATGTTCATCTACAGCTGAACAATGTTTCCAGACACGAGTGAAGAGCTGTGATTGGCTGAGAGCTCGCACCTGCACAGGTGCAGCGACCGGAAGTGCCTTCACTTCTCATCGCTAATGTTTTTATTTATAGAGTTTATGAATTATGTTGATTCATGCTTATTATTATTGGTAAATCTTTATTTTAATTACATATTTGTTTCATATTTAAATAAAGTTTTAAATCAACTTTTTGTTCTGATCATAAATATAAAAAAGATCATTTCACCTCATAATTATAAACTTACTTTAAATTATTATTATATATAATTATTATATATATTTATATATTTAAAGTATTATTGATCCTGTTTGTTCTGAGCGTAAATATAAAGAGAAGAATTGAATAAAGTTGATATGATTTAATCTCAAACACATGTTTGTATTTATAATAAACAGATAAATTTATATTATTACAAACATTTAAATGTTTAAAATGACGTCAAATATGTTTTTATTTCAAACAGGAAAATCAATAATGGCAAGAAGACAAAACTACAGAGGGAGTAAGTGTGTGTGTGTGTGTGTGTGTGTGTGTCTGTGTGTGTGAGTGTGTGTGTGTGTGTGTGTGTGTGTGTGTGTGTGTCTGTGTGTGTGAGTGTGTGTGTGTGTGTGTGTGTGTGTGTGTGTGTCTGTGTGTGTGTGTGTGTGTGTGTGTGTGTGTGTGTGTGTGTGTGTGTGTGTGTGTGTGTGTGTGTGTGTCTGTGTGTGTGAGTGTGTGTGTGTGTGTGTGTGTGTGTGTGTGTGTCTGTGTGTGTGTGTGTGTGTGTGTGTGTGTCTGTGTGTGTGTGTGTGTGTGTCTGTGTGTGTGTGTGTGTGTGTGTGTGTGTGTGTGTGTGTGTGTGTGCGTGTGTGTGTGTGTGTGTGTGTGTGTGTGTAACATCCTTATTCATTATTGACAGACCTGGTTAATTTACAGTGAAGCAACAAAAACAATTCAAACACAGGAAAAGAAACAACGTGATTAAAGTTTAGCCGACTAAAGGTCAGGCTAGCTGACATGCTAACAGTCAGGCTAGCGGACACGCTAACAGTCAGGCTAGCTGACACGCTAACAGTCAGGCTAGCTGACACGCTAACAGTCAGGCTATCTGATACGCTAACAGTCAGGCTAACTGACAGTTTAACAGTCAGGCTAAGTGAAAAGCTAACAGTCAGGCTATCTGACATGCTAACAGTCAGCCTAGCTGACACGCTAACAGTCAGGCTAACTTACAGTTTAACAGTCAGGCTAAGTGAAAAGTTAACAGTCAGGCTAACTGAAAAGCTAACAGTCAGGCTAACTGAAAAGTTAACAGTCAGGCTAACTGAAAAGCTAACAGTCAGGCTAGCTGACATGCTAACAGTCAGGCTAAGTGTAAAGCTAACAGTCAGGCTAGCTGACATGCTAACAGTCAGGCTAAGTGTAAAGCTAACAGTCAGGCTAGCTGACACGCTAACAGTCAGGCTAACTGACAGTTTAACAGTCAGGCTAAGTGAAAAGCTAACAGTCAGGCTAGCTGACATGCTAACAGTCAGGCTAAGTGTAAAGCTAACAGTCAGGCTAACTGAAAAGCTAACAGTCAGGCTAGCTGACATGCTAACAGTCAGGCTAAGTGTAAAGCTAACAGCCGGTTCTGGTCCAAAGGCTCTGCCTGTGTGTGTCTGTGCAGAGGTTCTGCAGCTGCTGTTGTTGTCGACGCCACTGGTTCTTCTGCTCACACTGATCCTGCAACGGTCCAGCAGCCCCTTCAAAGACCTCCGAGGTGAGACCGTTAAGTTAGGACCACTAAAGGAGACCGTTAAGTTTAGACAACTAAAGGAGACAGTTAAGTTTAGTCACTAAAGGAGACGGTTAAGTTTAGTCTCTAAAGGAGACGGTTAAGTTTAGACGACTAAAGGAGACGGTTAAGTTTAGTCTCTAAAGGAGACGGTTAAGTTTAGTCTCTAAAGGAGACGGTTAAGTTTAGTCTCTAAAGGAGACGGTTAAGTTTAGACACTAAAGGAGACGGTTAAGTTTAGTCACTAAAGGAGACGGTTAAGTTTAGACACTAAAGGAGACGGTTAAGTTTAGTCTCTAAAGGAGACGGTTAAGTTTAGACGACTAAAGGAGACGGTTAAGTTTAGTCTCTAAAGGAGACGGTTAAGTTTAGTCACTAAAGGAGACGGTTAAGTTTAGACACTAAAGGAGACGGTTAAGTTTAGTCCCTAAAGGAGACGGTTAAGTTTAGTCACTAAAGGAGACGGTTAAGTTTAGTCTCTAAAGGAGACGGTTAAGTTTAGACACTAAAGGAGACGGTTAAGTTTAGTCTCTAAAGGAGACGGTTAAGTTTAGACACTAAAGGAGACGGTTAAGTTTAGACCACTAAAGGAGACGGTTAAGTTTAGACAACTAAAGGAGACGGTTAAGTTAAGACGACTAAAGGAGACGGTTAAGTTTAGACACTAAAGGAGACGGTTAAGTTTAGACACTAAAGGAGACGGTTAAGTTTAGTCTCTAAAGGAGACGGTTAAGTTTAGTCTCTAAAGGTGACGGTTAAGTTTAGTCTCTTAAGGAGACGGTTAAGTTTAGTCACTAAAGGAGACGGTTAAGTTTAGTCTCTAAAGGGGACGGTTAAGTTTAGTCTCTAAAGGAGACGGTTAAGTTTAGTCTCTTAAGGAGACGGTTAAGTTTAGTCACTAAAGGAGACGGTTAAGTTTAGTCACTAAAGGAGACGGTTAAGTTTAGTCTCTAAAGGGGACGGTTAAGTTTAGTCTCTAAAGGGGACGGTTAAGTTTAGTCTCTTAAGGAGACGGTTAAGTTTAGTCACTAAAGGAGACGGTTAAGTTTAGTCTCTAAAGGAGACGGTTAAGTTTAGTCACTAAAGGAGACGGTTAAGTTTAGACCACTAAAGGAGACGGTTAAGTTTAGACGACTAAAGGAGACGGTTAAGTGTAGACTAAAGGAGACGGTTAAGTTTAGACACTGAAGGAGACAGTTAAGTTTAGACCACTAAAGGAGACGGTTAAGTTTAGACTCTAAAGGAGACGGTTAAGTTTAGTCTCTAAAGGAGACGGTTAAGTTTAGACGACTAAAGGAGACGGTTAAGTTTAGTCACTAAAGGAGACGGTTAAATTTAGACACTAAAGGAGACGGTTAAGTTTAGACCACTAAAGGAGACGGTTAAGTTTAGACGACTAAAGGAGACGGTTAAGTTTAGTCTCTAAAGGAGACGGTTAAGTTTAGACAACTAAAGGAGACGGTTAAGTTAAGACGACTAAAGGAGACGGTTAAGTTTAGACCACTAAAGGAGACCGTTAAGTTTAGTCACTAAAGGAGACGGTCAAGTTTAGACAACTAAAGGAGACGGTTAAGTTTAGACCACTAAAGGAGACCGTTAAGTTTAGACAACTAAAGGAGACGGTTAAGTTTAGACCACTAAAGGAGACGGTTAAGTTTAGACAACTAAAGGAGACGGTTTAGTTTAGACGACTAAAGGAGACGGTTAAGTTTAGACTCTAAAGGAGACGGTTAAGTTTAGTCTCTAAAGGAGACGCTTAAGTTTAGACTCTAAAGGAGACGGTTAAGTTTAGTCTCTAAAGGAGACGGTTAAGTTTAGTCTCTAAAGGAGACGGTTAAGTTTAGACAACTAAAGGAGACGGTTAAGTTAAGACGACTAAAGGAGACGGTTAAGTTTAGACCACTAAAGGAGACCGTTAAGTTTAGTCACTAAAGGAGACCGTTAAGTTTAGACAACTAAAGGAGACGGTTAAGTTTAGACCACTAAAGGAGACGGTTAAGTTTAGTCAACTAAAGGAGACGGTTTAGTTTAGACGACTAAAGGAGACGGTTAAGTTTAGACCACTAAAGGAGACGGTTAAGTTTAGACCACTAAAGGAGACGGTTAAGTTTAGTCTCTAAAGGAGACGGTTAAGTTAAGACAACTAAAGGAGACGGTTAAGTTTAGACCACTAAAGGAGACGGTTAAGTTTAGACAACTAAAGGAGACGGTTAAGTTTAGACCACTAAAGGAGACGGTTAAGTTTAGACAACTAAAGGAGACGGTTTAGTTTAGACGACTAAAGGAGACGGTTAAGTTTAGACCACTAAAGGAGACGGTTAAGTTTAGACCACTAAAGGAGACGGTTAAGTTTAGTCTCTAAAGGAGACGGTTAAGTTTAGACCACTAAAGGAGACGGTTAAGTTCAGTCTCTAAAGGAGACGGTTAAGTTTAGTCTCTAAAGGAGACGGTTAAGTTTAGTCACTAAAGGAGACGGTTAAGTTTAGTCTCTAAAGCAGACGGTTAAGTTTAGACACTAAAGGAGACGGTTAAGTTTAGTCACTAAAGGAGACCGTTAAGTTTAGTCATTAAAGGAGACGGTTAAGTTTAGTCTCTAAAGGAGACGGTTAAGTTTAGACGACTAAAGGAGACGGTTAAGTTTAGTCACTAAAGGAGACGGTTAAGTTTAGTCTCTAAAGGAGACGGTTAAGTTTAGTCTCTAAAGGAGACGGTTAAGTTTAGTCACTAAAGGAGACGGTTAAGTTTAGACACTAAAGGAGACGGTTAAGTTTAGACACTAAAGGAGACGGTTAAGTTTAGACACTAAAGGAGACGGTTAAGTTCAGACACTAAAGGAGACGGTTAAGTTTAGTCACTAAAGGAGACTGTTAAGTTTAGTCTCTAAAGGAGACCGTTAAGTGATAATTCTATCATTGTGTTTCTTTTGCTGCAGAGGATTTGCGGCGTTTTTATGAAGCTCCTGAAGTCACCAAGAAACCGCCTCGAGGTCAGAGCCCGACCGCAGCGTTCATGTTTATGTTTATTATTGTTGTTGTTGTTGTTGTTGTTGTTGTTGTGGTTGTTGTTGTTGTGGTTGTTGTTGTTGTTGTTGTGGTTGTTGTTGTTGTGGTTGTTGTTGTTGTTGTTGTTGTTGTTGTTGTTGTTGTTGTTGCTGGTGTTGTGGTTGTTGTTGTTGTTGTGGTTGTTGTTGTTGTTGTTGTTGTGGTTGTTGTTGTTGCTGTTGTTGTTGTGGTTGTTGTGGTTGTTGTTGTTGTTGTTGTTACTGTTGTTGTTGTTGCTGTTGTTGTTGCTGTTGGTGTTGTGGTTGTTGTTGTTGTTGTTGAGGTTGTTGTTGTTGTTGAGGTTGTTGTTGTTGTCGTTGTTGTCGTTGTTGTTGTCGTTGTTGTTGTGGTTGTTGTGGTTGTTGTTGTTGTGGTTGTTGTTTTTGTGGTTGTTGTTGTTGTGGTTGTTGTTGTTGTTGTTGTTGTGGTGGTTGTGGTTGTTGTCGTTGTTGTTGTCATTGTTGTTGCTGTGGTTGTTGTTGTTGTTGTTGTTGTGGTTGTTGTTGTGGTTGTTGTTGTTGTTGTGGTTGTTGTTGTTGTGGTTGTTGTTGTTGTTGTGGTTGTTGTTGTTGTTGTGGTTGTTGTTGTTGTGGTTGTTGTTGTTGTTGCTGTTGTTGTTGCTGTTGTTGTTGTTGTTGTTGTTGCTGTTGTTGTTGTTGTTGTTGCTGTGGTTGTTGTTGTTGTTGTTGTTGTTGTTGTGCTGACGGGGGGGCGGGGCTAACCCCTGTGTCTCTGCAGCAGGGACCTGTGTGGTCCTGAGAGACTGCCCCCAGGACTCCTTCAGCTTCTACATTCAGAGCGGAGCCGCCAACATCATCCCCCCGAAGATCTGCCTCCAGAACCAGCTGTAGGTGTTCCCCCCTCACCCTCCCCCGCAAACACTTCCTGTCTCCACCCAAGCACTTCCTCTGAGGTCACGTGTGGGCGGGGCCAATCGCAGAGAGGGTTCAACATGTGGTTTTTATTTAACATGAAGCCCAGTAGACCAGATCCCACATATACAGATCTTTATGGTCCCCCCGGTCCCCCCGGTCCCCCTGGTCCTCCTGGTCCCCCTGGTCCTCCTGGTTTCCTCCTGGTCCCCCTGGTCCTGATGGTTTTCCCCTGGTCCCCCTGGTCCTCCTGGTTTCCTCCTGGTCCTCCTGGTTTCCTCCTGGTCCACCTGGTTTCCCCCTGGTCCACCTGGTTTCCCCCTGGTCCCCCTGGTTTTCCCCTGGACCCCCTGGTCCTCCTGGTCCCCCTGGTCCTCCTGGACCCCCTGGTCCTCCTGGTCCCCCTGGTCCTCCTGGTCCTCCTGGTCCTAGTCCCCCTGGTCCTCCTGGTCCACCTGGTTTCCTCCTGGTCCACCTGGTTTCCTCCTGGTCCCCCTGGTCCTGATGGGTTCCTCCTGGTCCCCCTGGTCCTCCTGGTCCCCCTGGTCCTCCTGGTCCTCCTGGTCCTAGTCCCCCTGGTCCCCCTGGTCCTCCTGGTCTCCCTGGTCCTCCTGGTCCCCCTGGTCCTCCTGGTCCTCCTGGTCCTGGTCCCCCTGGTCCTCCTGGTCTTGGTCCTGGTCCTGGTCCTGGTCCTGGTCCTGGTCCTGGTCCTGGTCCTGGTCCTGGTCCTGGTCCTGGTCCTGGATGTCTTCTGTGTCTCCTCAGGATTCTTGGGTCGGTGCTGAACAACGCTGGTGCGGGAATAAACATGGTTATAATAAACGGTGAGTTTGTCTCCTCTGTCCTCTCCTTGTCTCCTCTGTCCTCTGCTTGTCTCCTTTGTCTCCTCTCCTTTGTCTCCTCTGTGTCTCCTTGACTCCTCTGTGTCTCCTTGACTCCTCTGTGTCTCCTTGTCTCCTCTGTGTCTCCTTGACTCCTCTGTGTCTCCTTTGTCTCCTCTGTGTCTCCTTGACTCCTCTGTGTCTCCTTTGTCTCCTCTGTGTCTCCTTGACTCCTCTGTGTCTCCTTTGTCTCCTCTGTGTCTCCTTGACTCCTCTGTGTCTCCTTTGTCTCCTCTGTGTCTCCTTGACTCCTCTGTGTCTTCTTTGTCTCCTCTGTGTCTCCTTGACTCCTCTGTGTCTCCTTGTCTCCTCTTCTGTCTCCTTGTCTCCTCTCCTTGTCTCCTCTTCTGTCTCCTTGTCTCCTCTCCTTGTCTCCTCTGTGTCTCTGTCTCCTCTTTGTCTCCTTGTCTCCTCTCCTTGTCTCCTCTATGTCTCCTTGTCTCCTCTGTGTCTCCTTGTCTCCTTGTCTCCTGGACGGACGTGTCTCTAAAGTCTCTCTCCTTCTCAGGGAAATCTGGAGACGTGATAAAGACGGGTCACTTTGACATGTACAGCGGAGGTGCGTACAACTTTAGCAGTCTCTTCTGTGGCTCTGGACGCCATTTAAAGGTGGCCGCCATTTAAAGGTGGACGCCATTTAAAGATGGCCGACATTTAAAGATGGCTGCCATTTAAAGGTGGCCGCCATTTAAAGAAGTTCGCCAATTAAAGATGGACGCCGTTTAAAGATGGCCGCCATCTAACGGCCTTGTGTCTCTGCCTCAGACGTGAAGCCGTTTCAGGAGATGCTGGCGGGGGTGGAGCCGGGCTCCGTGGTCCTGATGGCGTCCTACGACGACGCGTCGACAAAGTAAACGTCTCTGCTCCTCCACAACTTAGACATGTTTACATTTTATTATTATTTTATTATTATTTTAAATATTATTATTTTAATAAATCATATTTAATAAAGCGTCTTTAATAACGCGTGTGTGTGTGTGTGTGTGTCTCAGGCTGAACGAGGAGGTGAAGGCGCTGGTCTCGAGCCTGGGCAGCTCGTCCGTGTCCTCGCTGGGCTTCAGGGACAGCTGGGTGTTCGTCGGAGGCAAAGGAGCCGCAGTGAAGAGCAACTTCGAGAGGGTGACGCCATCTTTACTCTCTTTATTCCACCTCATCTAATCTAATCTAATCTAATCTAATCTAATCTAATCTAAGAAGAGAGGGTGACACCGTTTCTCTCTTTATTCTGACCAAGCCCCGCCCACAGGGACGCCCTGCTCCAATCAGGAAGCTGGGTCAGCGTCAGTTCTCTGAGTGTCCATGGGTTTCATGTTAAACATGTTTACACAGCTTCATTAAACCTGTTTAAGGACCAAAGGACATTCTGGTCTGTGTGTTTAGCTCAGATCTCCATGACAACGCTGAGTTTATGAATAATTAGGGGCGTGGCCTCTTGAGTGACAGCTAGCCTCTGGCCCTCACTTCTCCTCGGAGGCTAGTTGTCAGGATCAGCATAATTAGCATGCTAACATTAGCATGCTAACTCCGTCATCTGGGCCTGGACTGTGGTCGTTCGTGTGGTGGAGTTTCCATGGTAACAAGAGGGTTTAGGAACACACCGTGTTAGCGTTAGCTCTGTTATGCTAATTAAATAGCTTTGAATCCAGCCTACTGTCTCTGACACTAATGCTAATGCTAGTGTAGAGCAGCGGAGGATTGTGGGTGTTTTCCAGTCTGTGAGCGTGGGACTGTGTTGAACATCAGTGTAAATCAGAAACGCTGCTGCTCTTCACTCCTGGAGCCGCTGGAGCTAATGTGGCTAATGCTAATGTGGAGCCGCTGTAATCTGCTCCAGAGACACGGGACTCCCACTGCCTTTATCTGCTAACCTGTGCCGTTAGCCTAGCTCCCTTTAGCTGCTAACCTGTGCTGTTAGCATAGCTCCCTTTAGCTGCTAACCTGTGCTGTTAGCCTAGCTCCCTTTAGCTGCTAACCTGTGCTGTTAGCCTAGCTCCCGGGCGCTGGAGCTAATGTGAGCTAATGTGTTTAATTCTGTGAACGTCAGCCAGATGGACGTATGCCCCTCCCCCCGACGTCACATACATGCCCTTTTATGGTCAGAGGAAATGAGGCGGAGTCAAAGTCAAGATGGCGGCTCCTGTAGGCGACTGGATCCAGTGAGAGAGCGGAGCTGACGGAGACGCTACGTCTGTTTTTATAAAGTCTGTGGGTTTGAACTCGATGCCCAGTCTATTGTTTTTCTCTGTGACACACTGCTGTGGTCTGTCCCTCTGTTCAGTCGTGACGTCACACCCTTTCAAAATAAGACTTCCTGTCCGAGCCTCGTGTTCCCGTTGTTTGAACAGAGGTTTTAAAAACATCATCATTGACCTTTGACCTCTTTCTAACTGAGCACAGCGCTGATCCTGATCCTTCACATGTTCGGACCCTGGTTCTGTTTTGTTTCAGATGGTAAATCTTATTTTGAAAGGGTGTGACGTTCGTCTAGGCTGTGGATGCTGAACTGAATTTCCCTTTGGGATCAATAAAGTCGTTGGAACTTGATCTTAAATGTAAAATCCTCTCACGACGTCTTCTGCTTCTGTTTGTTTCAGACGGTGAAGAACGACCCCAAAACCAACAAATACGACATGTGGCCCGAGCTCATCGAGCTGCAGGGATGCATCCCCCGATACCTGGAGTGAGCCTGTGTGTGTGTGTGTGTGTGTGTGTGTGTGTGTGTGTGTGTGTGTGTGTGTGTGTGTGTGTGTGTGTGTGTGTGTGTGTGTGTGTGTGTGTGTGTGTGTGTGTGTGTGTGTGTGTGTGTGTGTGTGTGTGTGTGTGTGTGTGTGTGTGTGTGTGTGTGTGTGCGTGCGTGCGTGCGTGCGTGCGTGCGTGTGTGTGTGTTACAGACAGGACAAACATCACATGTTTGATTCCTCACGGAGCAGAAGAAGAGTCGCTCCACTTCCACCTCCAGTCCTTCACCTCTTCCTGTTTAACGTTCACCTCTTCCTGTTCTCTCTCTGGGCTCGTGTTTCTGTTTCGTTTCCCTGCACTCTGTAAAATAAACACTGCTTTGGTTTTTATTAAATCTGTGATTGTTTGTTTTCTCTTACTGACGCATCTTTAATAATTACACATGTGTCAAGTGATCGCATGATGAATCCACAGCATTTGACTTGTTTAAACTTCAGATTTGTGTCAAATGTCAAGGAAGAGTGATCAGCTGATGTTTAATCAAACTGCAGCCGGACGTTAGCTCTGTGTTTGATCATCAGGTGAACTTGTGTTTGATCGTCCTGCAGCTGTTAAACTTTGTGACTAAAGCCTGAAACAAACACACCTTTTGTTGCTCCTGATGTCAAACAAGGTGCAGCACACAAAGCAGCTCTGCACCTGTTACGCCCAGTGTGTGGTTTACAAATCTTTCAGTGGTTTGGCATCCTGTTGTTCTGGTTTAGTGTATGTTGTTAGATGTTGTTCATCTTTTTGTGGTGGTTTTGCATCTATTTTTAGTCATTTGGCATCTTTTTGTGCTGGGTTTGCATCTATTTTTAGTCATTTTGCATCTTTTTGTGCTGGTTTTGTATCTATTTTTAGTCATTTTGCATCGTTTGTGCTGGTTTTGTAACATGGTCCTGGTATTTTGCACCTGAGTGCAGAGTGTTGAGGACCTTGTGGATCCAGTTTGACAGACATGTAAATGTGCTCAGAGTCCATTCCTGAGATTTCTGTGTTTGCTGAGTTTGAGTCAGACGGGCGCCTCTGCTGTCCTCCGTGTTTGAGGATTTGATGGATTGAAGACTTAATTCCACTGCTGCGGTTTGAACTTTCACGGCAATTTAGAAACTTTGAGTGAAATCTTAATGTCTGAAAGTAAAATAGTTGGAACTTTTATTTGTGTTTCATATACAAACAGCAGCTGGCAACACAAGAATCCGACATATTCCACTGAAGTTGTATTAGTCTTTATTGAATATGTAACAAAACAACAACAAAACAAACCACAATGAAGCGAATGAGCAGAAAACAAAGAAGCAAATGTGATCCTCAGAATCCCAGGAGATAAATCCATGAAGAATAAAGTTCATGTTTAAAGGAGGGAAGGAGGTTAAAACAGTGTTCTGGTCCGGGCCCCTCTTATTTTATATGATCATTTATGATTGTTAATCATAAACAAAGAAAAGATTCAGTTTGAATCAGACGAACAAATCACAGCAAAACAACAACAAAGAGAAGAACAAGAAATAACAACAAAAATAAATAAATAAAAAATATAAATCCAGCTCATAAGAATTCAGTGTTTTGCTTTGTTGTTTTAGTTATTTAGTTTTGATATATCAGCACATTCTTTCATCTCATCATCACAGTTGTTCAACACAAACTGTAAATAAATCATTGTTCATGTGGTTAGAATTTTACAAATATATAATTTAAATATTTTAATACTTTTAATTAATTTAGTTTTAATAATTGTAATAGTTTAAATCAAGCCCTATTTACATGAATGTTGCATTTAATTATTATCATTATTATATATAATATATATTTGAATTATTAATATATTACCATAATATAAATATAATAAATATTTATTTATTAAAGAGGAACTGAACCGGACGAGTCTTGTTTCCCCCCGAGCTTTTTTCTAACGGGATCCCAAACCTCTCCCCTGATTGGCTCTACCCAGAGCCAATGAACGTTAAGAAAAGTAGGAGAAGCGCTGATTGGTTGACTGAGCGCGTCACTTCCGCCGGCAACAGCGAGGAAGAAGCAGCTGATTGGCGGAACGAGTAAAGGAAGACAAAATGGCGGAGCGGTGAAAACAAACCTGTAGAAATGTCTCCGGGTTCTTTAACCGCTGAATAAAGAAGTAACGTCTTCATTAAATCAGTTAGTTGTTGATTTATTGAGTTTGATTGTTGGTACAGAAAACTAAAATGGCCACGTTAGTTCTGGATAACGGAGCTTATACCGCGAAAATCGGCTACAGTCAAGAGAAAGTCAGGTGAGTCCTGTTAGCATCGAGGTGGCTAACGGCACAGCTAATAATAATAAACCTGTTCATGTGTTTAACCTGTAATTATCTGTGTAATGTGATAAACACAACATATGTGTGTGTTAAAATAACGTTTCTGTTTTGTCCTGTGGTGTTTAATCTTCCTCTTTCTGTGGGACGGAGAAAAGCTAACGAACAAACTCCATTCATAAAACATCACTTTTTATATTTTCACTGTTTTAATTAAACAAATCCACGATGAAGAAAATCACTGCACACCAAATCTGAAGCTCCGGAGCTTTGAGTAAAGATCGGCTCAGGTGGAAACACCAGGAGGCTGTTATAATATAAACCATATACAGAATATACCACTTACACCTGAGCCACAGTCCGTTATTTAGGTTTGGTTCAGTTGTAGATCAGTTTTCCAGATGTTCAAATCTATGGCGTGAAAACAACAACAACTTTAAATACGTCTGTATGCATTTCCCGGATCATCTAATGTACCAGTGATTGTTATAATAATAATAATAATAATCATAATAATGATAATAATAATAATCATCGTCTCTCCCGCAGCGTCATCCCAAACTGCCAGTTTCGCTCAAAGACTTCCAGATTAAAAACGTTCACAGCGAATCAGCTGGATGAGATCAAAGACCCGTCAGGACTCTTCTACATCCTGCCCTTCCAGAAGGTGAACACCCCCTCTCTCCTCCTTCTCTCTCTCTCTCCCTCCACCTCCTCTCTGTCTCTCTATCTCTCTATCTCCCCCTCTCCTTCTCTCCCTTGCCTTCTCTCTCTCTCTCTCCTCTTCTATCTCTCCGCCTCTCTTCCCTCTCTCTCCTCCTCAGGAACAGTCTGAACACCTCTCTCTCTCTCTCTCTCTCTCTCTCTCTCTCTCCAGGGTTATCTGGTGAACTGGGACGTCCAGAGGAAAGTTTGGGATCATTTGTTTGGAAAAGAGATGTTTAAGGTTTCTGTTTTATCCAAATCACAACAACAACAGCAACAACAACAACAATCACAACAACAACAACATCAATAATTATCTCTGAAACATTATTTCCATTATCTCCCTTTCTCCCTCCTCCTCCAGGTGGACTTCGCAGACACCAGCGTCATCATCACGGAGCCGTACTTTAACTTCTCCTCCATCCAGGAGTCGATGAATGAGATCCTGTTTGAGGAGTACCAGTTCCAGTCGGCTCTCAGGATAAACGGTGAGTTTATCACGGCACTTCCTGTTCAGACACTCGAACCATGAACGTGTTCATGACTCTTCTGTGTGTAACCTCTGCTGTTGTTGTTGTTGTTGTTTTTGTGGTGGTGGTTGTTGTCGTCCTCGTCCTCCAGCCGGCTCTCTCAGCGCTCATCACTACTTCCACACGAACCCGTGTGAGATCTGCTGTCTGGTGGTGGACAGCGGCTTCTCCTTCACACACATCGCCCCCTACTGTCGCAGCAAGAAGATGAAGGACGGCATCCGCAGGTCAGACCGCCCTCTGATCTGTAACCTGCTACAGTACCGACAACAACAACAACAACAACAACAGCTGCTGCTTTCTTTTGTCTTCCAGGGTCAATGTGGGGGGGAAGCTCCTGACCAATCACCTGAAGGAGATCATCTCATACCGGTACGTTCCTCTTGATGTTGTTTGACTCCGTGATTAACGACAGAATTCATTTTATTCCAGCTGAGAGAGGAGGCGTTCAGCTGAGACAAACAAGCAGAATAGTTTGAGAGAAAGTCGTAATATTTTTCAGAGAAAGTCAGAAGATTGTAACAAAGTAGAAATAGTTTGAGAAATAAAGTCGGAAAATTGAGACAAAAAAGTGTAAATGGTTCCTGAGAGAGCTGCTTTCATCTGTCATCATGTGTTTTCTTCTCACAAAGATCAAATAAACCCAAAGGTTCTTTATTTTTCAGGCAGTTACACGTCATGGATGAGACTCATGTGATCAACCAGGTGAAAGAAGACGTCTGCTACGTCTCACAGCACTTTTACAAAGACATGGAGACGTCACAGTGAGTCAGGACTTCAGCCTCCTCTTCCCATTTACAGTCGTACTCCTGCAGATGATGATGTGTTTAAATTCAGTTCCTCTCGTTAAACCAACAGTGACTGATCATGTGACCCACTGATGAAAGCACTTGTTGCGTCTTTGCTGAGTTTTCACATCTGTGTGTGTGTGTGTGTGTGTGTGTGTGTGTGTGTGTGTGTGTGTGTGTGTGTTAGGCTGAAGGGGGAGGACAACACGGTGGTGAGGGATTATGTTCTTCCAGATTTCAGCTCCATCAAAAAAGGCTTCTGTAAGGTGAGAAAACATGGTGTGTGTGTGTGTGTGTGTGTGTGTGTGTGTGTGTGTGTGTGTGTGTGTGTGTGTGTGTGTGTGTGTGTGTGTGTGTGTGTGTGTGTGTGTGTGTGTGTGTGTGTGTGTGTGTGTGTGTGTGTGTGTGTGTGTGTGTGTGTGTGTGTGTGTGTGTGTGTGTGTGTGTGTGTGTGTGTGTGTGTGTGTGTGTGTGTGTGTGTGTGTGTGTGTGTGTGTGTGTGTGTTGGGCCTCCCTGATGTCTCGTCTGTCCTCCAGCCTCCAGAGGAGATGCTCTTCAGTGGGAAGTACAAGACAGGAGAGCAGATCCTGCGTTTGGCCAACGAGCGCTTTGCCGTCCCTGAGATGCTCTTCCACCCGTCGGACATCGGCATCCAGGAGATGGGCGTCCCCGAGGCCATCGTGGACTCCATCCAGTCGCTGCCAGAAGGTCGGCTGCGTGTCCTGCTCCGACCAAACGCTTTGTATCAGCTGCACGTGTGTGTGTGAGAAGCAGCTGACGGTGTTTTCTTCCACCAGAGATGCAGCCGCACTTCTACCAGAACATCGT
Source organism: Echiichthys vipera (assembly GCF_963691815.1). Lineage (NCBI taxonomy): Eukaryota > Metazoa > Chordata > Actinopteri > Perciformes > Trachinidae > Echiichthys > Echiichthys vipera. Next base: position 647,625 of record NC_139832.1, read on the forward strand.
CCTGACCGGAGGGAACATTCTGTTCTCCGGCCTCAGAGAGCGACTGGAGGCCGAGCTGCGGTCGCTCGTCCCCGCACACCTGCCCGTAAAAGTCCTGCAACCTGCAAAGTGAGTTACTGAACTGGGATTAAGGGTTGATTGGGAGGATGTTAGGGTGCAGATAAAAAAGCGCTTCAGCTAAATCTTAAATGTCACAGAGTCTCCACGTCAGATCTGCTGCACGTTTGTTGAATGAAGAACTACAGCGACAACTGAACAATGTAGTAATATCTTACACTTTATGGACCTCAAAATGACCTAATGACAGGGAAATAGGGATTAACTGGTTTGACCATCACCATGGTTACGCAGCGTCACAGTTCCATAACAGTAAGAACTGTAGAAGCTCAGATCTGTGGAGTCCTGGTTTCTGCACTGAGTCACGTTCAGCTTCTGTTGAATCAGCTCCTTAAATGTTGAGCGTGGAGCGTTTAGTGAGAGTCCAGACTGAGCAGGGAGTTGTTTTAAAGATGATATATATCTATAGATATTTATATAGATTTATATAGATTCATATATTAATGCTCTGCGCCGTCTCGTCCTGCAGCCCCATCACGTATGCGTGGGAAGGAGGGAAGCTGCTGGCTCACAGCCCGGACTACGAGGAGATCCTGGTGACACGAGAGGACTACGAAGAGAACGGACACTTTATATGTGAAGAGAAGTTTGATATTTGACCGAATGCAGTTTGTTCTTCAGCGTCGTCGTCGTCACAGACGTCAGCATCTTTGTAGATCAGAGTTTCCCTCTCAGTCCTGGTGCCTGTGCACGACCAAACACTGAATGAAAGGTTGTTTTCTATTCCTGAGTGTGTATAGTTCTTTAATTACTTTATGTCTGATGCTCGTTCTCTGGTGACGAGTGAATCTAACGTCACTAAGCTGCACTGAACCAGTTTAACCTGGGCCGGATGAGTCCTCAGCGACCTCCTGTTCACTGTCTTCATCTGCTGAGGACACGGAGACGAAGGTCGCAAGATTTTAATACAGTTGTTTTAAAGTCGGAAGTCTGTGACAAAGAAATCACAATATTTTGAGGATTAAAGTCGGAAGATTGACGAGTCGTAATATTTCGCCGTGTTGGAGACGATCATCCAGCCCTTTTCTCTTTTCTTTTTTTATTCTTCTTCTTTGAGTTATATTTCTTTTATTCCTGTGTCTGATGCTCCTTCTTTGACCTGGAAAAAGACATTTTGTTCAGACTAAAGTCAGAGATTTCGTCTCTGTATTTATTACTTTTACAACAAACTGACGTTCTTCACTTCACAAGTTATGTTTTAAATACAGAGACATTAAACGTGTGATTCATGACTCAGTTCAAACAGGAGAAAACTAAAACCGCTGTCTCAGTTTACTTACGTACATCTGTTATGAAATAAGGTCATTCGTGGTGATGAATATGATTTAATAAGTCAAACTACATTTGACTGCACATACTTTAATACTTAAATGAAGTAACATTTAAAATGCAGGAGTTTGACTGTAAGTATTTCTACTGTTCGGCATCAGTGCTTTACAGAGGACTGAACATGACTGAAGGGTCAACGAATAAATAAATACAGAAATAAATTAATGAATACAGAAATAATTAAATGTCTAAATAAATGAATCAATGCTTTATATTTTATTACTACATTTTTTTCTTTACCTACATTTATATTTGTATTTCTGTCGATATGTTAATGAAGTAGGAGCTCCCATTGATTTATTTATGCATTTATTTAAATATTTATTTATTTGTAGATGTATTTATGCATTTATTTATATGTTCATTTATTTCTGCATTTTTTATATAGTTATACATTTATAGATGCATTCATGCATTTCTTTATTTATATATTTGTTTGTTTATGCATTTATTTATAGATTTATTTATGCATTCATAGATTTATTCATGCAGTTATTTATTTATATATTTATGTAGTTATTTATAGATCTATTTATGGATTATTTATACATTTATTAATTTGTTTATTTATTTATATATCCATTTATGCATTTATTTATATATGTATTTATTTGTTTATTTATCCCTTTATGTTTGTATATATGTATTTCGTGAGAGCTGAGTCATGTTTAGTCCTCGTCAGCACTTTTGCTGCAGTAAAGGATCTGAAACTCTGCAGGTGTAGTGGAGAGAAGTGCTTCCTGTCGAGATGTGGTCCTGCACATGCGCGGAACTTTCATTAGAGAGGAGGTTCAAAAGTACGTCACCCCTAAAAAACTAAAATAAAGACATTAAAATAAAGACAACAAGAAAACAAACACATGCTCCTCACATTGCTATAGCACACTTACTCCTGTCTGTGGTCTGAAACATTAATAGAGATCATCATAGGTCAGAGTACGGACGGAAGTGCACAAAAACACATAATGGTGACATGTTTGGACAGGGTGACATAAATCTTCACTACACCTAAATCAACCGTCAGAGAGTTTCTGGCGGGAAACGGGCCGAAGGTCGACGCCATTATTAGCTGTTAGCTTCGCTCCATCCAGCTCCTGCTGTAACGGTTGAATTTAGCTTCAACTCAAAACGTAACAATTAAAGTCGAAGCTAGAACATAATTCCGTTTAATTAGATTTAACTAGAACTAACTTGTGTCCGACTGTTATTCACTATTTATCAAACAGTAGCTGGATCCGTTAGCAGCTAACCGCTAAGCTAACATCAGCATTAGCAGGATCCCTTTAGTGTTGCTAGGTAACCTTGATTATAACCTTAATTAACGAGGTTAGAAATGGCAACCGGGAGAAAACAGATGAAGAAGAAACACCCAGAGGAGAAAGCAGCGTTGGATCTGAAGGTGTTTGACTTTAATCAGGAGGATGAAAAGAAAGAAGTGAGCGGCTCCGAGGACGATGTCAGAGAAGGTGAGTGGAGCTAATGTGGCTAATGTTAGCTGCTAGTGTTAGCTGCTAATGTTAGCTTTGGCAGCTAACTAATCTAACTAATAAAAATACACTTTAAACCTTTTATCACAAGAAGAAACTCCAATAGTGGACAAAGCGGCCAAGAAGAGACCTGCAGCTGACTTTGGAGAGGAGGCCGCCACGTCTGCTGTTGGGTATTTATGCTCTTTTATTACAACTTTATTAGATTTGATCTTTAATTCATCAGTTCAATGCAAATTAGCTTCATTAGCATTGGACATATTGCAACCGTGTTGCCAAAGCATTCAGTATAATTAGATTTATATTGAATGATTATGATTATTACATGTATATGAAGTATGAACAGCGTCCAAGAATACAAATACATACATTACAAATTGTAAAAACGTTGATATAATAAAACACAAATATGTAATGGAAATCAGTAAAATATATTAATAAAATAATAAAAATAATAGTACAAAAGTAAAAAGTTTAATTAAACACGGATAATAAATAAATGATAGTGCATCAAATGGATTAAGAGCAGTTGTAAATAAATAAAGTGATGGACACTAAGTCTGTGAATGTTCTCATGTCCAGGTCGTCGTTCTCCTCAAAGCAATTTCAGTCCAAAGCAACTGGACTTGGTTCTTTGTCAGGAAGACGTTTCACCTCTGATCCAAGAGGCTTCATCAGTTCATGTGCACATCTGACCAGGACCAGGACCAGGACCAGGACCAGTCCCAGCCTGGTCCTGGTCCTGGTCCTGGTACTGGTCCAGTCCCAGCCTGGTCCTGGTCCTGGTCCAGTCCCAGCCTGGTCCTGGTCCTGGTCCTGGTCCTGGTCAGATGTGTACATGAACTGATGAAGCCTCTTGGATCAGAGGTGAAACGTCTTCCTGACACAGAACCAAGTCCAGTTGCTTTGGACTGAAACTGCTTTGATGGACTTTGATATTTTTGTTCAAAAACTCTAACTCCTGTGACAGAAAAAAGGCAGATTTTAGGGCTGATGACTGATATGACAGATAATATCAGTCTATCACTAATTACTTTGGTCATATTTATTCATATTCAGATTTATTCCATATTATATTATTACAAAACAAGAACAACTGCACTTTATCATGTGAATATGTATAAATGTCTATTTCTTCCCTTTTTAAATTTAACTTTATTGCTTATTTTTGCTATTTTTTATCTTTTATCTTATTTTGTAATATTCTGTTGATGCTGTGACAAACAAATTTCCCCGTCTGCGGACATTAAAGGTTTTCCTGATTTCTGATTCTGATTAATTCTATCCAATAAAAACAAAATAGTATATGTGTTATATAAAGTCCTGCCCCCTAATTTACAATATCACATCACTACAGAAGCAAAACACATGTTTGTATACAGGTCATACACCAATGCAACATCATGCTTTACAAGAATACACAACCATACAATCAAGCTTCCTTCTGTATTAGTCAAATATTTCTCCCTGCAGCTATTTTCCAATTTAAATTCATTAATTTCTTCTGTTCCACAAACTGAAATAAGCTTTTGAGAGCCGTTTGTATCAGAGGTTGTTTCAACATCAACAAACCTCCTTCTGTTCAAACTCAGTCGTTTGTTTTTTTATTTTGTGCAGTTTTAAATTTGACAATGTCCAAAAATTCAACATTTTTGAATTAAGAACACATTATTGATTATTGATAGATTTTGAATGTGAGCAGAAAATAACATTAACCTTTATTTTCAGAAATGAAGTTCACTCCATGCTGGAGAGATTCGGAGGTAAGCAGCTGTCTGTGTGTGTGTGTGTGTGTGTGTGTGTGTGTGTGTGTGTGTGTGCGTGTGTGTGTGTGTGTGTATGTTTGTGTGTGTGTGTGTATGTTTGTGTGTGTGTGTGTGTGTGTTGTGTGTGTGTTGTGTGTGTGTGTGTGTGGGTGTGCGCGTGCGTGCGTGCAGCACATCTATGAGTCACTTTGTTTTGCTTCATATAAATATTTTATATAAGTGTCATAAATAATAAATAATCAGAGGCAAAGAATCAATGTGACGCTAAATTCAAAGTATTAAACAAACAAAGGGGGAAATAAATGATGTGCTGTCGATATAAATGCGTCCCACACTATATTATATTTGGGTGTACACTTATAGTTATTAGTATCATATTTATATATATATGTTTATATAAATATATACAGTAACTCTGGTCGTGGGTTTGTTTACTGTTACTTCTTTATAGCTCATATTTATATTTCTTCTAATTATTTATTGTGTTTTTTTTATCTTTCTCTGTTTATTCTGTTCTTATCGTTGTCCAACACCTGAATTTCTCCTCTGTGGATCAGAACAGGCTTATCTAATGTTATTTTATACAACAATAATTAACATTAACACATGTCCCTGTGTTGGCTTTAACATATTAAATTAGAAAACACTGAAGTATAAACATGTTTATACTCAGAGCAGAGTAAGATATAGAACACATGTTGCTTTGGTATCTAAACTCACATATTGATTTGGCTCCAGCGTTCACATATTTGTGGCTAAAGTGTTGAGATGTTGAGATGTTGAGGTGTTTTCCTCAGTGTGGCAGAAACGTGCAGCGCTGTGTTGTTTGTTTCCAGCTGACATCAACAAAGTGATGCAGGCCAAGAAGAAACGTCTGGAGTCTCTGACCAAGAACTACATGAAGGGCAGCCAACACAAGCTGGAGCAGCTGTGGAACACTTACCACGGCCAGAGGTGCGATGACACACCAGATAAGAGGGCAGCAAATACACACACACACACACACACACACACACACACACACACACAGAATATAGACATTATAGAAGCTGCGGCATTATGGATTCAAATGAAAAATGATGACGACTCAGTGTTTCAAACTGCAGCGTCATTGATACAAAAACATCCGACAGAGGCCGAAAAATAACTAAGAGCATTTGGTCAGGAAATCTGCTGCATTCACACAGCAAACTATCGTTCCCGAGCGGGCCCTGAAGGCATCATTTTTAGGCTGATTTAAGCTCACAACACATTACATTCACACAATCAGAGAGGATTTTCTTTTACCAACAAAGACGTTGTCCGGGAATTGCTCTGTGAGGATTCTGCGCAAACTGTTGAATGCAGTGTTGAGAACATGTTGTTAATATTATTCTTTTACTGAACAAATGTAATAATGATTGAATAGTGAATAAAAGTAACAGAAACGTTCCTAGAGTTGGGTTTGTAGACGGGGTCCCCGGCCAGAAGCTAACGCTGTCCGGGGCCTTGGCGTGGAAACGTTTGGGAACGCTTGATCTCGACTTTGTTTTGATCATTTTCAGACGTAAATATTAAAAAAAAAAAAATGAATGAATGAATGAATGCTTTATTTCAAACGTGAAAAAATAAATTACACTTGAAGTACTCGTCAATAAAACCCTTTGTATGTTTGAGCATTAGCTTATTAATTCCTACCCCTTCTCCACTTAGTACCTAAAACTGTAGGTTTTCTTACTTCCTGTGTTTCCTGTTTTTTGAAGATGTCTCCAAATGTCTGCGTGTTAACGTGTGTGTGCAGGCAGAAGATGACCCACCAGTACTCGCAGCAGGTGTCGTCAGCGCTGCAGCAGTGGGAGACTGAAGCGCAGCGAGCCGAGGAGCAGGAGGAGAAGCTCAACGTTGGTTCCCTTCCCTGTTTGTTTGATTGGTTCCATAGTTTGCCACAGGGTCGATGCTCCGTCACTTCTAGTGCTGCGGGAAATGAACATGGATGAAGATTTCATCCTTTAAAATCACTAAATAACAAATTAGACCCAGAAGCACATCTACACACACACACATGGATATAGAACTGTAAATATACATTTATAGCCCATATTTCTACACAAAGTGATGATTTGTTTGTTAGTTTTTTGTTTTCAAAGCTCGTCCTCGTCCCTGAACCTTCTGAAATCGTTCCTCTGGACCTTTTTTTAAACTGCTCCATGTTTGGACGCTGCTTTAGTTTCACACCAGACGCTGAAATCATCGACTTTGCAAAGTCGTGCGAACTGCCGGCTTTTCCCCTGATATTCAGAGTCACAAATGATGAATCATGTTTTAATAAATTGGAGCACGATGAAAAGATACGCTGCAGAGTTTCAGTTTATGACTAAATGTGAATTTTGTTTGTTCTGTGCAGAATCTGTTCAGGCAGCAGCAGAAGATCCTGCAGCAGGCCAGAGTGGTGCAGAACCAGAAGCTGAAGACCGTCAGAGAACTCTACGAGCAGTTTGTGAAGGTGAAACCTGGAGTTACACTCTGCTGATACCTGCGGAAAAGAACCAGAAATACCTAATTAGCTTCCTGTCCTGCTGTTAAGAAACTACATCGCGCTCTTAGCAAACGTGCTTTACTAAAGCCCACCTCTCCCAAACGGGCCGCGGACGGCAAGCGTGCCGCTCCTAGACGTGGTACGGTTGCACTCACACTGGTCAAAGGAACCAGACTTTAGCCGTGACACGTGCTGGGGCACGGGACGGAGGCACAGTGGGAGGGCGCCCTAACTCATTCGTGCAGCATACGGGACCCACGCTGTCATCCTCCTGGCTTCGTGGATTTCCCAAATCAGCCCAGGCTGTTTTTCATAACTTTGTTCTAAGGGCTCACTTCCAGCACCTTCTGTCCTCGTTGTGTTTGTTGTGTTTGTTGTCATCTGGATGCTTCCGTGTCTTGCAGCAGGAGAGTGATAGAGAGGAGCCCTCAGTCATTTATTGACATTTTTCTATTTCCTGTACCCACACTCTGCTTTTCTTCTCCTCTGTTCGATCATTTCATTTCTATCATGTCTTTTGTGTTTGAAAAAATGCAATAAAAATATTTTTTAAAACTTTTAAAAAAGTCAAACTGAAGCTGTTTCTTGTGTTTCCTCCAGAACATGGAGGACATGGAAAAGAGCCACGACTCGTTCCTTCAGGGGGCGCAGCAAGAGCTGAGGAAGGAGATGGCCACCCTGCAGAAGAAGATCCTCATGGACACAGTGGGTTCTTCTTTATTTCATTACCTCACCTTAAAACACGACTACATCAGAAAGGACTTTATCACGAGTCTCTCCGCACCTGCAATACTGTGCAGAGGTGTGGGGGACACTTATTAAGGTGGCACACATCCTCTGCTATTACTCCAAAAAAATGCTAACCGTGTTTTAAAAACACGTCACGGATCTTAAAAGTTTAAGGGTTTTCTTTTGAAATGTTGTAGCTTTTTTGAAAGTTTTATATTATTTAGTATTTGTTTCCTTTTTTTATTTTGGAGATTCCTCCTGTACCACAAGAGAGACTTTGAGTACCACGGTTTGAGAACCACTGATCTAAGGGCGCCCTCCCACTGTGCGTGCGTCCCGTGCCCCGTGCTTTAGGGTCCTTGCCCCCCCCTCCAGGCCCGTTTGTACTCACACTACCTGGGCCTCGGAGAATGCTTCTTGCTGCCTATACGTCATCACGCCGTAACACGTCACACGCATTGATGACGTCATGGCGATGCGTGGCTTTGTTTCCAGATCTTTCCGTAGACCTCAGAGTTTTTGTGCGTCTTGTCGACTGTTTTTGAATCTTTTCATCGACCAAATCTGCAGTAAACACTCCACCTCCGCATCACACCAACGTGAACCTTTCACCGCCATTGTTTGAAATGTCCGCGCATGGTCCCTCCTTCTTTTTTCTACGTCCCAACAGGCGCACAGGAAATGACCTCAGAGCCGCCGTAGGCCTCGTGCTCGTACACGTGCGCACGCTCGTGCTCGTACATGTGCAAACGTTCTTTACTAAAGCCCACCTCTCCCAAACGGGCCGTGGACGGCAAGCGTGCCGCTCCTAGACGTGGTACGGTTGCACTCACACTGGTCAAAGGAACCAGACTTTAGCCGTGACATGTGCTGGGGCACGGGACGGAGGCACAGTGGGAGGGCGCCCTGACTGACATGCCTGAAACAAACAAACAAACAAAATAAACATTCCCTTCATGTTGGCACATGTTATGTTGTTTGTTTCCACAGCAACAGCAGGAGATGGCCACGGTCCGTAAATCTCTGCAGTCCATGCTGTTCTAGGCGGATGCTGCTGTTACCACGACGACGGAGAGAGTTCCTGCGTTAAGGATGCGTTTTAGGTTGGTGTTAAAAAGGTTACTGTAGTTTTGATCCTGCGGCGTACGCGACGTCCTCTGTTCTGTTGAATCCAGCTGCTTTTTTACTCGTTTAATGAAAATGTGAATAAATTGTGTTCATCAGCTAAAGTTTGAAAATGAGTTCATTCTGAGACAGAGCAGCTTTTATTTCCTGTCTGTCGACGAGAGAAGATCTGAGTTTCAGACGCGTGAGACGACTTTAGACAACGAGCCGTGATCCAACTCTGAAGTGTGAAATCATCTGGACCCTCTGAGAGGAAACAGTAAATAATAAACGGTGTGTTTCGTACAACGGTGTGGTGACGTCTCTCATTTTAAAGTGTTTAGAATTCAGTTTATTTTGAGTAAATGTTCGTCGTGCTGTTGAATTATTATTCATTTAATTATTAGCAACACTAGTGACTGTTAAGTGAACTGCAGTCAGCGTCCTGTTGTCTGCAGACCCTCTGCCTATTAATGAATTTATTTATTTATACATTTGTTCATTTATTTAGTAATTAATTTAGCATTTATTTATTTATTTAGTCCTGTATTTATTTTAACATTAATTTTTTTTTTAATTGATTAATTTAGCATTTATTTATTCATACATTCATTCATTAATTTATACAATAATTTATTTATTTAGCATTTATTTATTTATTCCTGGATTTATTTATGTATTTATTTGTACATGTATTCATTTATTTATTTATTTATACATTTATTCATGTTGTTATACCTTTATTAATTAATTAGTTTATTTGTTTTACATTTATTCATTAGTTTATTTATTAATTGATTCATTTAGCATTAAGTAATTAATTTATTCATGTATTAATACATTTATTCATTCATTTATACATTTATTTATTTATTTATTTATTTATTTATTTATACCTTTATTAGCTAATTAGTTTATTTGTTTTACATTTATTCATTAGTTTATTAATTTATTTATTTATTTATTGAGACTTAAATCATGTTTAATCCTCCAGAAGTGAAGAGAAGATGACATTTTTATATTTTTTATTTAACTCTGTTGTGTTCTCTGTTTCATATTCACCTTTAAAACAGTTTTTTTAATATTTAATCCTGTGAAAATAAAAATAAAAGTAAAAGCGGAACCTTTGAGGGGGAGTTTAGGTACCTTCCTTTTTGACGCGACACCGGAAACTCCCGCTCTTGTTTTGAAACGCTCTTCCGGTTGTGAGGCCGCAGATCTTCGTTTGAGAAGAGGACAAATACCAACAGCAGCGGGGTAAAGTTCGCATTTATGGAGTTTATCGTGTTTGTTTCGCTGTTTGCTTCAAAGTTTCATTGATTTCACTTCAGAGTGTCGTCGTGTTTGTGTTTCTGAGCTAACTGCTAACAGCTAACGGCTAACAGCTAAAGGCTAACTGCTAACTGTCTGTTCACCAGGGTCCAACACAAAAACAGCTCTTTTAACTTTAATCTTCGTGTTATTCTTGTTTTAACCCTTGTGTCCATGTTTTAGTGTAACACGTTTAAACTTTAACGTTGTCTTAATTATTCGGCGCTTTGTTTGAGTCGTTTTATGTTTATATTTTTATTATTTTTCGGTGTTATTTTATGATTTACTCATTGGATTTTGTCTGTTTCTGCCGTTAGTTGCTCGTCACTTTTGATCCTTTTAGTCTTTTAAATGTTTTATCTTCTATTGATTTATTTTTCTAGTCTATAAACTCTTCTTATTATGCATATTTCATGTTTAATGCTTTGAGCTGCATTTAAAGGTCCTTTGTAAGTTATTTGTATTAACTTGTGTTGTGGTTCATTCTTATTTAGGTGGATTATGAGCAGCACCTGGATGACGTGAGTCCGGATTAGAGGAGGTTTTAGAGTCTGGACCCGGTGTTTGAACCACAGGAGACCATGGAGGAGCCAGTTTCAGGCAGCCCCTGTTCCTCTGAGCCGGACAGCCCTGGAGGTCTGAACCGAGGCTGCCTCCTGGACCCCGCTGACGTCCTCTACCATGATCTCTCCATCATCGTCCCAGAAACACCCAGGTAACACTCACATGCACGCGTCTGACATCATCATAAATACACAAACACAATAGGTGCGTTTCCACTCTGGTCAGCTGCCCGGAATGAGGCGGGTCTATCTCTAATGTGCATGTGAGTCTCTCAGGAGGCTGTAGACCAGGTAGAAAACGTCCCTGTGGGAGAGCAGGACCTCTATTGTCCCCTGAGATTTACCCGGTTGCTGATTGGATGGAGCTCTCAGCAGGATGTGACATGTGGTCAAACAGACGCCTCAACAACACGGAGAAGAAGAGGAGACACATTTATCCAGTGCAGAAGAAGAACACAGGAAATGATCTGTGAAAGGACTCTGCATTGAATCAAGCTACAGTGTTTCCCCTCCCATCATATTACAACAGCCCCCCCCCCCCCCCCCCCCCTTCCTGAACGTCAAGTTAATTATATTTAATAGTGTTTGGTGAAGAGCATCAGATCCAACAGGAGTCGTTTCTGGATCCTTCACTAAACAAACAAACAGCCTCCTGTTTTTATCGGAGTGTAAATTCTGTCTCTACACGGTCGCGTGTTTCCAACTCTCAGAAAACTGCGACAGCGTTGGAGATTCACTTGAGGCGAAAAACGAAACTGAAACCCACTCATTTTGCATCTGTTTTTAGTAATTTTGCTTACGTTTCCACTCCTAACTGGAAAAACGAAACTGAAACTTCTCAGAGATCCTTTATTATTTAGTTTGAGAACAAAAAACAACTGAAACAGAATCAAACAAAGTGAAATTCTTTCTTTATTTGTTGATTTTTGATTGAACTTTGTTCTGATTCTGTTCTGTGGATTATTTTTTTTTTAAATATAGTTTTTAATAAAGATTCTTCAAATTCAACCTTTATTATATTTGGTGATTGAGTATTTCATTAACATGTGAGTTGCAAATGGGAGCAGTTTTGTTTGAAACACAACACTGTGTGTTTATGTTTATGTTTGTGTGTTTCAGCCCTCAGCTCGGCAAACGGAGGAGACGGCGTCGCCTCGCAGACGCACACTTCAGTCCGGTCAGTATGAACAGACGTCGGTGCGTTCGTCCTCTCCGTCTGCAGCTCTGCGTGTCCTGACGCCGTCTGCTGTGTCTCTGTTCTCAGGTGGCCGTCAGCGAATCTCCGGCTCGACCGCAACTTTCCCAGAGATCCAAACGCAGACGTTTGGCCGCCACGACGGGAGAGCCCAGCGTCGGCTTTGTCCCCGCTTCGTCTCTCCGGACTTACGCCCTGGACAGCTGGCTGGAGGCGCCGCTGTCGACCGCTTCCTGCTCCTCTTCCTCGTCTTCTTCAACCTCGTCATCGTCCTCCTCGTCATCGTCTTCCTCGTCATCGTCCTCCTCGTCCTCCTACCTCACACCGGTATCAGAGGAGGAAGTGGAAGTAGAAGCCAGTCCTGCTTCTCTCAGCCAGAGGTTGAAGCAGTCAAGAAGTCTGACACCGGCGGCGGTGGCGGCGTCCACCTCGTTCAGCTCTCTGTCCTTCCTGACGGCAGAGGAGAGAAGATGGCTGAACGGCGACCAAGGAAACCCGTCACCAGGTGATGAGACGAGTAGATGTTTCCCTTCTCTTCACTCTGTAATCTGCCCTGTCCCCTTCACGGTGCGTCCCCAGCGTGAAGGCCGGTTGTGCGCTTCATAGACGCAGCAGAGACCAATGAACTGACTAAAACTGAAACACTTAACTTTTTATGACGTGTACTAAGCTATTAAAATAATAATTGACACATTTATAGATTTAAACATCATGTCATTAATGTTAGACACAGGCTGATCTTTCCTTAAGTCAGCTGTTCATTAGTGTGTGTGTGTGTGTGTGTGTGTGTGTGTGTGTGTGTGTGTGTGTGTGTGTGTGTGTGTGTGTGTGTGTGTGTGTGTGTGTGTGTGTGTGTGTGTGTGTGTGTGTGTGTGTGTGTGTGTGTGTGTGTGTGTGTGTGTGTGTGTGTGTGTGTGTGTGTGTGTGTGTGTGTGTGTGTGTGTGTGTGTGTGTGTGTGTGTGTGTGTGTGTGTGTTCGTGTTCTCCTTCAGCTCCAGAGGAGATCGTCATCAGTGACGATGACGAGGCGTTGGTGCGTTCAGCTCAGGAGGAGGAGGATGCGGTGTTGGCTCGCAGCCTGCAGGTACGATGATCAGAGAGGAAACACTCACCTGTGCAGAGGGGGTGTGTTCATGTGTGTGTGTGTGTCTTCTGCTCATTCAGGCCCAGTTTGACCAGGAGGAGTCGCACAGCAGACACCGTTACCATCATCACCACCATCATCTTCATCAGCATAGCCACCACGGGGTGAGACACACCGTTGCCCTGACAACGGGTCTAATGTATCTTATAAAGTGTAACTCCGACGTAAACTCCTCCTCCAGGGTCTTTAATCCTCAGTAACCATGGAGACAGTTTTTATTAAGGTAGAAATCCAGGAGAGATGCTAACAGCCGGACGTGGCTAACAGTGATTAGCTCGGGGCAGCACGGTGAAGGCATTCAAAGGTCTTTTTTAACCACTAATGCTGCTGAAAATAACAGCAAACCTCTGCAGCAGCATGAGAAGAGTCCCTACACACACACACACACACACACACACACACACACACACACACACACACACACACACACACACACACACACACACACACACACACACACACACACACACACACACACACACACACACACACACACACACAACAAAGCACCAATGGGCTCCTTCCTTTGGGACTGACTTTGGTTTGAATTGGAAAAGTCTGGAAAAGTGGAAAGTGCTTGAATGTGTCCAAAAGTCGGCCATTTTCCCCGATGCTCCCTCGACCTGTCGCCCCCTTTCGCTCGTGACATGTCGGTGCCGTCAACATCGAGAGAATCTGGACGCTGTCAGGCTTTCACGGCGCAGCGAGCGCGTATTGTGTGTTCGTGTTGATTTCCGCTGCACCGTCGGCGTCATTCGCGCTGCAAATTCACATCGTTCTGCTGACCGTGTATTTTTTATCCACGCGGCGTGAAGTGACCTGAACATTTGAACAGGAAGTGCTTTAATAACCGAGGTGGACTCTCTCTGCAGTTCCCCTCCTACATGGAGCCCAGCTGGATGCCTCACCTCCTGGCCGCCGTCTCTCCTGGGGTCGCCTTCGACGCCGGTGAGATCAGAACCGCACAACAATCACATTTAACTATGAAAGGACTCACACATTTAAACATCAGCTGTTATTTTGTTTCCTGTGGCTGCGTCACAATAAAAGCCCGACACTGATAACAGCGGGGGTGTTTCCACAGATCTGATTGGTCAGCTGAGAAGACGTGGGCGGGGCAGGAGGAGGAACGCCCACCCTGAGCTTTCAGAGGACCTTCAGGGAAACGACTACGAGGTGAGGAGGAGGACGGAGCACGGGCTTTTACTGTTCTACACATTTATACTCTTTTACTTTGTTTCCCTTCAGCTTCAAATGAAAACACTTTTCTTAGATCCACAATAAAAAACACGTGTGACGTCAAAGTTCAAAGTGTTTCTTCATTAAATCCATGAGTAATCCTTCCTGAATAGTTCATAATGAGAGAACAATGATATTAGGGACGCACCGACCCGATATTTAGACCCGATCTTGACAAAGGAGCTGGAGTGATTTTGGTTCCTCTCGTCTTCCCTCTGAACACTTGGACGCGCTCGGTGTTCACACTTATGCGTCGGCTCCGTTTTGTGCTTTTAAAGTGATTAATAGATTGTTGAGGAGAGGAGGAACGCGGCCTCTCACAGCGCGTCGGTGCGTGGAGATGAGAGAGAGGGCGCCGTCCGACTCTACAGACACGGAGTAACTTCTGTGTTTGCTGCCGTTGAGTTTTGTGGAAGGCGACGGCGTCAGGAGCGGATCACTTTTGTCCAGTCTGAGTACGAGCCGCCGTCACGGTGAACAACGGCGGAGAAAACGTATCATGATGGAGCGGCGACACTGGAACATGTGGGAAAAGGAAACAGCAGCTCCTCAGCGCTGTGAGAGACGAGGTTTTCCTGCGTGTCGTGTACCGAGGCCTCCCTCTGTTAGAGCCCACGCAGCACCAACAGTGAAGCGTTCCTCGATTAGTGACGTCAACAACAAAGACTCGAGTACTCCAGTAATCGTGCCCGTCCTCAGTATTGAGACTGGGAACGTTGCATCGGTGCATCCCTACATGATTTTATTAACCCTTAGACTGTTTTGTGTCGACCGCGGGCTCATTTTGCCCCTTTGCTTGTCTTTCAGGCTCTTCTGGCGTTCGAGGAGCGTCAAGGATCCGTCTTGTCCAAAAAGCTGAGTCAGAGAGAAATCCAGAGGTTTCCCACCAAAACCTTCCAGACGGCGGCGGGCGGGAACACTCAGTGAGTGCAGGCTCACTGTGGAGGTTTACTGTGATGCACTGATGCTAACTCACTGATGATGATTGACAGGTGTCAGATCTGTTTCTGTGACTACACCGACGGAGAGAAGCTGAGGATTTTGCCCTGTTTCCATGACTACCACGTTCAGTGCATCGACCGATGGCTGAAGGTAACGACCGCTGCTCTTCTCCTTTACTCTCGTGTCTCAATAATTTACTATTTAAACAATTTCAAAGTGTTCAGTAAACTTCTCTGTGACTCAAACAGGTTTAAAGACAAACAGGTGAATTTCTAACTGAAGCAGAGATAATTATGTATTTCCCGTGAGAACAAACCAAACTCTGCAGAGTGATCAGGGAGGTGACGTTGTGTTAAACATGAAAAACTAAACATGGAGGCGTTCACCAGGACTTCCTGTTTCTAACATCTCCGTCACTACGGCAACCGCCCTCCTTAAAGCGGAGCTCGGTGAAGTGGCGTTAACAACGGGCTACTTTCAGCTCAGATGCTGAAAGTAGCCCGTAAACTTATTCTCGTGACAAAACAACTTAAACAGACGCAAAACACCACAAAAACATCCATCACAGCAACTCCTTCAGCTGCTCACGTCTCCATGGAAACAACTGACTGTTTACCGTCGCACAGTGTGACGATCAGACACACACACACACACACGATCAGACACACACACACACACACGATCAGACACACACACACGATCAGACACACACACACACGATCAGACACACACACACGATCAGACACACACACGATCAGACACACACACACGATCAGACACACACACACACACACGATCAGACACACACACACGATCAGACACACACACACACACACGATCAGACACACACACACGATCAGACACACACACGATCAGACACACAACACACACACACACACACACACACACACATACATGATCAGACACACACACACACGATCAGACACACACACACACACACATACACGATCAGACACACACACACACGATCAGACACACACACACACACACACATACATACACATGATCAGACACACACACATACATGATCAGACACACACACACACACTTTCAGACACACACTTTCAGACACACACACGTTCAGAAACACACACGTTCAGAAACACCCGTGTTTGATGAATCAGTTCTTCTTCGCTGCTCTAAAACAGCAGCCTACACAGGAAGTAGAGATGGAATCGACTGTTTTTACAGCAGAGAAGAAGAAGAATCTGTTAGCAGAGAGGCTAACGTTAGCAGAGAGGCTAACGTTAGCAGAATGGCTAAGGTTAGCAGAGAGGCTCACGTTAGCAGAGAGGCTAACGTTAGCAGAGAGGCTCACGTTAGCAGAGAGGCTCACGTTAGCAGAGAGGCTAACGTTAGCAGAGAGGCTTACGTTAGCAGAGAGGCTCACGTTAGCAGAGAGGCTCACGTTAGCAGAGAGGCTCACGTTAGCAGAGAGGCTCACGTTAGCAGAGAGACTAACGTTAGCAGAGAGGCTAACGTTAGCAGAGAGACTAACGTTAGCAGAGAGACTAACGTTAGCAGAGAGACTAACGTTAGCAGAGAGGCTAATGTTAGCAGAATGTCAGTGATTTTAACATTTTTGAAGGTGTCGATAAAGTTGACCAAACAATGTCAGATGTCTTTTATCTAAGCTCAGTTTCGTAAAGAACTCTCTGAACTCTGAACTCTGCGTGTGATGAAAGTAACGCCCGTCTCCTCTGACAGGACAACGCCACCTGTCCCATCTGCAGAGCCAACCTGGCGGACGGCGGCGGCGCCCTCGCCCCCCAGCACCTCTGACCTCCGGCCGAGGCCGAGGCGGCGTCGGCGTCTCTGCTGTTTTCTACTGCGAGCTGACGGGTTTGTGTTTGACCAAGGACGACTCAGCGGCTTTTATCGTTTTTATACTTTTATTTAATCGTTTGTTCGTCGGTTCAGAGTCGACGGGAACAGAAGCAGGAACCCTTCAGAGCTGCTGCAGGTTCAGACTTTTGTCTCCATGACGACGGACTGAAATAAATCTCAACATTTTTCCTCTTAACGTTTCTGTTTCTGTTTTTATTCCAGCAGCTCAGAGCGCCGTCCCGTCCAGAGTCAGTCTCACTCCTCGTAGTAGCGTTTCTTCATGGCTCGGTATTTCCTCAGGTAGTAAAGCGCCTCCAGCTCTCGGGCCACGAACTCTCCTCGAGCGACCATCTCCTTGATCCGCTCGGGCTCCTGCACGCTTTTGTTTTTGGTGAACGCCGCTCTGAGACGGTCCCTGAAGTAGTCTCCTCCCTTAGGATAGTCCCGCCCGAGGTAGAGCAGCTGTGGAGACACACGGGGATTTAGTTTAACGTCATTCACGTTTATGCTCCTAGAGGACACTTTAACACACGTTTATGCTCCTAGAGGACACTTTAACACATGTTTATGCTCCTAGAGGACACTTTAACACATGTTTATGCTCCTAGAGGACACTTTAACACACGTTTATGCTCCTAGAGGACACTTTAACACACGTTTATGCTCCTAGAGGACACTTTAGCACACGTTTATGCTCCTAGAGGACACTTTAACACACGTTTATGCTCCTAGAGGACACTTTAGCACACGTTTATGCTCCTAGAGGACACTTTAACACACGTTTATGCTCCTAGAGGACACTTTAGCACACGTTTATGCTCCTAGAGGACACTTTAACACACGTTTATGCTCCTAGAGGACACTTTAACACACGTTTATGCTCCTAGAGGACACTTTAGCACACGTTTATGCTCCTAGAGGACACTTTAGCACACGTTTATGCTCCTAGAGGACACTTTAACACACGTTTATGCTCCTAGAGGACACTTTAGCACACGTTTATGCTCCTAGAGGACACTTTAACACACGTTTATGCTCCTAGAGGACACTTTAACACACGTTTATGCTCCTAGAGGACACTTTAGCACACGTTTATGTTCCTAGAGGACACTTTAACACACGTTTATGCTCCTAGAGGACACTTTAGCACACGTTTATGCTCCTGGAGTCACACTTTAACACACGTTTATGCTCCTAGAGGACACTTTAACACACGTT
This sequence comes from Echiichthys vipera, assembly GCF_963691815.1. Lineage (NCBI taxonomy): Eukaryota > Metazoa > Chordata > Actinopteri > Perciformes > Trachinidae > Echiichthys > Echiichthys vipera. Next base: position 666,132 of record NC_139832.1, read on the forward strand.
TATGCTCCTAGAGGACACTTTAGCACACGTTTATGCTCCTAGAGGACACTTTAACACGTTTATGCTCCTAGAGGACACTTTAGCACACGTTTATGCTCCTAGAGGACACTTTAGCACACGTTTATGCTCCTAGAGGACACTTTAACACACGTTTATGCTCCTAGAGGACACTTTAACACACGTTTATGCTCCTAGAGGACACTTTAACACACGTTTATGCTCCTAGAGGACACTTTAGCACACGTTTGTGCTCCTAGAGGACACTTTAGCACACGTTTATGCTCCTAGAGGACACTTTAACACACGTTTATGCTCCTAGAGGACACTTTAGCACACGTTTATGCTCCTAGAGGACACTTTAGCACACGTTTAGGCTCCTAGAGGACACTTTAACACACGTTTATGCTCCTAGAGGACACTTTAACACACGTTTATGCTCCTAGAGGACACTTTAACACACGTTTATGCTCCTAGAGGACACTTTAGCACACGTTTGTGCTCCTAGAGGACACTTTAGCACACGTTTATGCTCCTAGAGGACACTTTAACACACGTTTATGCTCCTAGAGGACACTTTAGCACACGTTTATGCTCCTAGAGTCACACTTTAACACACGTTTATGCTCCTAGAGGACACTTTAACACACGTTTATGCTCCTAGAGGACACTTTAGCACACGTTTATGCTCCTAGAGGACACTTTAACACGTTTATGCTCCTAGAGGACACTTTAGCACACGTTTATGCTCCTAGAGGACACTTTAACACACGTTTATGCTCCTAGAGGACACTTTAGCACACGTTTATGCTCCTAGAGGACACTTTAACACACGTTTATGCTCCTAGAGGACACTTTAACACACGTTTATGCTCCTAGAGGACACTTTAGCACACGTTTATGCTCCTAGAGGACACTTTAACACACGTTTATGCTCCTAGAGGACACTTTAGCACACGTTTATGCTCCTAGAGGACACTTTAGCACACGTTTGTGCTCCTAGAGGACACTTTAGCACACGTTTATGCTCCTAGAGGACACTTTAATACATGTTTATGCTCCTAGACTTTAAAGACACACTTCAGTAACTCAGGGTTGGCCAAAAAATCCATTCATGTTACTGTGATTCCGAACCGATTCATAACTTCAAAAAATGGAAGTTAGTGGAAGTTAAATGTTACTAAATGACATTTGGTCACAGGTGCTACATCTTAGCAATCAGTTAAAAATAAAGTATAATCTAATTTTATTCCATAATTAGGATTTATCATAATTTAATGTTCGGGTGCTTGAAAACCTTGAAAATGGTTGAATTTTAATCTGATATCAAGGTTTGAAAAGTGCTTAAATTATGGATAAAGTGCATTTCTTTCATAACAAATAGTTCATTTCTTATTCTTATGAAACCATTTTAATCTTTTAATGGAATAAAAAAGGGGAAATAATCATTTTAATGTGTATTCGTAGTAATATGTAACTAATCTCAGCCCTGAGGTGCAGGAGAAGCTTAAACGTGACCGTGGAGCAGATGCACGAACCCTGAACGTTTGATCCAAACACTAAAATATAAAAAAATATAAAATATATAAATATAAAATAAGTTCACATGAAGAAAAGCAGCAAATCTTTATTTCTGAGGCTGATTTTGTTTCATTTAACGACTGAAAACATAAAAAATGAGTCGTTTTAATGAATAAATGTATCGTTTCATACTTTAATCTCATCCTGGTGAGAAAACTTTAGTGTTTTAAAAATGTGTTTTAGTTAAAACATAAAAAAGAAACAAACTAAAATCAAGTTTTATTTCTTTTTCTTTGATCAATAAAAAAAATCACCTTTATTAATAAATGCAGATCTTTATTTTTTTCTGCATTAAATTAAATATTCACTTTAATTATAACCTGATTTAAACTGATGAATAAAAACATAAAAACTTATTAAATTGAATATAAACTTAATCTTTTTTGAGTTATTGTTCACTAAACGACGTCTTTGAGAAAAGAAAATCCAAACTCACGTTTTTGTAAAGTCGAACGACTTCGGCCCTCAGAGGATTCGCCATCGTCCAGAGGCTGAAACACGCCGGCGTTAATATTCACAAACATAAACACGTTATTATTAATATCTGTTATTAAAAAAGGTTATTTTATGTGTTCAGTTCATTTACAGAAGATTAATAACTGATATTCTGTCGACATCAAACATTAAATAAGGTTTAAACACAAAGTGGAGAATAAAAAACAATAAAAACTCAAATTTTATACACGTAAAAGAATTAAAGATTATAAAATTATGTTTTATAACCTCAGTTTATTCAGAACTGCTGTGAAATCACATTTCAGTGTCTGACATTAGTGCATTTATTTTTACATTTAAACACATTTCAACTTATATTTTTATTTGTTTTACTTATTTATTATATTATATCGTTATAAATGGTAGAAAATATTTCTACTTTAGAATTTTTAATATTGTAAAATGAATATTTTCAGATTTATTTTTCTTCTAATTTATTTGTAATTATAAATATTTTTATTTGTTTTACTAATCTTTTATTTACACTTGTTATAAACTGTTAAACATTTCTACATTATTTTTTAAAATAAATAGATTTATTTCTATTTTTATTATGGTTTATTTGCATATATAAATATTTGCCCTGAATTGCCCCCCGGGGACAAATAAAGTTTTTTTAATTGAATTGATTTGTATTTGTTATAATATTATTTACACTTTATAAAACTGTAAAATATATTTCTACATAATTATATATTTAATATTGTAAAATTCACATTTTCAGATTTATTATAATTTATATTCTAGTTTGGAGCAGCTTTAATGTTTAATGTCACAATATTAAAAATAAATATAAAACTAATAAATAATTTTCATATTTTAGATTTTATTATTATTCGATTAAGATCAAATTAAACTATTTTCATTATTAACTAAATTAATCAGATGTTTTTCATGGTTTAAATTTTATTCTACATTAAAATAATAAATAATAATAAAACACCAGAAACCTTTGAGTGTTGTTTTATTGTAGAATAATTAATTTAAATGTTTCTGCAGGTGAGCTGAAGCTGTTTTGTTTTTAATGTCACTTAAAAATAGATTTAAATTTAAAAAGGGAAGAATATAAAATACTTAAATAATAAAAACATAAAGAAGTTCAGGTTTTAAACATAACTGCGTCCTGGAGCTCATGAAGTGAAGCTGGTTTATGTTTTATTATTAATGTAAAAACTTATTTTAATTTAAAAAAATTGAGTTAATTTAAAATGTTTAAGAACATTTAATATATTGTTCCTGTCATTCTTATATTTTATATTTAAGAATGTATTTTATTCATTTATTGTTTATTTTGTTCACATGTTTTGTTGTTTTTTGCTGCTTCTTAAATTAAAATGAGACAAATTTAAAAGAGTTAAATAATAAAAACATAAAGAAGTTCAGGTTTTAACATTAACTGCGTCCTGCTGCACAAATGTTTATTTTATTAATATAAAAATGAGGAAAAGTGTAAAAATATGAAGATAATCAGAATAAAAACGTTTTTAAATGAGATTTAAACGCAACAAACAAGAAACTCAACGTTTTTAAACTTTAACGGTCGAGAAGCGAAAACATGCAACACAAACGCGACTTTAACGTTTATTTAAAGTGTATTTAAAGTTTGTTTAATGTTTAGTTAGTTTGTTTAATGCTTAATTACAGCGTGTTTACAGTTTATTTACAGTGAAAGTGTTTTCTCACCTCGACTTCTTCAGTTTCTGCAGCTGCGGAACTTTCGTCACTGACGCAAAGTTCACTTTACACCAGCTGAGCTAACGGCTAACAGCCAACGGCTAACTAGCTAACGGCTAACAGTTGTTAGCTTAGACACAGCTGTTAGCTTTGACACAACTGCTAGCTTTGACACAACAGTTAGCTGTTATTATCTGTTAGCTCTGACACAACTGTTAGTTGTCATTGGCTGACACCTGTTATTGGCTGTTAGCTGTTAGCTTCGGCGCAACAGTTAGCCGTTATTGGCTGTTAGCTATCAGCTGTTATTGGCTGTTAGCTTCGGCGCAACAGTTAGCTGTTATTGGCTGTTAGCTATCAGCTGTTATTGGCTGTTAGCTTCGGCGCAACAGTTAGCTGTTATTGGCTGTTAGCTATCAGCTGTTATTGGCTGTTAGCTTCGGCGCAACAGTTAGCTGTTATTGGCTGTTAGCTATCAGCTGTTATTGGCTGTTAGCTTTTACACAGCAGTTAGCTGTTATTAGCTGTTAGCTGTTATTGGCTGTTAGCTGTTATTGGCTGTTAGCTGTTTATTACGGCAGCCCTAAAGGGTCAAACATACATGGATTTATTTCGCGGTAACGAGATGATTCATTTATTAAATCACTGCATCAACGTCTTTCTTCTGTCACAGGTCACGTTAGTGACGTCGCGAACAATCAGGTGTTACAGCGTCTTTGGTTAACCGTGTTTTTACAGTTAAACTTTAGTTCCGGGTGCAAAAGTCAAAGAGTAAGAACACGCAGAGATGGTAATCCTCCCAAACACACACGACGGGTCCGCGGCGCGTTTGAACTGAATTTACTGCTTTTAACTTTAAAAACGTTCAATTTAACGTGAAGACGGACGAGAAACTTCAGAACCGAACAAATATAACTTTAAATATAAATTTAAAATTTAAATAAAAATGCTCTTTATTCGTTTAAAGTGACACAAAAAGCATCTTTTGTTACCCTCAAAGCAATTTCAGTCAAAAACAACTGGACTGGTTGTTTGTCTAGGAAGACGTTTCACCTCTGATCCAAGAGGCTTCATCAGTTCATGTACGCATCTGACCAGGACCAGGACCAGGACCAGGACCAGGCTGGGACTGGTCCAACTAACTGGTGTGGAGATCCAGGTATTTAACCTCTCACAGGCCGATGATGTCACTGACACCCTTTGTGCTCCAAGTGCCCACGCCCGTCGTCAGAGTGACAGTCGGTGGTGGGCAGTTGGTTTCGACGTCGTTAGTGCTCTATTGAGTCTGAACGACAGTCGTTGGGGTCACCCGGGCCATGTGTGAACAGTTGTCCTTTGAGGTTAGATTGTTGAATCTCCTGGGAAGGGATGAAAGGGCGGCATTGTAAATTGGAGATAAGTGGTGTCTCAGACCCCCTCCTCTGTTTAGCGATGGTTTCTCCACTTTTACATAGATGCTTCTTTTACTCCTCTTTCAAACCATCTGTCCTCTCTGTCCAGGATGTGGACATTGCTGTCATCAAAGGAGTGGGCTTTCTCCTTGAGGTGTAAGTGGACAGCCGAGTCCAGGCCTGAGGAGTTAGCTCTCCTGTGTTGGGCCGTGCGTTTATGCAGTGGTTGTTTTGTTTCTCCAATGTAAAGATCTTTGCATTCCTCGTTGCATTGGACAGCATAAACCAGGTTGCTTTTGTGGTGGTGTGGTGTTCTGTCATAGGGGTATACAGAAAACCCACTCACACGGATCAATATCTACTTTTCGACTCTCACCACCCTTTGGAACACAAGCTTGGCGTTATCAGAACACTGCAGCACAGAGCTGATAACGTACCCACTAGCTCACAAGCTCAAGGGGAAGAACGCAAGCACCTGAGAGGCGCCCTCACAACTTGTGGCTACCCCAGCTGGACCTTTGTTAAAACGGCAGCTGCCTCCAGAAAGAAAACCAAAGTGGTTGAGAAAGAAAAAGATAACAGGAGAAACAACATAGTCATCCCATATGTGGCTGGGGTATCGGAGAAACTCAGGAGGATTTTCAACAAACACTGCATCCAGGTGTATTTCAAACCCGGTAACACACTCAGACAGAGACTAGTACATCCGAAGGACAGAACACCACACCACCACAAAAGCAACCTGGTTTATGCTGTCCAATGCAACGAGGAATGCAAAGATCTTTACATTGGAGAAACAAAACAACCACTGCATAAACGCATGGCCCAACACAGGAGAGCTAACTCCTCAGGCCTGGACTCTGCTGTCCACTTACACCTCAGGGAGAAAGCCCACTCCTTTGATGACAGCAATGTCCACATCTTGGACAGAGAGGACAGATGGTTTGAAAGAGGAGTAAAAGAAGCCATCTATGTAAAAGTGGAGAAACCATCGCTAAACAGAGGAGGGGGTCTGAGACACCACTTATCTCCAATTTACAATGCCGCCCTTTCATCCCTTCCCAGGAGATTCAACAATCTAACCTCAAAGGACAACTGTTCACACATGGCCCGGGTGACCCCAACGACTGTCGTTCAGACTCAATAGAGCACTAACGACGTCGAAACCAACTGCCCACCACCGACTGTCACTCTAACGACGGGCGTGGGCACTTGGAGCACAAAGGGTGTCAGTGACATCATCGGCCTTATGAGAGGTTAAATACCTGGATCTCCACACCAGTTAGTTGGACCAGTCCCAGCCTGGTCCTGGTCCTGGTCCAGTCCCAGCCTGGTCAGATGCGTACATGAACTGATGAAGCCTCTTGGATGAGAGGTGAAACGTCTTCCTAGACAAACAACCAAGTCCAGTTGTTTTTGACTGAAATTGCTTTGAGGATAACGACGACCTGGACGAATGAGAACATTCACAGGCCCATCTTTTGTTACATTTTCAATATGAATCTTTATTTATTTCTTAGACAAAATCTTCTGAATAAAAACATGATCGAGGCACAAGAGGAGAAAGAGTCCGAGCGGCTCCAGACGCGCTTCCTGTTTGACTTCTGTTCTTCAGACCGAGAGGCGGCCATGACGGTTCGTCTTCTCCTGCAGCGTTCGAGACTCTGCACTTTGTTCTGGTTCTCAGACCTCTGGGGTTCAGGGGTCGAGGGTCAGTAGTTGGTCTTGAGCCGGCGGTTCTCCTCCCTCAGCTTCTCCACCTCCTCCACCAGAGACTCGTTCACAGAGTATTTCTCGATCAGACCGTGGATCTCGTTCTGAAACACGACACAAAACATCAGCCACGTTTCCTCTAAAACGCTGTAAAATCACAGAGAAGCTGTAAAATCACCCTGTTCATTCTGCTGCACGCAGAAACCCTGACGTGTTTTTAAGAGTCTGACCAGTTTCATCAGTGACACTTTAACGTTTACGGCTCTGATTTAAAGACGGCGACGGTGAACAGAGTCAGAGTCGCTCTCAGGCTTCAGGATCACTTGAGCGCCATAAGCTGTGTTTACATGAGGAGCGGCCGTTTACAGAAAACATAAGAAGTCACGGGTCAAACAACAGTAAATCTATTGTTTTCGTAAATACGTTTCTGTTGTGCTGAGACCGTAATCACAAACGTGTTGGGGCTCAGAGTCGGTCCTAACGCTTCCTCATCACCGTGACTCCTGCAACAGTTGCACTGGTTTCACGTTGAAACCACAGCGGAGAGAAAAGCCGTCGTACCAGCTGGATGTAAAACTGTCGCACCATCTCCACCTGCAGGTTGACGATGTCTCTGTGACAGGTGTCCCTGAAGAAGAAGAAGAAGAAACATCATCCTCATCATCATCATCAGTGCTGCTACGAGCTTTTATTCAACAGGAAGTGCACAGATGGGGGACGCACCTGAAGTCCTCCAGAGTCTCGTGGATCATGTTCTGGATGAAGTGGATCTGCAGCGAGCTGAGAGGAGCGGCGCCCCCCTGCCCCACCGCCTCTACGATGTTTTGGGAGAGAGAGGAGGAGACGGCCGCCGACAGAGACGGACCTGAAGGTGCAGACAGGAAGTTACACACACACACACACACACACTTCTGTCCTGGGTGCTGAGTCCATATTTATCTATTATTTATAAGAGCAGATTTTAAAGATTCAGCACTTCAGCGTCTCTACCTGCTGTGGGGGGCGGAGCTCCCTGAGCAGGTGAGTCGTAGCTCAGCTGAGCTTGAATCCCATTGGCTCTCCTGAGGCCGGGCTCAGGGGTGAAGAAGGGCGGGGCCGCCTGGCTGTGATTGGCCTGCTGGGCTCCTGTGGGCGGGGTCTGCCCCTCCCCCTCCAGGCTGGAGCTGCTCGCCTGTCAATCAAGAGAGAGTTAGCGACGTCACATCTTCATCTTTGTGAAGTCGCTGTGGCGTGAAGCAGACGGAGGTGAGCGGCACCTTTCTGGGGTCACACGTGTCGGCGGCTGCGGCGGGGAGCGGCTCCTCCTCTTTGATGGCAGGAGGAGTCTGGAAGACGGACAGCGGGCTGTAGCAGCGTCCTGCTGCGGCTCCGAGGGGCGTTCCCAGAGGCGTCTTACGGTGCGAGGCGGCTCCTGCATTAGAGTCTGAAACACAACGATTCGTCTCCATGACAACGTTCGTAGAAACCAAGTGAATCAGTTTAGTGACGGTCGGCAGGAAGAAGATCTCTCATCTGAAGAGACTTCAGTCCGTGCTCGTTCGGTTCCTCAACGCTGACAGACGTGAACGAGACCAAACATCTGAGTGTGATAAGAAATATTAACACCAGCAGCGTGTCATCACAGTACAGTCCCCGACAACAGCCCCGACAACCATCCTGACAACAGCCCCGACAACCACCCTGACAACAGCCCATTGTAGACGAGGAGCCTTTCTGTTCTCCGTCAGTAATAAGAAACGCTGTGATGAGGCCGGTGACGATGTGATTGTGGTTTTAGATCTGTTCAGTCCGTCTTTCAAACAGTTGAAGACTGATTTGAGCTTGCAGCTGTGACTCCTGCAGTCGTTTGTCTCAGGATTAGATGGTGATTGTAACCTTTCCCACTAAAGACGGAAGCATGATGTTCCCGCAGAGACACTGAAGACTTTTTAAAACTCCCAAAACACTCAACACCTGGAAACACGTTAGGATTTGGAGTTTTCAGTCATTCTAAGAGAAACCAGCAGAAACAGCAGAGTGACGCGTGCCTGACCTTCTCTGACCGGGGAGAAGATGTCCAGACTGGCCCGACCGATGACCTGCTGCCCCTCGCCCTCCCTGGACATCTCCAAACTGGTAACTATGGAAACACAGCATCAAAGTTAGTCCGGCACCAGCAGCTTCTGTCAAACGTCACGTCGACTTCTTGTTGTTACCGTGTGTCCGTCCAAACAGCGCGTCTGTGGTCGTGCCCTGGGTGCGGGAGTCTGGAGGAGACAGGACGAAAGGTTTCACTGTGGGAACGTTTACGATCGTCTCTGTAAACACGCGGATCACGTGACTCTGAACTCTGACCTTCTCGAGCAGGAGAGAAGACGTCCAGACTGTTTCGGCCGATGCTGCTGAACTTCTCTGCGACAGGAAGCGGCTCCGTCCCCCCCGGCTGCCCCTCAGCCTCCCGGGACATCAGCTCAGCTCCAGGGCGCCCTGCGGGACACAACGCCGTCTTCTCAGTTCAGACCAAACATCACGGCAACGTAGCGCTGCAGCTAGCTTTCATCAACAATCAACGTGCAATCAATACTTTTATCTTTCGGTGTTTGGTCAAAATAGTGAAAAATATTCAGACCACGACTCGAATCTTCCGTCGCCAACGTCATGTGACTCGTTCTCAGGGAACCAGTGAGAAGAACTCACCTGTGCCTGTCACCTGTCTGTGGGGGGCGGGGCCTGTGCTGGGGGCGGAGTCTGTCTGGCTGGTTGACAGCTTCACTGAGGATCTCTTGGTGCTGGAGATCTTGGTGGAGCCGAGTCGACTGGACTGAACCGCAAGAGACAGAACGCACGATAGTTCAAAGGTTTCTGCGTTCACACGTGAAAACACCCGAGTTCTGTCGTGCTCCTTCATTTTCTCACACACTCGATTCATAAAAACATGGAGAAAATAGAGTTCTTTGTCTGTTTTGAGATAAATAGACCCCGGTGACTCCTTTGAACTTGAATCATCCGTCTGTCTGACATGTGTGCGTGGTGTGTTGTACCTTGTTTTTGCTGGTGTTGCTATGGAAACGCAGGCAGGTGACGGAGGTTTTGTGCGCGGCCGTGATCCTGGTGGGGGCGCTGGAGTTCCTCAGGTCGTACTGGTAGATCTTTCCCTGAGTGGATCCCACGACCAGACCGGTACCGTCCGGGGTGAAGTCCACCGAGGTCAGAGGGCTGTCGACCCGGATCGACCTCAGGACGCTGCAGGTGCACACACAGGCACGCACGCACACACACAAAAAATATTTAGGGTTTCAGCATCTTTAAAGAAGACGTTGTTGTCTTCAGTGTGTCCTCTCTTACATCCTGCTCGTCGTGTCGTAGCACACGATCTTCTTGTCCAGACCGACGCTGACCACCAGCAGCTCGCTGGCGGGGGAGAAGGCCAGGCCGGAGCCGGGGGCCTTGTGGGCGCCGTCGAACACGTGGAGCTCCTTCTGGGTGTTGGAGTCCCACAGGACGACGGTGCCGCTGTCAGACACGCTGCCCAGCAGGGAGCGCTTCAGCGAGGACAGCCTCAGGTCGTGGACGGGCTGAAGGAGGAGGTTTGGATGTGAAAGATGAAGCATGAAGCATCTCAAAACCACGGTTTGTGCAGCGGTCTGACCTGGTTGCTGCCGTGTCCGAAGGCTTTGCTGGACAGGTTGGTGGTCAGACTGTGGAGGACCAGATCCCCACTGGTGGAGCCGGAGGCCACGTAGCTGTCGTTGGCGTTAAAGGACACGCAGGTCACCTCTTCTTTATGGTCCTGAGAGACGCAGAGACGGAGGGCGTCACCGCAAACCTGACGGCTCACTCTGATGCTCCCTTCACACGGCAGCTTTAATGCTCATGTCTGTTCACATTAGTCTTTAAACACCGCTGTGAACCGCATGAGCAGCTGATCACTGATGACATCACGCCGCAACGGTGTTTACGGAAGAGAACGTGGCAACGGCAACAGGTGTTATAGGACTTTAGGGTTAATGCTAAAAACAGTGTGAGGAGGGGGCCGTGAGATCAGGAAGGAGGAAGAGGAGAAAGAATTCAGATTCTAATGATGAGGTCTAAACTTCCCTCTCCCTTCACTGCCGTCCTCCATGTTTGTTTGGATTCTGTTCCTGTGGCACACTTTGTTTTTATTCTATCAACTTTATTTGTCATTCGTTTCCAGCTCAGTGCAGCGCGGCTCAGAATGACGTTAAAGTCTCATTAAATGCGACCCGACTGTTCACAGATCGAGGTCACATTGAACCTCCTTGGCCTCATTCTGATGGAAAACGTCAGACTCAACGGGACTTGTGCCGTTCACACTCGGGTCAGAGATGAGCGGAAACATCAGAACCAGGATTGGAGCTGCAGTGTGAGTGTCTTCTTACCTTGAGGGAGCGGTGCAGTCTCTTGGTCTTCAGGTCCCAGATGTGGACGCCGTGATCCAGACCTCCACTGACCAGGAACTGAGAGGACGCGCTCAGACACACACGGGTTTGTTTTTTCTGAACGGACAGAAGAGAAAGAGGTGAGGGGGGGGGGGGGGGGGGGGACTGCATCCACAGCTAAAGAGCCCAGGAGAGTCAAACGCTGCACTCACCCCCTCGCCCAGCTCCACCACGGGAACAGGAGTGGACTTGAGGCTGGAAACCACCAGTTTGTCTCCGCTGCTGCTGGCACTGACCAGGTACTGGTCTGAACACGGGTCAAGGCTGCGTCCTCTTTATCATCAGGGATTCTCTTTGTTTACATTTGTTTAAATGAGAAACACTCGACGGTGACATTTACTCGGCTTCACAGCTGCATTCTGATGTTTGGAGACGTTTTGGGGAAACAAGCTCCAGAATGTTCTGTAGCTCTGAGAAAGGCCGACACGGAGCCGTGCTGAGGCTGCGAGGCGGGTTTTTAAGTTGGTTTTTTTTAGGTTTTTAACTGTGATGAGCATTTTTAACGACGCCATCACATCTCTCCAGTTTCAGCCTCGCTCCACCGGCTCCCTGAGCGTTTAGGAACTGATTTTAAGATTTTACTGATCTCTTTAAAGGCTCAGCCCCAGAATCCACCTCAGACACACTGAGCCCACACGAGCCTGTTGTTCCAGGGCCGCGGCTCAGAACCAGAGATGACCGCGGCGCTCTGACAGAGGCGCTTAGGAACGACCTGCCCCTGGAGGTGAGGCTTCTTTAAAATCACTTTTTAAAGACTTGCCTTCCTTTGATGCCGTCTTTTTATCCTTTCATCTCATTGATCTCTCTTTGAAAGCACCTTAAATTAATTAACTAACAAACTAAAAAGAATTTCCTTTGTCCTCTTTACACTTTTATACAATGATGCGTAATGTACGGTCATGTTCTACTATTATTACTATTTGTTTATACTGTGTAATATATATGTGTGTGTGTGTACTTTTTGCTGTCAAAGCACTTTGTAAACTGCTGTTTTTAAAGGTGCTCTACAAATAAAGTCGGATATTTTCTGACATTAACGATGAATGAAGGCGATAATCAGCAGATTATTCAACATTTATCTATGAATCAAAGTGAGACTTCACCAATTTGAATCCAGCTCTGTGTCGTGTCCGTGTGAGCAGATGAGACCTGCTGGAGACACCGTTCACCTGCCCACACGGACACGACACAGAGCTACGACACAGAGCTACGACACAGAGCTACGACACAGAGCTACGACACAGAGCTACGACACAGAGCTACGACACAGAGCTACGACACAGAGCTACGACACAGAGCTGGTTTAATCAGCTAACTCTCTCTCTCTAAGGAGCCGCTCCCTCAGGATACTGTTGGAGCTCCAGCACGCCTGCGTGACAGGGTGACTGCTGCTGTGAGGGTTGAACTGCTCCAGAGGCGCCATGGAAACCGCATCCCAGATCTTCACACAGTCTCCTGTCGACACCAGGCGAGGCACCTCCTCCATGGCAACGCCTGGACACACACACACACACACACACACACACACACACACACACACGCACACGCACACGCACACGCACACGCACACACACACACGGTCCTGTACGTCAGTGAAACAAACACTGACAGGGAACATTTACTGCACAATAATCACATTTAGCTGCTTAAACTTTTACTTAAGTTTTTAATGTCAGTTAGAAAATGACTTATTTTACTTCTATAAACTGTAATAAACTAATAAAGTGACTCAATCAAAGTAATGTCACCATCAGTGCTAATAATATAAATAATATCACTGTGTTCTCTGTGTTACTCATTTAAAGTTCTGCATTTCATTTGTTATTGTCCTGCACTCAAACCTTACATTCAGAATACAGATTATTAAACATTATATTCTTCTCTTTCAGGCTTTACCAACAAACTTTGCTGCAAAAAAGGCTAATTTTTTAAAGCACAGCTCCAGTTTTTCATCTTCATCCAACACAAAGAAATGAGCAATAATGGAAGACATTCAGTAAAAATACAGTCCTCAAATCATCATAAACTGGGCAAAAACACATCAAGTTAATCTCCATCTGAGCCGGGTCACACATCAAACAGATGTCATACAGATATTTAAATGAATGCAGCATTTTTAATAGTTAAAAACACTGAAGATTACACTTTTATTTAAGTTTTGAAGTTAGAAAATGACTTGTTTTACTGCAGTAAAGTGTCTGAACGCCGCTGATAAACTGTGACTAAAGGAAAGTGAGTTAATAAAGTAAGAAGTGAACTGACAGAGGAGATAAAACGGTTTAATGAGTTGATTTGTTAAAAACAGCTGAGCTGGTTGAAGCTAACGCTGACCGTTAGCAGCAGTTGAGTCTCAGCCGGTTTGAACTTCACGAACATTAAAAACGTTAAAAACGTTAAAAAATCCCGTTAAAAAACGAAACTCAGCGCTGATTCATGAGAAAAGATGCAAAAGTTTCCGTGTGTCGCGTTAAATTTGTCAAACTCACCGAGAAAGATGATTTAAGAACTGATCAACTTTGTTTGGGGAAATTAACCGCCTCTTCTTCTTCTACTGTTGCTGTTGCTGTTTCTCTCTTCTTCTTCTTCGTTTGCTTTATTCGCGGTTGGCTTCTATAGTCAGCGCAATACCGCCAACTACTGGACTGAACTATAATATATTAAAAAATTAAATTAAATTAAATTAAATAAACCACTACTACTACTGGACTACACTAAAACATATTTATAATTAAATTAAATAAAATGTATGTGTGTATATATATTAAAGCAGTGTTTTTAAAGTAGTGTATTTTAAAGCAGTGTCTATTATAACATGACTTTAGTCTCAATAAATAAAATAATAAATCCATAAATACATGTATGAATACATACAGGAATAAATAAAAACAAATACAGGTATGAATAAATAAATAAATAACATGCTTAGGTTTATTTTCTTCATTTTTTAAACCTAATTTTATTTGTATATGTATTTCTGTGTCCATAGCTTAATGAGGTAGGTTTCATTTATTAATTTATTAATTTATTTATTTATTTCTGTATTCATTGAACGTTTACTTCTTCATTTATTTATTTCTGTATATATGTATTTATTTATTCATTTATTTATTTCTGTATATATTTATTCATGCATTTATTTATTTATTTACTTCCGTATTTATTTCTGTAGCTCTGAACAGCAGGCTGTAATTACACCTCCCCGCCTGAGGCAGCTGAGGGGGGCAGCATTGTCTCATCACCGCGTCTGTTCTGCCGCAATAGCAGCCGCAGAAGAAGAGCTCTCCCGCCCCGCTGTAGTTTTTAAAGTGAGGCGGGATCTTTCTCTTCTTCACTTCTTCCGCGGAGTCGGTGCAGAAACGTCTCTGACTCCACAGGCCGCTGCCATCATGGTGAGGACTAAAGCCGACAGCGTCCCCGCGTCCTACCGCAAAGGTACAGTTCCACACTTAAGACTTTTAACGCCATTTTAGCGTCAAACACTCGGTTTGTGTGAAAATGTGACGCTTCTTTAATGAAGTCTGGCGGGAGGGACGCGTCCTCGCGACAGCAGCCTCCCGCCAACACGGACGCGGCGGCTTCCTCCTGAAAAGCCGAGGAGATGTTTTTAAAACTATTTAAAGTCTTATCTCAAACATCATAGTTGTGTTTAAATGTGATGTGTTTGATAAGATGGCGGTTCACGGGCTCTTTAACGGGAGTTCGTGTCTCGCGCTCCGTAAACTGGCGCCACTTTCAGCGCCGCGGCTTCGCTTTGTGCGCGCGCCGAACCGAAGCTCTTTATAAAGTTTCATAATTTAAGAAGTTTTCATGCAAAGTTCAAGGCGCGTGAGTCGCAGCACGGAGCGGGTTCATGTGTTTAACCCGCGGCGGCTTCTGGTTAATTCGGCGGATCACTCTTCCTCCTGCGGGGCCCACAGGAAGAGAACCGGGACCGTAAAGCTTTCTGTTTATAACAAACACGCGCTCACAGGAAGAGAACCGGGACCTTAAAGCTTTCTGTTTATAACAAACACGCGCTCACAGGAAGAGAACCGGGACCTTAAAGCTTCGGGTTCACTCCATGTAGAATATCTGTTTATAGCAAACACGCGCACACCAGCCAAGATCAGACTTCTTTAAAGGTTTAAACTAAATGTTGTTTTCTTTCACTCGTGCACAACCAGGTTCAATAAAGAGTCACCTCTGTGGTTTAAGGGTTGTGTCTCAGCTCTGATAAGGCTGTTTATGTTTATTGTTGTTGTGATTATTGTTATTGTTGTAGCTCCAGTGTTGAGTGTGTGTTTGACTGTGTTTGCAGCTGTTGCAGCTGCAGCACCCCGGAAGTCTCTGGGCTCCAGTTCAGCCAATGCTGCCTCCAGCAGCCAGGCCACCACACCGGGTGAGTCCCAGTGCACCACACACACACACACACACACACACACACACACACACACAGTGCACCACATCACCGGGTGAGTCCCAGTGCACCACACACACACACACACACAGTGCACCACAACACCGGGTGAGTCCCAGTGCACCACACACACACACACACACTCCCCTTTTCGACCAGGGCTGGTTCAGAGCCAGTGTCTAATCTTGGATCGGTTCTTCCTGTTTCAGCCAAAGAAGCGGCTCTGTCAGGAAAACTGGTTCCAGATCAGTACCAACTCTACCCTGTATTGGACCGACCCTGACCTGGTTGTGTTTTGTTCGCCACAGACTAGAGAACAGGTTCTGAGAGGGTCCTCAAGATGAACCAGAACCAGGTCTGGGTCGGTCCTAAAGGGGGAAACGTCAGCTCAGCTTTTGTCCGTTTTAGATCAATGACGTTTGGTACGAGCAGCAGCTCCGACGCTGAGGTTCATCACAGACGACCTCAGCTGACCTTTCTTACTGACATCACGGGTTCGATCTGTGTTTAAAGCTCTGCTCGCTCTCCGTCTTTCAGTAAATCTGCTCTTTAGTTTCTCTCAGGGCGCCCTCCCACTGTGCCTCCGTCCCGTGCTTCAGGGTCCTTGTCCCCCCCTCCAGGCCCGTTTGTACTCACACTACCTGGGCCTCGGAGAATGCTTCTTGCTGCCTATACGTCATCACGCCGTAACACGTCACGCGCATTGATGACGTCATGGCGATGCGTGGCTTTGTTTCCAGATCTTTCCGTAGACCTCGGAGTTTTTGTGCGTCTTGTCGACTGTTTTTGAATCTTTTCATCGACCAAATCTGCAGTAAACACTCCACCTCCGCATCACACCAACGTGAGCCTTTCACCGCCATTGTTTGAAATGTCCGCGCATGGTCCCTCCTTCTTTTTTCTACGTCCCAACAGGCGCACAGGAAATGACCTCAGAACCGCCGTAGGCCTCGTGCTCGTACACGTGCGCACGCTCGTGCTCGTACACGTGCAAACGCGCTTTACTAAAGCCCACCTCTCCCAAACGGGCCGTGGACGGCAAGCGTGCCGCTCCTAGACGTGGTACGGTTGCACTCACACTGGTCAAAGGAACCAGACTTTAGCCGTGACACGTGCTGGGGCACGGGACGGAGGCACAGTGGGAGTGCGCCCTTAAAGCACCAGGAACATCTTTCTTTTGTTACTGTGCTCCTGAAACGTGTCACACTTTTATCATCAGGGCTTTTAAATGTGATTTCACTTCTCCCTGCTCCTGTTGTTGTTTCCTGATGTTTCTCGTTTGCTCAGAAACGTCTCGTTATGTGTTTTTAAATTAGTTTGAATAAAGGTTTAAATAACTGCGCTCAGTCCCTTGTGCGCTGGTTTGATGCTGACTTTCTGGTGCTTTTGATCCACAGCGAAGGGGAAGTACGCCGGCGGTAACCCCGTGTGTCCCCGCCCCACGCCGACCTGGCAGAAAGGCATCGGAGACTTCTTCGGCGGGCCCCCGAGGAAACCCGAGAAGGAGAACCAGAGACCGCTGGAGGTCGAGGACGACGAAGAGGCCGGGGGCAGCGGGACGTCAAAGGCCAGCAGGAAGTATGTTATTGTTATTTTAATATGTTCTTGTTTATAAGTGTTTTTTAGCTTCATCATCGATTAACCAGTCGATTTATTTTCTCAGTTTTTAATTTTTGAGCCGTGAAACAAAAGAAAATGATCCTGAAACGTTTTCAGTCGATGTCAGAAACATTTGGACGCTTTGTTTCCAAAAAGACTGAAATAAAGAAACGTAAACGATCTTTTCCAGTAGAAAGCGGCGCTAAAACTTTATTACGTGACTTAATAATTAATGAGTGACAGATAAAACTCCAGCGCTGCTGAGGATGATTTTCTTTCTCGATTCTTTAAAAATCCGTCTAATTTTGTTTAAATGTAAAAAAAAAGAGCAAAATTTTAGACAAAAAACCCAAAAGATTTTTAAATTACTGTCAAAGATGAAGAAAATAAATCACATCTAAGAAGCTGAAATGTGATTTATGTTTTTAAAAATAACTAATCATCAAAGATGTTCACATGCTGCACAAATCTTTTATTTTTAAGATGAAAAGTCAAATATTTTGCTTCAAACTTTAATAAAAAATCGCGTTTGATGAAACAACCTGAAGCTTTGAGGACGAAACTGCTGCGAAACGTTAAAGTTTGTGGTTTTATTTTTATGTCGAGACGAAGCTTTTGTTTAATTTCACACTTTAAATGTTTGAAACCGTTCAAATCACAATAAATAAGGATTTTAACCAAAAAAACAAAGGTGAAATAATCCGTTTCAATACATTATAATATAAATATTTATGTATTTGTAGAAAAAAAGTGTTTTTCCACAGCTGTGAGGGGCTGAGGAAGTTTAAAAAGTGCTTGAATTTGTCCTGGAAAATATAAATTTCATTTCATTTAAAAAAAAACAAAAGGTTTCCTGCTCGGCTCCTTTTTAAATAAACCAGTTAAAGAAAAGTGTCAAAAGCACAAAATGAATCAAATCAGAAACTGAGCTAAAGGAACGTTCGTCTGCAGACGCGTGAAATGTTTGGAGACCGTGGTTCTTTAATGAGACGTTATTTATTTGTTGTTAAAAGTTGCTGATGTTTATTTGTGATGTTATTTAATGTTGCTGTTGTGTGCAGGTCCAGTTGTTTATATATTTGTTGTTGTTTATATATTTAATGTTGCTGTTGTTGTTGTGTGCAGGTCCAGTTGTTTATGTATTTGTTGTTGTTTATATATTTGTTGTTGTTGTTGTTTAATGTTGTTGTTGTTGTTGTGTGCAGGTCCAGTTGTTGTTGTTGTTTAATGTTGTTGTTGTTGTTTAATGTTGTTGTTGTTGTTTAATGTTGTTGTTGTTGTTGTGTGCAGGTCCAGTTGTTTATATTGTTGTTGTTTATATATTTAATGTTGTTGTTGTTGTTGTTGTTCAGGTCCAGGCCGCTGCCGGCTGAAGACGAAGACGAGTGAATCAACAGAAACTGAACGTTTGTTGTTGTTTTTGTTTGCGTTCGTGTAAATCTGTAAATAATCCGTTTGTAAAGTTCATTAAACTTTGTTTCCGTGTTTTTAACCTGAACAGTTTTCTCTCTTTCACTCTGGGGAAGTTTTTTACGTTTCCATAACAACAACAACAACAATAATAATAATAATAATAATAATAAATGTTTAAGAGTTCAGGACGCGTTTGAAGAGCTCCTGAAACGTCACTTTGGTTCGTTTCTCGCTCCAGAACGTTGTTTTTAAGTTGAAGTATTTAATTTAAATGTTCAGAAATATTAATATATATTAATATTAATCTGTAAACAAACACGTGTGACGCATTAAATATGAATATTAGAGCGAAAAACTCTTTTAGGATAAAAACCAGCAAAGACTGAAGAACTCGAGCTGAAGTTTCAGACTCGCTCGTCTTTGAGTCGATTCGACCTCCGGGAAAAAACTGTTTCACACGTTTTAAATATTTAAATATGATTAGTTATTAAATGATCAAAGGGAGGCGTTTGTGTAGAGAATGAAAACTTTAATGTTTACACGAGGAAGAGTTGTTAAATATGAAGAGAAAAAATCTGATTTTAAACTTTTTTAGATATTTTAGAAACGAGCGTTAAAGTAAAATAATACTGTAAATATGAAATAATGACGTCATTTAATGTTCAACTCATCAGGACAAAAGTGATTTAGAAGAATAAAATCAACTAAATGGACGAATTTTGAGAAGATTCACAAAAATTTAAGTTGAAACAAAATTCAATTTGTTCACATAAGAGGAAAAAAAACATACTTTAAACTGAAGCAGGAAAAAGTTTTCACTGATTTAATCTTTTTCTATAATAATCATTTATCTGCTGTTTACAATTTGTAAATCTAACTACACAATTATAAACATAATATATAAAATATGATTTATAGCTCTACATAAATCTATATAACTGTTAATATATATTATTATTAAAGCCCAAAGCAGCGTTTTGTTTTTTAATGAATATGAAATCAGAGTTTCAGTAAAAAATCATTTCATGACAAAAGAGAAAAATCCAAACTATTAAACTGACTTTAAATAAAAATATTTACTCTTATTTCATTTAATTCTTCTGCCGCAGACACAATAACCTGCTCTGCACTCACGTGACAGCTTCACTTATTTACTAATAAACAAAAAAACATCAGTTTATGGAAAAAAGTTTGTTTGTTTCACTTTAAACAATAAAATCACGAGTTAACCAGTGAAGTGCTGTTTGCACCTGAACGCACCACCAGTGTTACTGATGAATGCAGCTTCTCACGCTTTAAATGCACGAGTTTAACATGAAACAGTGTTTTTTAAACAGTTTAAATATTAAAATAATAAAGAATAAATGCTCAGAGCTGTGTTCAGCCTCAGCTCCGCCCCGCCGGGACGTCCCGGGACTGAAACCAACGAGACGTCGCGTTGCGTTTGAGAACCAACTCGATCAAAATGATTAAAAAAAGGAATCAGCACTTTATTATTAATCATAACTCGGGTCTTAAACTCTCCCCGTGATGTTTAACGGTCCCGGTGCTCTTCAGAAAGCACATAATCATCTTACCGACGATGTTTTGACCGGTTTTAACCGTTAACACCGCCTCACCGGGACGACCGCGGTGGAAAACAAGCGCCTTTCTATGACTACGGAAGCCGGCGCGGTCAAAGGGTCAACGCGAGAGCTAGTAAACAAACTCAACGAGTTCTCGTGTTTTCTCGCGGTAACTGACTCGTTTGCCAAAGCAAAGTTCATATCCGTAAAATGAAATTCTCTAAAACTCGACCGAACTTTTTGAGTCTTTCCGAAACATGAATAATAAGTTTATTTATTTTATTTAATCCAACAACAAAGGAATTCAAAGTGCTTTACTTAAACATTAAACGCACTGGAAAGAAACGACATTTATTTTGTATTTATTAATAAAGTTATTTAATCCACACTCGGCACCAGTTTGCGGAAGTAACGCGTCAAACCGCCAAAAACCCGCCAAAAAAACTACAAGCAAAGAAAGAGACAAACTCCTCTTGACTGTTCGTGTGTCTTTGATTCATGTCGCTGCCCGTGTGTGTGCGCGCGCTGCTGTCAGAGGGGTCCATCTTGTCGGTAACGTTAACGGTTAAGCTGTTTAACGTTTAAGTGTCGGTTTTGATCCGTGACGCGTCTTGAAGGACGGTGTAACGGATGAACCGGTGCACAGATGAGTGACAGCGGCGGGTTCCGGTGGACGGTGGTCGTCCTCACCTGCCAACACAAAGACAGCGCCTACGCTCTCCAGAGAGGTGAGGGTCACCATCTTGACTCGAGACGATCTTTGTTTCCCCTGCAGTTACACGGCGCGGCCTGAGGGGGCGCTGCCGGACACACACACACATTATGTATTTAAAAATCATTTTTTAAAGATTTTATTTGATTAAACAAACAGAAATGTATGAATAAATATATAATAAAAAGCAGTAAAATTTAGGCGCAATATATACATTTGAATATAGTGAGTTTAATTTATATAAGACTTATAAAAATGTCTTAAATGTCAAATTCATAAAAAATAGTGGAATAAAATGTTTAAATAATGGGTTCATTTCAAACATTACTTTCTTATTTGAGTTGTTTCTAGTTATCACATTTATGTTTTTAAGTCTTTGGTCGTTTTGAGTTGTTTGTTGCTGTTTTGTGTGTACTTTCAGTCTCTTTGTCAATATTTTGTGTCTCTTTATAGTTGTTGTGTTTTTGGTTGTTTAGTGTATTTTTTATTTATTTTACATCTCTTTGTCATAACAACAGTTCCCTTTGTGAGGATTTCAGATGTTTTTTTTATATGTCTGTGTCTCTTTGATGATTTAGAGTCGTTTATAGTCGCCACATTTATGTTTTTAATTGTCTTGCACCTGTTTTTTACAATTTTACATCTTTTTGACATACCTGTGTGTGTGTGTGTGTGTGTGTGTGTGTGTGTGTGTGTGTCAGAGCTGGAGTTGCGGCAGCAGCGTGGCTCCCTGTCCCCGGAGGCCCTGGTCCTGACGGTGCAGGACCGTGAGCGTCCCCTGGGCAGCGGGGGGGCGACGCTGAACGCTCTGCTGGTCGCCGCCGAACACCTGAGCAGCCGCGCCGGACACACGGTGAGTTCAGGCTCCACAGCACGGTGAGTTCAGGCTCCTCCACACGGTGAATTCAGGCTCCAGGACACGGTGAGTTCAGGCCCCTCCACACGGTGAGTTCAGGCTCCAGGACACGGTGAGTTCAGGCTCCAGGACACGGTGAGTTCAGGCTCCAGGACACGGTGAGTTCAGGCTCCTCCACACGGTGAGTTCAGGCTCCACAGCACGGTGAGTTCAGGCTCCGCACCACGGTGAGATCAGGCTCCAGGACACGGTGAGTTCAGGCTCCAGGACACGGTGAGTTCAGGCTCCAGGACACGGTGAGTTCAGGCTCCAGGACACGGTGAGTTCAGGCTCCAGGACACGCTCGGGATTCTCAGCGTCACAAACACAGAGCTGCTCAGAGTTTCTGTCCTCTCGTCCTCAGGTGGTGACGGCCGACGTCCTGGACACAGCTCACATCCTCATCCTGCACACGGTGAGTCCACGTCCACGTCCCCACATGTCCCCACACACCCCCCTCTGTCCTCCAGATGTTGTCCTCTTGTCCCCGACAGATGTTGTCCTCCTGTCCTCTGCAGATCTTGTCCTCTGCAGATCTTGTCCTCCTGTCCTCTGCAGATCTTGTCCTCTTGTCCTCTGCAGATGTTGTCCTCTTGTCCCCTGCAGATGTTGTCCTCCTGTCCTCTGCAGATGTTGTCCTCTGCAGATCTTGTCCTCCTGTCCTCTGCAGATCTTGTCCTCTGCAGATCTTGTCCTCCTGTCCTCTGCAGATGTTGTCCTCCTGTCCTCTGCAGATGTTGTCCTCCTGTCCTCTGCAGATGTTGTCCTCTTGTCCTCTGCAGATGTTGTCCTCTTGTCCTCTGCAGATGTTGTCCTCTTGTCCTCTGCAGATGTTGTCCTCCTGTCCTCTGCAGATGTTGTCCTCTTGTCCTCTGCAGATGTTGTCCTCCTGTCCTCTGCAGATGTTGTCCTCTGCAGATGTTGTCCTCTTGTCCTCTGCAGATGCTGTCCTCCTGTCCCTGCAGATGTTGTCCTCTTGTCCTCTGCAGATGTTGTCCTCTGCAGATGTTGTCCTCTTGTCCTCTGCAGATGTTGTCCTCTTGTCCTCTGCAGATGTTGTCCTCCTGTCCTCTGCAGATGTTGTCCTCTTGTCCTCTGCAGATGTTGTCCTCTGCAGATGTTGTCCTCCTGTCCTCTGCAGATGTTGTCCTCTTGTCCTCTGCAGATGTTGTCCTCTTGTCCTCTGCAGATGTTGTCCTCTGCAGATGTTGTCCTCCTGTCCCCTGCAGATGTTGTCCTCCTGTCCTCTGCAGATGTTGTCCTCTTGTCCTCTGCAGATGTTGTCCTCCTGTCCCCTGCAGATGTTGTCCTCCTGTCCTCTGCAGATGTTGTCCTCCTGTCCTCTGCAGATGATGTCCTCCTGTCCTCTGCAGATGTTGTCCTCCTGTCCCCTGCAGACGTTGTCCTCTTGTCCCTGCAGGGCCGGGACTTCCCCTGGAGCTCCTGCAGCAGAGCGTTCTGCTGGTTGCCCGTAGAGAGAGCGGACTCGAGCGTCCAGGCTCCGCTCTGCTGTCTGGACCTGCTGCTGGACCTCCTCACCACCCGCGTCTGTCCTGGTTCTCCCCCTGGAGTCTGGGTCTGCAGCACCGACATGATCCTCCACGTCCCCCCAGACTTCAGTGAGTAGATCCTCTGTTCTCATGTGGACGCTCAGGCTCCTAGAGGAACCTTTAACACACGTTTATGCTCCTAGAGGACACTTTAGCACACGTTTATGCTCCTAGAGGACACTTTAACACACGTTTATGCTCCTAGAGGACACTTTAACACACGTTTATGCTCCTAGAGGACACTATAGCACACGTTCATGCTTCTAGAGGACACTTTAACACAGGTTTATGCTCCTAGAGGACACTTTAGCACACGTTTATGCTCCTAGAGGACACTTTAACACACGTTTATGCTCCTAGAGGACACTTTAGCACACGTTTATGCTCCTAGAGGACACTTTAACACACGTTTATGCTCCTAGAGGACACTTTAACACACGTTTATGCTCCTAGAGGACACTTTAACACACGTTTATGCTCCTAGAGGACACTTTAACACACGTTTATGCTCCTAGAGGACACTTTAGCACACGTTTAGACTCCTAGAGGACACTTTAATACACGTTTATGCTCCTAGAGGACACTTTAACACACGTTTATGCTCCTAGAGGACACTTTAACACACGTTTATGCTCCTAGAGGAACCTTTAACACACGTTTATGCTCCTAGAGGACACTTTAACACACGTTTATGCTCCTAGAGGACACTTTAGCACACGTTTAGACTCCTAGAGGACACTTTAACACACGTTTATGCTCCTAGAGGACACTTTAGCACACGTTTATGCTCCTAGAGGACACTTTAGCACACGTTTATGCTCTTAGAGGACACTTTAACACACGTTTATGCTCCTAGAGGACACTTTAACACACATTTATGCTCCTAGAGGACACTTTAGCACACGTTTATGCTCCTAGAGGACACTTTAACACACGTTTAGGCTCCTAGAGGACACTTTAGCACACGTTTATGCTTCTAGAGGACACTTTAACACACATTTATGCTCCTAGAGAACACTTTAACACAGGTTTTGTGTATTGTTTGTGTGTGTAAATGTAACTCTCTCTCTCTCTCTCTCGCCGTAGTTTTGTCCTGGGACGGTTTCTCTGGCGTCCGTGTCTTGGCGTTGCCGGGCGACGTCTCCTACGCAGCCGATCACGGAGTTTACCTGTCGGACCCTCAGGTGCTCACACACCCGCCCTTTATTTACACTTCCTGTTGTTGTTTTCACTGTGATCAGACTGACTGAGTGTGTGTGTGTGTGTGTGTGTGTGTGTGTGTGTGTGTGTGTGTGTGTGTGTGTGTGTGTGTGTGTGTGTGTGTGTGTGTGTGTGTGTGTGTGTGTGTGTGTGTGTGTGTGTGTGTGTGTGTGTGTGTGTGTGTGTGTGTGTGTGTGTGTGTGTGTGTGTGTGTGTGTGTGTGTCTCAGGGTCGGGTCAGGGACATCATCTACAGAGGGACGCAGGAGCAGATCCAACAGGCTGTGATGCATGATGGGAAAGTGCCGCTGGTGTGTGCTGCACTCAAACGCTACAATAACAACAACAACAATAATAACAATGATGAAAATAACATTCTATCTTTGTCTCGTGTTTTTATTATTGTCATGTTGTGTTGTTGTTGTTTGTCATGTTGTTGTTGTCATGTTGTTGTGTTGTTGTTATCATGCTGTTGTCATGTTGTCATGTTGTTGTTGTGCTGTTGTCATGTTGTTGTTGTCATGCTGTTGTGGTCATGTTGTTGTGCTGTTGTCATGTCGTTGTTGTCATGCTGTTGTCATGTTGTTGTGCTGTTGTCATGTTGTTGTGCTGTTTTCATGTTGTTATGCTGTCATCATGCTGTCATGCTGTTGTCATGTTGTTGTGCTGTTGTCATGTTGTTGTTGTCATGCTGTTGTCATGTTGTTGTTGTCATGCTGTTGTGGTCATGTTGTTATGCTGTCATCATGTTGTCATGCTGTTGTCATGTTGTTGTGCTGTTGTCATGTTGTTGTGCTGTTGTCATGTTGTTGTTGTCATGCTGTTGTGGTCATGTTGTTGTGCTGTTGTCATGTCGTTGTTGTCATGCTGTTGTCATTTTGTCATGTTGTTGTGCTGTTGTCATGTTGTTGTGCTGTTGTCATGTTGTTGTCATGCTGTTGTGGTCATGTTGTTGTGCTGTTGTCATGCTGTTGTCATGTTGTTGTGCTGTTGTCATGTTGTTGTGCTGTTTTCATGTTGTTGTTGTCATGCTGTTGTGGTCATGTTGTTGTGCTGCTGTTGTTGTCATGTTGTTGTGCTGTTGTCATGTTGTTGTTGTCATGCTGTTGTGGTCATGTTGTTGTGCTGTTGTCATGTCGTTGTTGTCATGTTGTTGTGATGTTGTCATGTTGTTGTTGTCTTGCTGTTGTCACTTTGTTGTCATGATGTTGTTGTTGTGATGTTTTTGTTGTCATGTTGTTGTCATGTTGTTGTTGTTGTCATGTTGTCGTCGTTGTTGTTGTCATGTTGTTGTTGTTGTTGTCGTGTTGTGATGTTGTGTTGTCATGTTGTTGTTGTTGTCATGTTGCTGTTGTTGTCATGTTGTCGTCGTTGTTGTTGTCATGTTGTTGTTGTCATGTTGTCGTCGTTGTTGTTGTCATGTTGTTGTTGTTGTTGTCGTGTTGTTGTCATGTTGTGTTGTTGTCGTGTTGTGATGTTGTCATGTTGTGATGTTGTGTTGTCATGTTGTTGTCATGTTGTTGTTGTTGTCATGTTGTTGTTGTGTTGTTGTCGTGTTGTGTTGTTGTCACGTTGTTGTTGTTGTCATGTTGTTGTTGTTATGATGTTGTGTTGTTGTTGTTGTGATGTTGTTGTTGTGTCCTCAGGTGTCCGGCCCCGTCTTCTTCAGCCGTTGTGTCTCAGAGAAGCTGCTGCAGACTCACGTCTCTCCTCCTCTGGACGGATGCACCTACCTGGGCCTGGACTCTGGGGCCCCGCCCCTCCAGGTGTGTGTGTGTGTGTGTGTGTGTGTGTGTGTGTGTGTGTGTGTGTGTGTGTGTGTGTGTGTGTGTGTGTGTGTGTGTGTGTGTGTGTGTGTGTGTGTGTGTGTGTGTGTGTGTGTGTGTGTGTGTGTGTGTGTGTGTGTGTGTGTGTGTGTGTGTGTGTGTGTGTGTGTGTGTGTGTGTGTGAACATGCAGAAACAAATAATTGTCCTCCTCTCCTCCCTCTCCTCCTCCTCCTCCCCCCCCCTCCTCTCCTCCTCTTCTCCTCCTCTCCTCTTCCTCCTCCTCCCCCCCCTCCTCCTCTTCTCCTCCTCTCCTCCTCCTCTCCTCCTCCTCTCCCCCTCCTCCTCCTCCTCTCCTCTTCCTCCTCCTCCCCCCCCTCCTCTCCTCCTCCTCCTCTCCCCCTCGTCTTCTCCCTCCTCCCCCCCTCCTCTCCTCCTCCTCCTCCTCCTCTCCTCCTCCCCCTCTCCTCCTCCTCTCCTCCTCCTCTCCTCCTCCTCCTCTCCTCCTCCTCCTCCTCCTCTCCTCCTCCTCCTCTCCTCCTCCCCCTCTCCTCCTCCTCCTCCTCCTCCTCTCCTCCTCCCCCTCTCCTCCTCCTCTCCTCCTCTCCCCCTCCTCCTCTCCCCCTCTCCTCCTCCTCCTCTCCCTCCTCTCCTCCTCCCCTCCTCCTCCTCCCCCCCTCCTCCCCTCCTCCTCAGATCTCTCTCTTCCTGGACTTGTTGAAGTGTTGCTGTTCAGACGTTTCTCAGGATCAGTTTGTGACTGAAGACAAATCTGGAGGACGGACGGAGCTGTGGAGGATCCTGAGAGGAAGTCCGCTCAGCCTGGGTCCGTTTCCTGTTTCCTGTTTCCTCTGTCCTCTGTTTCCTGTTTCCTGTGTCCTCTGTTTCCTCTGTTTCCTGTTTCCTATGTTTCCTGGTTCCTCTGGTTCCTGTTTCCTGTGTCCTCTGTGTCCTCTGTCCTCTGTTTCCTGTTTCCTGTCTCCTCTGTTTCCTGTGTCCTCTGTTTCCTGTTTCCTCTGTTTCCTGTGTCCTCTGTTTCCTGTTTCCTATGTTTCCTGTTTCCTCTGGTTCCTGTTTCCTGTGTCCTCTGTGTCCTCTGTCCTCTGTTTCCTGTTTCCTGTCTCCTCTGTTTCCTGTGTCCTCTGTTTCCTGTTTCCTGTGTCCTCTGTTTCCTGTGTCCTCTGCTTCCTGTGTCCTCTGTTTCCTGTTTCCTCTGTTTCCTCTGTTTCCTGTGTCCTCTGTTTCCTGTGTCCTCTGTTTCCTGTTTCCTCTGTTTCCTGTGTCCTCTGTTTCCTGTGTCCTCTGTTTCCTATGTTTCCTGTTTCCTGTGTCCTCTGTTTCCTGTTTCCTGTGTCCTCTGTTTCCTGTGTCCTCTGTTTCCTGTTTCCTGTGTCCTCTGTTTCCTGATTCCTCTGTTTCCTGTGTCCTCTGTTTCCTGTTTCCTCTGTTTCCTGTGTTCTCTGTTTCCTGTTTCCTGTGTCCTCCGTTTCCTGTTTCCTGTGTCCTCCGTTTCCTGTTTCCTGTGTCCTCTGTTTCCTGTGTCCTCTGTTTCCTGTGTCCTCTGTTTCCTGTGTCCTCTGTTTCCTGTTTCCTCTGTTTTCTGTTTCCTGTTTCCTCTGTTTCCTGTGTCCTGTTTCCTGTGTCCTCTGTTTCCTGTGTCCTCTGTTTCCTATGTTTCCTGTGTCCTCTGTTTCCTGTTTCCTGTGTCCTCTGTTTCCTGTGTCCTCTGTTTCCTGTTTCCTGTGTCCTCTGTTTCCTGTGTCCTCTGTTTCCTGTATCCTCTGTTTCCTGTTTCCTGTGTCCTCTGTTTCCTCTGTTTCCTGTTTCCTATGTTTCCTGGTTCCTCTGGTTCCTGTTTCCTGTGTCCTCTGTGTCCTCTGTCCTCTGTTTCCTGTTTCCTGTCTCCTCTGTTTCCTGTGTCCTCTGTTTCCTGTTTCCTCTGTTTCCTGTGTCCTCTGTTTCCTGTTTCCTATGTTTCCTGTTTCCTCTGGTTCCTGTTTCCTGTGTCCTCTGTGTCCTCTGTCCTCTGTTTCCTGTTTCCTGTCTCCTCTGTTTCCTGTGTCCTCTGTTTCCTGTTTCCTGTGTCCTCTGTTTCCTGTGTCCTCTGCTTCCTGTGTCCTCTGTTTCCTGTTTCCTCTGTTTCCTGTGTCCTCTGTTTCCTGTGTCCTCTGTTTCCTGTTTCCTCTGTTTCCTGTGTCCTCTGTTTCCTGTGTCCTCTGTTTCCTATGTTTCCTGTTTCCTGTGTCCTCTGTTTCCTGTTTCCTGTGTCCTCTGTTTCCTGTGTCCTCTGTTTCCTGTTTCCTGTGTCCTCTGTTTCCTGATTCCTCTGTTTCCTGTGTCCTCTGTTTCCTGTTTCCTCTGTTTCCTGTGTTCTCTGTTTCCTGTTTCCTGTGTCCTCCGTTTCCTGTTTCCTGTGTCCTCCGTTTCCTGTTTCCTGTGTCCTCTGTTTCCTGTGTCCTCTGTTTCCTGTGTCCTCTGTTTCCTGTGTCCTCTGTTTCCTGTTTCCTCTGTATTCTGTTTCCTGTTTCCTCTGTTTCCTGTGTCCTGTTTCCTGTGTCCTCTGTTTCCTGTGTCCTCTGTTTCCTATGTTTCCTGTGTCCTCTGTTTCCTGTGTCCTCTGTTTCCTGTGTCCTCTGTTTCCTGTTTCCTGTGTCCTCTGTTTCCTGTGTCCTCTGTTTCCTGTGTCCTCTGTTTCCTGTATCCTCTGTTTCCTGTTTCCTGTGTCCTCTGTTTCCTGTGTCCTCTGTTTCCTGCGTCCTCTGTTTCCTGTTTCCTGTGTCTTCTGTTTCCTGTGTCCTCTGTTTCCTGTTTCCTCTGTTTTCTGTTTCCTGTTTCCTCCGTTACCTGTTTCCTCTGTTTCCTTTTCCCCTGTTTCCTGTTTCCTGTGTCCTCTCTTTCCTGTTTCCTGTTTCCTGTGTCTTCTGTTTCCTGTGTCCTCTGTTTCCTGTGTCCTCTGGTTCCTGTTTCCTCTGTCCTCTGTTTCCTGTTTCCTGTCTCCTCTGTTTCCTGTGTCCTCTGTTTCCTGTTTCCTGTGTCCTCTGTTTCCTGTGTCCTCTGCTTCCTGTGTCCTCTGTTTCCTGTGTCCTCTGCTTCCTGTGTCCTCTGTTTCCTGTTTCCTGTGTCCTCTGTTTCCTGTGTCCTCTGTCTTCTGTTTCCTGTGTCCTCTGTTTCCTGTGTCTTCTGTTTCCTGTTTCCTGTGTCCTCTGTTTCCTGTGTCCTCTGTTTCCTCTGTCTTCTGTTTCCTGTTTCCTGTGTCCTCTGTTTCCTGTGTCCTCTATTCCCTGTTTCCTGTCTCCTCTGTTTCCTGTTTCCTGTGTCCTCTGTTTCCTGTTTCCTGTGTCCTCTCTTTCCTGTTTCCTGTTTCCTGTTTGTCCTAAAGTAAAATTGTCCTTTCCTCGGACAGTCTACGTCGCCGGCGGTCGCTATGACTACCTGACTCTGTCCGGAAAGCACCACGTTGAGCGTCTGAGCCGTGATTGGTCGACGAGGAGCACGCTGTCTCACGTCCAGGTGACACTTCCTGTTCCTCAGCGCCACGGTCCTCAATCAGGTCCTTAGTTCTCACGGCCGTTTCCTGTTTCAGAGCGAGGGCGGGGTTAGTGACGGAGGTCGGGTCATCAACAGCGTCCTGGAGGGAGACGTCGTCGTGGCGACCGGAGCGGTGGTGCAGCACTGCCACCTACAGGTCAGGAGGTCGTCTCCTCCTCTCCTTTCCTTTCCTCTCCTCTGACCCCTGACCTCTGACCTCCTCTCCCCTGACCTCTGACCTCCAGGGTCCTCTGACCTCCTCTCCTCTGACCTCTGACCTCCAGGGTCCTCTGACCTCCTCTCCTCTGACCCCTCTCCCCTGACCTCTGACCCCCTCTCCCCTGACCTCTGACCTCCAGGGTCCTCTGACCCCTGACCCCCTCTCCTCTGACCTCCTCTCCTCTGACCCCTGACCTCTGACCTCCAGGGTCCTCTGACCTCTGACCCCTGACCTCCAGGGTCCTCTGACCTCTGACCCCTCCAGGGTCCTCTGGTCGTCCCGTCGGGCTGTTTGCTGTCGGGTCTGGAGTCGATGACATCACAGAGCGTCCGGCGGCTGCAGCTGGCTGATGACCTCATCATCCAGGGACAGCGGGTGCAGCTGGGCGAGCTGAAGCTCACGGTGTTCACGGTGACGGGAGCGCACGACGACCTGGAGGTGTAACCACGGCAACAAAACGTCATTTACAGAAACAAAACTTTATTCATTTAAAAAGAAAACTTTACTCATTTACTTCCTCCTCCTCTCCTCTTCCTCCTCTTCCTCCTCTCTCCTCCTCCTCCTCTCCTCCTCCTTTTCTCCTCCTTTTCTCCTCCTCCTCTCTTCCTCTTCCTCCTCCTCCTCTCTTCCTCCTCTCCTTTCCTCCTCCTCCTCTTCCTCTCCTCTTCTTCCTCCTCTTCCTCTCCTCCTCCTCCTCCTCTTCCTCCTCCTCCTCCTCTTCCTTTCCTCCTCTTCCTCTCCTCCTCTTCTTCCTCTCCTCCTCTCTTCCTCTCCCTCTCCTCCTCTCTTCCTCTTCCTCCTCTCTCCTCCTCCTCCTCTCTTCCTCCTCCTCTCTCCTCCTCCTCCTCTCCTCCTCCTTTTCTCCTCCTTTTCTCCTCCTCCTCTCTTCCTCTTCCTCCTCCTCTTCCTCCTCCTCCTCTCTTCCTCCTCTCCTTTCCTCCTCCTCCTCTTCCTCTCCTCTTCTTCCTCCTCTTCCTCTCCTCCTCCTCCTCCTCTTCCTCCTCCTCTTCCTTTCCTCCTCTCCCTCTCCTCCTCCTTCTCTCCTCCTCCTCCTCTTCCTCAGATCTCCTTTGATGACAGCCGCTCCTCTTTCCTGAATCACAGTTGGAGTTTCTTCTTCGACAGAACGGGAATCCAGTAAAACTTATTTTTTATTCATTATTTATTAATATTATTGTTTTTATTTACTAATTCATTTTAATGTTATACCCCCCCCCCCCCGTCCCCGTCCCCGTCTCCCCCCTCAGACCGGAGGAGTTGTGGGTGCGTGGCGAGCGGCGTTGCCTTTTGGACGCTCGTCTCTTCCCGGCGCTGCACCCCAGAGGAGGAGCCGTGGGAGTGGAGGGGGGCGTGGCCTGGCTGCTGGGCGGCGCCGGCTGCGTGCGGCGCTGGCGGGAGGCGTGGAGGCTGTCTCTGAAGGAAGTGATGTCACTCACTTGCCAGGAGGCGGAGCTTCAGTGGAGGGAGGAGCTGCTGTTCCTCGCCGGCAGGAGAAACGTGACGGACGCTCTGCGGCGCCGCTCCGACGTCTGCCTGCTGCCTTGCTTCAGGGCGGCGGTGCACGGAGGTCAACAGGAGGCGCTGCTGCACACGCTGGACCGCCGTGAGACGCCAAAACTTTATTTACACGCTTTATTTATAAACTTTATATAAAAACTTTATTTTCACAGTTCACAAAACACCACGCCACTGATGAACTTTATTTTGTAATAACTTTTTCAACATCCTGTTTGTGTAGTTGCAGCAGGAAGCGCGGAGCCGGGGGCGGAGCCTGGGACAGAGGTGGGCGTGGCCGCTCGCTGCCTCTCCTGCATAGCTGACGTGCTGGTGTGCATGGCGGCGGGGAAGGGGGGGCTGAGGAGTGGGCCGGCTGCCAACGAGGCCTGGAGCTCCGCCTACTTCCTGTTAGAGGCGGGCGACCTGAGGGGCGGGGTCGGCGCCCTGGCTGAGCAGAGAGCTCATTGGCTGAGCAGACCCGACCTGCTGGTGCGGGCGGCGCGGCACTACGAGGGCGCCGGGCAGGTGCTGCTGCGCCAGGCTGTGATGTCATCGCAGAGGTTCATCTCCATTGGTCAGGGGGAAGTCCCGCCCCTCGAGCAGTGGCAGGAAGTGGAGTGTCCGGCCCGACTGGACCTCGCAGGTGAGAGAAGGAAATATTATTTAATATTCACGTTTATTTATGATTTAACTCTGATGTTTAAAGGTTCAGGAGGCAAAAAACCTCCATAAGAACTTATTTACACACGTTATTATTTATTTACTTTATTATTTACTTGTTTACCCACTTTATTATTGTCTTTGCGTGTTTGTGTTGCAGGCGGCTGGAGCGACACGCCGCCCATCGCCTTCGAGCACGGCGGCTCTGTGACCAACGTGGCAGTGAAGGTCGACGGGAAGCGTCCTATTGGAGCCCGCGCCCGACGCATCCCGGAGCCCCGCCTCCTGCTGGTCAGCCACGCTGGAGGGCGGGACTCTGGGGTTTCCACGGAGACGGCGTGTGACAGCCTGGACGACCTGAGGGACTTCTGTCAACCTCACGCTCCGGGTAACGACGGGACGGACAGACGG
>NC_139832.1:703831-733831 GCF_963691815.1 Echiichthys vipera
TCCACCCTCCAGTCCAGGTCCTTCAGCTGGGGGAGGGAGACTACACACACACACACGTACACATACACACACACGCACGTGAGCGCACACACACACACAGACACACACACAGACACACACACACAGTTCAGACCCTAACACACACACAGGTGTAACAGAGATCTAACGGAGCTGGACTCACTCTGGTCACTGAGAGCTTCTGTTCTCCACGTCGACCTGAAAGAAACATCAGAGGGAGACGTGTGATGTCATTACAGCCGTCAGTGACATCACAATCAGTGTGTGTGTGTGTGTGTGTGTGTGTGTGACGCACGTGTTCTCCAGCAGGATCTTGGTGACCAGGTTCTTGAGGCTGGAGTGGAACGAGTCGGGGAACAGCTTCAGGATCTGCTCCGGAGAACCGAGGCCGTGGAACACGACGTGATGAGAGAGAAGGTGGAGAGAGCGGACGAGCTGCAGGGACACACACACACACACACACACACACACGTGCGTGTGACCCTGTGTGTGTGTGTGTGTGTGTGTGTGTTATATATATGTGTGCGTGTGTGTGTGTGTGTGTGTGTGTGTGTGTGTGCGTGTGTTATATATGTGTGTGTGTGTGTGATATATATATGTGTGTGCGTGTATGTGTGACCCTGTGTGTGCGTGTGTGTGTGTGTGTGTGTGATATATATGTGTGTGTGTGTGTGTGTGTGACCCTGTGTGTGTGTGTTACCTGAGCAGCCTGGGCTGCAGGGATGCTGAGTGCAGCTGCTGTGGTCTCTGTGAGGCGGCGACTCGGACCTTTGTGACTCTGCACACAAACGTCCCTCACTGCGTCTTTGGACGGAGCCTCAGGAGATAACAACAACAACAGCTCAGTGTCAACAACAACAACAACAGCTCAGAGTCAACAACAACAACAGCTCAGAGTCAACAACAACAGATCAGAGTCAACAACATCAACAACAGCTCAGTGTCAACAACAATGAGACAACAACAACAGCTCAGTCAACAACAGCTCAGTGTCAACAACAACCACAACAACAGCTCAGAGTCAACAACAACCACAACAACAACTCAGAGTCAACAACAACCACAACAACAGCTCAAAGTCAACACCAACAGCAACAGCTCAGAGTCAACAACAACAGCTCAGAGTCAACAACAACAGCTCAGTGTCAACAACAACAACAATAGCTCAGAGTCAACAACAGCTCAGTCAACAACAACAGCTCAGTCAACAACAACAGATCAGTGTCAACAACAACAACAGCTCAGTGTCAACAACAACAAGTCAGAGTCAACAGCTCAGTCAACAACAACAGCTCAGAGTCAACAACAACAGCTCAGAGTCAACAACAACAGCTCAGTGTCAACAACAACAACAGCTCAGTGTCAACAACAACAAGTCAGAGTCAACAGCTCAGTCAACAACAACAGCTCAGAGTCAACAACAACAGCTCAGAGTCAACAACAACAGCTCAGAGTCAACAACAACAGCTCAGTGTCAACAACAACAACAGCTCAGTGTCAACAACAACAAGTCAGAGTCAACAGCTCAGTCAACAACAACAGCTCAGAGTCAACAACAACAGCTCAGTGTCAACAACAACAACAGCTCAGAGTCAACAACAACAGCTCAGTGTCAACAACAACAACAACAGCTCAGAGTCAACAACAACAGCTCAGTGTCAACAACAACAACAACAGCTCAGAGTCAACAACAACAGCTCAGAGTCAACAACAACAGCTCAGTGTCAACAACAACAACAGCTCAGAGTCAACAACAACAACAACAACATGGGAGAGGCCCGAGAATGGAGCCTTGTGGATCTCCACAGATCGTCACTTTAACTTCAGACTAAAAGTCAAAGTATTAAACACATGATGATCTTTTAGAATAATATAATATAATATAATATAATAATATAATATAATATAATATATAATCATTATAAACTACACACTTTAACTTCAGTGAGGCTTTGAACGCAGCACTGTTGCTGCAGTGGAGTATTTAAAGTGTCTTTAACCCCAAAACAATAAAACAATGATCTCACAGCTGCATTATTTTAATATTCAGCATTTATGGGCAACAACGTCATCTTAAAATAATAACAAATAAACCGTTTGGTCGTTAAAAGTACAAATGAAGCGTCTTTGACTGAGTCCACAGACACACACTGGTGCTAACGGGCTCATTTAAACTTTATTAATATTAATAATTATTAATAAATATTCACCAAACAAACACAAAGTTCCAGTTTTAACGCTCAGAGTTCAGAAAGTGTCGCGTTTGAGGGAAAATACCTTCAGGAGAAGCTGAAGATGCTCGAAGTGTTCGCTGGGAACCGCGGCGGCCATCTTGGAATGTGACGGTCACGTGACGCACGCGCGACGCAAGTGCTCATGGGAAATGAAGTTCACTCAAGAAACAGCTACAAAGACCATTTAAAGTAAAAAATATACAATTTAATTTAATATTTACATTAAATCCAGAATATTAGAACATGTGAGGAAACAAAATAATATTATAAAAATACGAAATCAGTAAATATATAAATAAAAATAAGACAAATTGATGATTAAAGCAAATTAAAAAATGATAACTTTATATTAGAAATTGTTTTTGAAGGAACCACTGTCACATAAATAAATAAACAATAATAATAATAATAACAATAAACCCTTTCAAAATAAAGGATAATATGCTAATGATTTATATAAAAACCAACCAACTCAACTACAAATCCAAATAAATAAAATAAAAATAATAATAATAATGAACACTTTCATATTAAAGGCCAATGTGCTTATGATTAATATAAAAACAAATCCAACAATATATCTAAATAAATAACAATAAAACAGAATATTATAGTAGTTTTTATATAAATGTAATAAATCTGTATCAGTTAATTATCTGTTAATAAAAGTCAATATGTTTCATCTTATCATAGCTTATAAACTGACTTTAAAATTATAATAAATGAATAATAAAAACATGAGTACATAATAATAATAATAATAATAATAATCATAAATAAATAGTGAAAAACAGCCGGAGGGGCGGAGCGGCTCGCCGCGGTGAGTCTCTGCGGGGGAAGGAGCGTCTCAGACGGGCACGGGATGGAGGGTGTCCGCTGATCCCCGGCCGGTCCTCGGTGTTTGTGTCCGCTCCGCCGCAGGAGGATGTCGGTGTCCGGGATGAAGAAGCAGCTCCACAAAGCGAGCCAGGTAACCGGGACAGACCGGGCTACACCGGGCTACACCGGGCCGAGCCGGGCTAAACCGGGCCCGTGTTTACGGGAGAGGGGAGGAAAAGCCGGTGTGTTTTTACTGCGACACAGGGCCTGCTGCATATGATGATGATTATCATTATTATTATTATTATTATTATTATTATTATTATTATTATTATGATTATTATTATTATCATTATTATACTTATTATGATTACTATCCTCAGCTTCGTCACTTTAATGATAGATGACAATAAAACACATTTAACTCTTGTTCCCATCTGCAAACGTGAAGTTTACTATGAGAATATAATAAAGCCTGTAATATAATTAAGTATAATTCAAGTACAATCATAATATATAATATATAATAAAATATAAAATACCATGATATAATATAATGTAATAGAGTCTATAATATAATAATGACATAATATCATATAAAATGATGTAATCTAAAATATATATATATATATATATATATATATATATATATATATATAAAATAATATAAAATGATATAATATAATATAATATCTAAGCTACAGTTGTTCCGTTGCACCTTTACTGCTGCTGATGCATCAGGGGAGACCGGGGACTGTTGGTGCACTTTAGTGTCAGTGGTTTAATTAAAACACAATGACGATAAATAAATAACCGTAAAGTTCTTAGATCTTGAAAAAGTCTTTAAAGTAAATTTTCTCCTGTGAGTAAAACTGTGATTATAATACGATTATATTCAGATTTAATGCAAACATCTTTATTCGTGTGGAGAAATATAAAGTATAGTATTTATATATTTATATTTATATTTATATATATGTATATATGTTATAAAAGTCCTTATTTTCTTTGCATGGCTGCGATAATCTGGACTCTGCTGACGCGGCGTTTTCCTGCAGCTGCTGAACGAACGTCTGATGGGAGCCGAAGGAACAAAGATGGACGTCGACTTCCTGAAGATGGAGAAGGTGAGAAACTGACATCATCACTGTCGCCGTGTTTCCCTAAAGTTTAAAGGCCCGATTATTATTATTAATATTCAGGTCAATCACCATGGAAACAGCGTCCCCCGGTTAACAGACCCAGAGAACTCCTGCAGTTCCTGATTCTTCCTCATGGAAAACAGCGTTCTAAGGTTATTATCGGGTTTCTCGTCTGCGCGCGCTCCCCACTCCACTGCAGTGGCTTAATGCTGCGTTCCTGAGCACTGAGACACGGGACTGATCCTCCCTGGAGTTAAGAGCTCCGACATCAGAGCGTCCCAGACCATTTAAGTCGAAACGTTGTTCCCTGGACCGGGAGAAGAACGTTTTAGGGAACTGAAGGGAAACACTCTGTGATCAGGACTGACCCCTTCCTGTTTCTGTCTCTCTGTCAGAGCGTCGTGGTCCTGCACTCTCTGCTCGTGGAGCTTCTGTCCAGAACCACAGAGTTCCTCCAACCGAACCCAGGTAGAGAGCAGCTGACCCTGCAGACGTCCGCGGATGTTCTCAGGACGGTTGTGATGACGTGAATGTTTGTGTGTTCGCAGCGGACAGAGCCAAACTGAGCATGCTCAACACGGTGTCCAGGCTTCGAGGACAGGGGAGGTCGGTGGGTTACCCGCAGACAGAGGGCATGCTGGGAGACTGCATGACGCACTACGGCCAGGAGCTCGGAGCAGCCTCTGAATTTGGTAGGATTCTTTCCGCAGCAATGCTGTTTCCATGGCAACAACCAGAGGAAAATATGACTTAAGACATGACAAACAATAACACAACTTTTATTCATGAGGGAATCAGAGGATGAGAGGAGGATGAATTGCTCTTGTCCTCTGGTTGATCCTCTGGTTGATCCTCCTGTTGTTCCTCTGGTTGATCTTCTGGTTGATCTTCTGGTTGGTCCTCTGGTTGGTCCTCTGGTTGATCCTCTGGTTGATTCTCTGGTTCATCCTCTGATTTGTCCTCTGATTTGTCCTCTGGTTGGTCCTCTGGTTGGTCCTCTGGTTGGTCCTCTGGTTGGTCCTCTGGTTGATCCTCTGGTTGTTCCTCCTGTTGTTCCTCTGGTTGATCCTCTGGTTGATCCTCTGGTTGATCCTCTGGTTGATCCTCCTGTTGTTCCTCTGGTTGATCTTCTGGTTGATCTTCTGGTTGGTCCTCTGGTTGGTCCTCTGGTTGGTCCTCTGGTTGATTCTCTGGTTCATCCTCTGATTTGTCCTCTGATTTGTCCTCTGGTTGGTCCTCTGGTTGGTCCTCTGGTTGGTCCTCTGGTTGGTCCTCTGGTTGATCCTCTGGTCGGTCCTCTGGTTGGTCCTCTGGTTGGTCCTCTGGTTGATCCTCTGGTTGGCCCTCTGGTTGATCCTCTGGTTGGTCCTCTGGTTGGTCCTCTGGTTGTTCCTCTGGTTGGTCCTCTGGTTGATCATCTGGTTGGTCCTCTGGTTGGTCCTCTTGTTGATCCTCTGGTTGATCCCCTGGTTGGTCCTCTGGTTGATCCTCTGGTTGATCCTCTGGTTGGTCCTCTGGTTGTTCCTCTGGTTGATCCTCTGGTTGGTCCTCTGGTTGACCCTCTGGTTGATCCTCTGGTTGGTCCTCTGGTTCATCCTCTGATCCTCGTCCTGTGCAGGTGGTGCTCTGACTGGTGTGGGTGAAGCTCTGCAGCAGGTTGCTCAGGCCAGAGACGCTCTGGATGTTGACGTCAAACGCACCTTCATGGACCCTCTGCAGTCGCTCCACAGCTCGGAGCTGAAGGACATCAGGGTGAGAGGAGCCTCGCACCAACACACAAATACAAAACTGATGCTACTGTTCTCACCTGAGGTTCTGATTGGTTCCTCAGTACCAGCTGAAGAAGATGAACGGCCGTCGGCTGGACTTTGACTACAAGAGGAGACGGACGGGGAAAGTCCCCGCGGAGGAGATCCAACAGGCCTGGGACAAGTTCATCACATCCAGAGAGCTGGTGGAGAGGAGCATGTTCGTGCTGCTGCAGAGCGACGTGAGTCCGACCGTGATAAACGGTAACAAAGCGTTCACATCCTTCACTGTCGTGGCGTTTCTCCCTGCAGGTCGATCAGCTCGGTTGTCTGGCCGCTCTGGTCGCCGCTCTGCTGGACTTTCACCGCAACGCCCACTGCATCCTGCTGGGTCTCCATGGCAACCTGCAGGCCAGGTGAGCATGTGTTCAACACCTGTCACGTTTCTCCTAAGCCCCGCCCACAGTGACAGTGACGGCTTCCTGATTGGATCAACCAGGAAGCCTCAAAAACTGCAGTTCTCTGCGTGTCCACTAGGGGCACAAAGAACATTCTAGTCTGTATGTTGAGGTCATATCTCCACTGGGGGGGAGGGGTTTGAATCCAGGCTGCTCCAGTGTCTATGACACAGACACTAAATGCTAATGCTAATGTGGCGCAGCAGAGGGAATGGGGCGGTGAGGGTGGGTGTTTTTCAGTCCTCCCGCGTCTCTCCCCTCTAAAATAATCCTGTACCTGTTACAAAAAAATAAAAAAGACTCCAGGTTCTTTATGCGACTGAAGAAAAGTCACCAGGGTTGATTTATTCTTATTGACTCTGAGTCTTTTCTTTAATGTCGTCCATGTTGTAAACAGACTGACTGCTGCCAGTAACAGACCAGAGCGACGCTTCAGACCCAAAAGGATCCGAGTCCGGAGCGAACACAACGGCACCATCGGATTTCACCAGCAGCCGCGCGTCACCGCTGCACTTTCCTCAGGTCGCTCCTGCTCACAATGTTGTTTCACTTTCACATTTCTCTGCATTCAAGCGTCTGATACTGAAGGGTTTATTCATCTGTGGCAGGAGAGACGTCCGGACCCGGCAGCCCCGTCTCCTGCTACGGTAAGAAACTCCTGACGACCAGCAGCTCCCGGTGTTTACGGCGAGGAGATCGAGGCGTAGCACGCGGCTAATTCACTGCTGTTGGCGTCCTTTTGACGACTCTTAAAGTCAAAGATAAAGTTAAAACGATCTTCAGTCGGAAATATAAGAAGTTAGGGCGCCCTCCCACTGTGCCTCCGTCCCGTGCCCCGTGCTTTAGGGTCCTTGTCCCCCCCTCCAGGCCCGTTTGTACTCACACTACCTGGGCCTCGGAGAATGCTTCTTGCTGCCTATACGTCATCACGCCGTAACACGTCACACGCATTGATGACGTCATGGCGATGCGTGGCTTTGTTTCCAGATCTTTCCGTAGACCTCTGAGTTTTTGTGCGTCTTGTCGACTGTTTTTGAATCTTTTCATCGACCAAATCTGCAGTAAACACTCCACCTCCGCATCACACCAACGTGAACCTTTCACCGCCATTGTTTGAAATGTCCGCGCATGGTCCCTCCTTCTTTTTTCTACGTCCCAACAGACGCACAGGAAATGACCTCAGAACCGCCGTAGGCCTCGTGCTCGTACACGTGCGCATTCTCGTGCTCGTACACGTGCAAACGTGCTTTACTAAAGCCCACCTCTCCCAAACGGGCCGTGGACGGCAAGCGTGCCGCTCCTAGACGTGGTACGGTTGCACTCACACTGGTCAAAGGAACCAGACTTTAGCCGTCACACGTGATGGGGCACGGGACGGAGGCACAGTGGGAGGGTGCCCTGAGTGTAAGACTCTGGTGAAGTTTCCTGCAGACCAGGAGGAGGGCTGTGTTGCCTGGAGAGAGACTGAAATGTGTCTTTCTTTGTGTCTTTGTCTCTCTCTGTCTGTCTCTCTGTGTCTTTGTCTCTCTCCCAGCTGACAGTAAGCTGCTCCTGGATCAGCCGTGCTGCCGGGCGATCTACTCTTTCCACCCGAGCCACGACGGTGAGCTGAGGTTCAGCGTGGGCGACGTCATAATCCTCACAAGTCAGGTCGACGCCAACTGGTACGAGGGCGTGTTAGCCTCCAGCGGCCAATCGGGACTTTTCCCCGTTAGCTACGTGGAAGTGCTGGTGCCTCTGCCGTTACCATGACGACACGTCCAAAAACACAGGAATGAGATCGTACGCGTTGTGTGTGTTTATGCAACTTTACGGCTTCTTATTTGCACTTCTATTCAAGAGCAGACGGCGTGTTTGTGTCTCCGGGAAGGACGGCCATAGTTTCTACTGTAGCGCACTTTAGTTTCTGACCTCATGTTTCACGTAAACACAGAAGAAGAGCCAGGAAATCAAGACACTTTTAGATGAAAGTGTTTCCCTTTAAGACTTTTACTGCACAAACCTGCTGCTGCCTTCACTTTTCTGCACATCTCTGTCTTTCTGCTGCTCTGAAGTTAGCATCGCTCTGAAGTTAGCATCGCTCTGAAGTTAGCATCGCTCTGAAGTTAGCATCACCCTGAAGTTAGCATCCCTCTGAAGTTAGCATCACCCTGAAGTTAGCATCGCTCTGAAGTTAGCATCACCCTGAAGTTAGTATTGCTCTGAAGTTAGCATCGCCCTGAAGTTAGCATCGCCCTGAAGTTAGCATCACCCTGAAGTTAGCATCACCCTGAAGTTAGCATCGCCCTGAAGTTAGCATCACCCTGAAGTTAGCATCACCCTGAAGTAAGCATCACCCTAAACTTACCATCACCCTGAAGTTAGCATCGCTCTGAAGTTAGTATTGCTTTGAAGTTAGCATCACCCTGAAGTTAGTATTGCTCTGAAGTTAGCATCGCCCTGAAGTTAGCATCGCCCTGAAGATAGCATCACCCTGAAGTTAGCATCACCCTGAAGTTAGCATCACCCTGAAGTAAGCATTACCCTAAACTTAGCATCACCCTGAAGTTAGCATCGCTCTGAAGTTAGCATCGCTCTGAAGTTAGCATCAACCTGAAGTTAGAATCACCCTGAAGTTAGCATTGCTTTTAAGTAAGCATTACCCTGAAGTTAGCATCACCCTGAAGTTAGCCTCACCCTGAAGTTAGCATCGATAATGCAGAAAATCAAGTTTAGGATATATTTAATATTTAGTTTTGTTCTGTTTGAGTCGTTTTAGAGAAAAAGACTGTTTCATTAATGTGATTAAATCTGTTTATTCAGACACAGAATGATTTTAATGATGTTTTTTTTATCCTTTTCTCTGGTTAAAGTTGTTTCAGCATCGACCAAAATCCTCCAGAGGTTCGATTCCTGCGACATAATTAACTTTAAGGGAAAAGAAACCGTTTCTGAATGTGATGTTTGTTAAAGCTGCGAGAACACCGATGTTTGTTTTACACAGATCACAATCACGGAATGTATTTCTGCAATAAACCTCCATTTTAATGATTATTCAATTCTCTCTGGTCTGATTCTCTGACTCTAAATAAATATTTTGGTGTGGTGGTTAGCACTGTCGCCTCACAGCAAGAGGGTTCCTGGTTTGAATCCCGGCTGGGGCCCTTCTGTGTGGAGTGTGCATGTCCTCCCCGTGTGTGCGTGGGTTTTCTCCGGGTTCTCCGGTTTCCTCCCACAGTCCAAAGACGTGCAGGTGTTCGGTTCATTGATGACTCTAAATCACCCGTAGGTGTGAATGGTTGTCTGTCTCTGTTCGTCTCTATGTGTCCTGTGATAGACTGGCGTCCTGTCCA
Organism: Echiichthys vipera; assembly: GCF_963691815.1. Classification (NCBI taxonomy): domain Eukaryota; kingdom Metazoa; phylum Chordata; class Actinopteri; order Perciformes; family Trachinidae; genus Echiichthys; species Echiichthys vipera. The sequence continues at coordinate 713,583 of NC_139832.1, forward strand.
GGGTGGACCCCGCCTCACGCCCGATGTCAGCTGGGATCAGCTCCAGCCCCCGAGACCCCGACAGGGACAAGAGGCTGGAGATGAGTGAATGAATGAATGAATATAACACAGTTAATGTAACAGCCCTGACCACGGCCCTGAGCATGGTAACTCTGTGTGTGCTCTTGCACCACCTGAATCAATAGTTTTAATAAGTTGTTCATATCTCAATTTATTAATTTATCTCTATTTATTTATCTGTGTTTATTTATCTGTATTTAATAATGTATTTATTTATCTGTGTGTTTAGTTCTGTGCAGTTCCTCCTGCAGCCCTGTGCATCAGCGGCGCTTGTTGTTGTAGTTCCTCCCGCAGCCGCCCGGGGGCGCTGCCGCTGCTACACTTCCGGCTGCGACTTTAAACTTCCGCCGGAAGTGTGCTCGGCCTCTTCTACCAGGCCGATCCAACATGGTGGGTGAATTTATTCCTATGTGCCTCTCTAATCTGAACCAATCCTTCCGTTTTACCGGTTTATATCCCGTTATTTTCACACACACGAGCACCGGAGGGTTTAACGTCTCCGGTCACCGCGGTATTTACGTCAGATGACGCAGACGGAGCGCGATATTAACAGATTTGTAGCAGAGAAACCGGCGCTAGCTGAGGCGGCGCAGTGGAGCCGCGGTGGTGCTGAGATAACCGCGGTTATTATTCAGGTTTATCGGTTTAATTTAACGGGAGCAGCAGAATTATAACGTCGTCATGTTTGTCTAAATTTATGGTTTAATTAGTGGTTAAACTATAAATGAACATCGCTCTCCGGTAGTTAGCTTCCCATGCTAACCCTGGAGCTAGCTTCTCTGCCTGCAACGCTTCCCCCGGAGCTCTGAGCCAAAGAGCCCCGGGAAAAGTGCCGTTATTACGGTTATTCACCGGTGTGAACGGCGGTGTTTGCTCCGTGATGGTGTAACTGTGCAGGACATGCAGCTGAAGGGCTGTTTGTTAAATGGGCTTTGACTTAAAAACATTATTTATGGAGACCTGCAGTGAAGATCCAGCTCCTTCATCCAGGTGTGACTCAACATGTCATTAAATCAGACCTGCACCTGTCTGAAGAGAGTCACGCGATTAACCCCTAAAAGTGTTTTAATTTGACAGATTTAAAGATAAACCTGTGTTTTTTTACTAAGATTCAGTTGAATTATAATCACCTTTTCTCAAATTTAGTGTTAAAATCTTAAATTCACTCTGAAAACTGACATTTTATTAATAAATCTATGGGGTTTTGGTGCTGTTTGTGCATTTGAACGGCTTTAAAGTGCTGGAAAAGCTTTGAAATGCACCTGCAAGTTTTTGAATTTGACTTTGGAAAAGGTGCAGAAACAGAACGGATCGTTTCCTGAGGACGGAAACGACGTAAAGCGTTAAACTGCAGCACAAAGTGTGAAAATGATGCAGCTTTAAACTAAACTAAGCCGTGAAACGGGTCGTCAGTGTGTCTTAAATATGAAGTTTGTGTTTATATTCCCGGTTCATTCACACGTTTATATACTGTATGTTTCGTATCTGCTGACTCGTGCTGCTGACGGCGTCCTGTATCGAAAGTGTCCATGGCGTCCTCATCGCCAGGTCATTGATAGTACAGGAAGAGGAAGCTGCAAGCCTTTCCCGTGTCTGAAGGATCCTCGTTCCTCTCTGACCCTGGCGCTCGCAGACAGACTTTTAAGCGTGTGCGACACGAAGGTGAACGCCACGTCGTCGCAGTTTGAAACTAAATAACGTTTGTTGTTGGTGATCTGCTTCCAGGGACGAGTCAGGACCAAGACGGTGAAAAAGGCCGCCAGGGTCATCATCGAGAAATACTACACCCGGCTGGGCAGCGACTTCCACACCAACAAGAGGGTGTGCGAGGAGATCGCCATCATCCCCAGCAAGAAGCTCCGCAACAAGATCGCCGGGTGAGTTTGTTGAAGCCGGCGCTTCACGTCTGCGTCGCAACCCTGTATCGAAAGTGTCCATGGCGTCCTCATCGCCAGGTCATTGATAGTACAGGGAGAGGAAGCTGCGAGCCTTTCCCGTGTCTGAAGGATCCTCGTTCCTCTCTGACCCTGGCGCTCGCAGACACTGCTGCTCAAACCCCAATCTTCTTCTCTGTGTCTGTTCTGTCTTTAAACGCCGTCACATCAGGTTTGAAATGATCTGTTTGGTTCAGTCTGGTTCGTTATCGGAGCTTCAAAACAGGATCTTTAGAAACCGGGTCCCAGAGTGTGAAGATTGTAAACGCCCCCCATGGCGTTGTGGTCTGGAAGGTGAAAGCTCAGATGCGTCATGGCCCCACCTCTGACCTCTGACCCCTCTGCTTCACATAACAACAACAGTGCTGCTGCGTGAGAGGACAGAGACGGGCGCAGAGACTGTTTCCTGAACTGGACTCTGAGCCACATGCATGGGACTGAATGAGGCCCAGCACAGATTTCTCCCTTTTCCCTGATGCTCTGAATAAGGAGCTAAACTGCTCTAGGCTCTGTTTCTAAATCCAGTTCTAAGAAGCTGTGAAAAGTCTCTAAATGTAGTGAGAAAGTGGCGCCTGGGAGTGCTTTGGGACGCGGAAGGGGCTCCCAGCAGCCCCCTCTGCTCAGTGAGGACACTAACTGCAGAGTGATCGGTGCATCAGAGTCTCAGTATCTGTGACACCTGCAGCCTCTGTGATGAAGCAGAGCGGCGGCGTGTTCCAGTGACGTCCTGTTTGACTGACGTCCTGTTTGACTGACGTCCTGTTTGACTGACTTCCTGTCCATGTGACTTCCTGTTTGACTGACGTCCTGTTTGACTGACGTCCTGTTTGACTGACGTCCTGTTTGATTGACTTCCTGTTTGACCCACTTCCTGTGTGTGGCGTTGTCGCAGGTATGTGACACATCTGATGAAGAGGATCCAGAGGGGCCCCGTCAGAGGAATCTCCATCAAACTGCAGGAGGAGGAGAGGGAGAGGAGGGACAACTACGTGCCAGAGGTCAGTGAACGCACCACGGGGCAGAGAAGGTGGTTTCATGTTCAGACGAGTCTCAGAAACGTTAATAATAATAATATAACGGGCGGGAAACTGGAGGTTTTTATGAATGTGCGGCTGCTCCACCGACATTTCTCAGACGCAGAGTTTGAAAATAATCAAAAAATTACTAAAAACGTTGAAATTTGAAGTTGGAACAATCAACTAGGCTTTTTTGTAAAAACAATATCAGATTTCAAGATTTAAAGCTTTTAAAAACGCAGATTTGTTTGTCGACTTCGTGGCAGAACTCTCCGTGCACGAAGCAGAGATCAGAGGAGAAAATGAAGAGAACGGACGCGTCGTCGTGTAAATCTTTAGTTACAGAACTCTTCTACAGGAGAGGTTTCCTTTAATGACTCCTGCTGTGATCTGGACGCGCTCAGTGAGAGGGGACTGTGGCTCCTGCACGGCTCCAGTCAGGGGCCGTTAGTGTGTTTAAGTGTTTTACTCCCAGAGTGACAGGAAATACAACAATAACACAGGAAGCACTCGTCTGTGTCAAGTCGACACTTTCTGAAATAAAACACAAACAAATGCATGAATATATTTTAGTTACTTCTAATATCCAGAGTTATCTGAGCCGTTCAGGACTGTGACTTAAGTCTGCTTCAGTGTTTAACATCAAAGGTGATGAAGTGCTCCATGTTGCCTGTTTCCACGGCAGCGTCGTCGCCTGAAATTTCTTTTGTGTTTAACCCGACACTTTACTGGTCGGATCTTTAATTAGCATAACAGAGCTAACGCTAACACGGTGTGTTCCTAAACCATCTGTTACTATGGAAACACCACCACACAAACGACCTCAGTCCAGGTCCAGATGATGGCGTTAGCATGCTAATGTTAGCATGCTAATGATGCTAACCCTGACAGCTAGCCTCTGAGGAGAAGTGAGGGCCAGAGGCTAGCTGTCACTCAAGAGGTGCTTGAACGTGACTTGAGTTTATTTCAAACATAAAATATTGTCTTTGTGCAGAAACACAGCAGTTCTGACCTTTCTTTATTTTACACAGTTATACATGTTAATCAAACATTGATCCGTTACTGAACTGTATAAACTGTACGTATCGTATCTGCTGACTCGTGCTGCTGACTCGTGCTGCTGATGGCGTCCTGTATCGAAAGTGTCCATGGCGTCCTCATCGCCAGGTCATTGATAGTACAGGAAGAGGAAGCTGCGAGCCTTTCCCGTGTCTGAAGGATCCTCGTTCCTCTCTGACCCTGGCGCTCGCACACAGACGTTAAAATGTCACTGCAAATGTTTTTAACGTCCAATAAAAGTCGTTTAAATATGAATTCTTAAGGTCAAAGGTCGAGTTCCTGCGCAATCTTTGCAACATACAAAGATATAGACTTGATGTGATGCGTTCAGGGACACAGCAGAGTCGTTGTGATGAAATGATGCGTTCAGGGACTCAGCAGAGTCGTTGTGATGAAATGATGCGTTCAGGGACACAGCAGAGTCGTTGTGATGAAATGATGCGTTCAGGGACACAGCAGAGTCGTTGTGATGAAATGATGCGTTCAGGGACAAAGAGCAGAGTCGTTGTGATAAAATGATGCGTTCAGGGACACAGGGCAGAGTTGTTGTGATGGAATGATGCGTTCAGGGACACAGGGCAGAGTTGTTGTGATGGAATGATGCGTTCAGGGACCCGTCATTGATGTGTTCTGGTGTGTTTTGCAGGTTTCCGCTCTGGACCAGGAGCTCATTGAAGTCGACCCCGACACCAAGGAGATGCTGAAGCTGCTGGTGAGTTTTTAATAAACACAGTTTTATGTATAAACTCCACATGAAGCGTCCGTAAAAGAGAGCGCCGTCAGAACGTGCAGCTTTTAAATCTGTTTATGGACCTTTACCTTTAAAGCTTTGATCTGTTTTGAAGCCGAACGAGGATTAAAAACATCTTTAAAGGATGTTTTGTCTCCTGAGGACGTTTCTTTAACACGACGTTCACGAGGAAACGAGTCTAAAAATAACAACCTGTGTAAAGGTGTTTTTAATGAGAGATTTAAAGATGAACCTGTGTTTTTAATGAGGATTCAGATGATTTTTAATCACTTTTTGTCTCAAATTTAGTGTTAAAATCTTAAATTCACTCTGAAACCGACATTTTATTATTAAATCTGTGGGCTTTTTAGTGCTGAACTTGTATTTTAACGGTTTAAAAGTTCTGGAAAAGCTTAAAAATGCACTTTAAAAGGTGCAGAAACAGAACTGAGCGTTAAACTGCAGCACAAAGTGTGAAAATGATGCAGCTTTAAACAAAACTACGCCGTTTATCAGGTCGTCAGTGTGGGTTTTAAACTGTTTGTGTTTATATTCCTGGTTCATTCACACGTTTATAAACTTTACGTATCGTATCTGCTGACTCGTGCTGCTGACTCGTGCTGCTGACTCGTGCTGCTGACTCGTGCTGCTGACTCGTGCTGCTGATGGCGTCCTGTATCGAAAGTGTCCATGGCGTCCTCGTCGCCAGGTCATTGATAGTACAGGAAGAGGAAGCTGCGAGCCTTTCCCGTGTCTGAAGGATCCTCGTTCCTCTCTGACCCTGGCGCTCGCACACAGACGTTAGAACGTCCAGTAAAAGTTCATTTATATATGAATTCTTAAGGTTAAAGGTCGAGTTCTCGCACAATCTTTGCAACATAAATGAAAATATTCAGTTTCATCAGATTATTTTGTTTAAACGTCACAAAAACAGCAGGAAAATGTGTTTTTAACGACCAGGAGTCTAAAAAAACATCAGATTTAACGGAGTTTTTATGTCGTTTCACTGTAAATTTTCCCGTTGGAGCTTCTGGAAACATGAAATCTGACTTTTTATGATGTAATGAATAATTTAAAATGGCTGCAGGTGGAGTTTCAGAGACGGACGCTGGTTTAATGGTGTGTGTGTGTGTGTGTGTGTGTTTGTGTGTCTCTCTCTCTGTGTGTGTGTGTGTGTCGCAGGACTTCGGCGCTCTGTCCAACCTGCAGGTGACGCAGCCGACCGTGGGCATGAACTTCAAACAGCCCCGAGGAGTCTGACGCTGGAAAGTATCTGAATAAAATAAAACGCTTTTGGGACAAAAACTGTTCACGTCCTCATTTCCACGCTGGTGTTTCTGCCTCTGGGGGTTTTCACCGACGCGTCTGCAGCTGCAGGGGTTTAAAGATCAGGTTTCACCGTCTGCAGCTGCAGGGGTTTAAAGACCAGGTTTCTGCAGCTGCAGGGGTTTAAAGGTCAGGTTTCTGCAGCTGCAGGGGTTTAAAGACCAGGTTTCTGCAGCTGCAGGGGTTTAAAGACCAGGTTTCTGCAGCTGCAGGGGTTTAAAGATCAGGCTTAGGAGTGATTCTCTCTGAGCAGGAACGGACAGAAGCTCCTCTCTTAGTGAGGAGCTGCGGTCGACCCCGCTGCTGGGGATGAGTCATCACTTCAAAAGCTGTGATTGGTCGATCCTGAAAGCTAGAGAACAAATATACTTTTGGGGAGAACGGCCAAAGGAAGGTTGTGACGGTGCTGTCAGTGTTTGGTGATGACGCTGCTGATGGAGGGTCGGGACAGACCCGAGTCAGCACTGCTGCAGTGTTGGGATGACGTTCATTTAAGGTGGTGTTGCATTATTGTGGCGTTGGGTTGGAGAAGTGCGTCTCTAATGAGATCAACCGCAAACGTGATTCCTGCACGATCCACTCTGCAGCGTTTCATTAACACTGTGTTTGGAGAACGTCTCTCCGGCCTCTTCCGTCGGCCATTTTGTCCTCTGCTCAGGGAACTCCTTCAAAGTCTCGTCCCCGCTCTTCACAGATCTCACCTGAAGAGCTGAGACTCTTCTTTACTGGGATCTTCTCTTCACTTTTAGGGGAAACTCAGAAAACATCAGACTTTGGCCACGAGGAGAAACTCTGCACTGAGACTCTTCAGGAGCACGACCCCAGAGCGCATTTGCATTTATTTTGATCATCAAAGACAGAAAAACAGAGAAATAACAGATTAGTTTCATCGGTGAGTTTCCTTCATTTAAAGATAAAAATAAAAACTTTATGAAAGTAAAATATTTGAGTCCATTTATCAAAGTTTTAAAAATCTAGAAGAATGAAAAAGTTTAAAATATTAAAGTCGATGTAAAAAATGAATCTGACGTCATCAGAAAGACAAAACACCATTAATGCAACGACACGTTTATGACACTTTATTAATAATAAATAATAAATTTACAGGTTTAATAAACTGGTGACGTTTTGCTCAAAGGCACTTCAGCAGCAGGAAGTTGCACCCGGCTCCTCGAGGACAATCACACGTTCTCCCGATGCGAGAGCCTTTTCTGACGGCGCACAGCTCCCCGAGGTCACACTGAAGAATATAATATATATATATAAATATGATTTTATATAAAATAATCACAGCTCCCCGAGGTCACACTGAGGAATATAATAATAAATATATATAAATATGATTTTATATTAAATAATCACAGCTCCCTGAGGTCACACTGAGGAAATATGATAATAAATATATATAAATATATATAAATATGATTTTATATTAAATAATCACAGCTCCCCGAGGTCACACTGAGGAATATAATAAATATATATAAATATATGTTTTTATATTAAATAATCACAGCTCCCCGAGGTCACACTGGGAAATATGATATTAATATATAATAAATATGATTTTATATTAAATAATCACAGTTCCCCGAGGTCACACTGAGGAAATATGATATATATATATAAATATGATTTTATATAAAATAATCACAGCTCCCCGAGGTCACACTGAGGAAATATAATAAATAAATATAATAAAAACATGTTTTAACACATAAAATAATCACAGCTCCCCGAGGTCACACTGAAGATATGATTAAACATATATAAATATATAATAAAATATATAATAAATATATAAACACTTGCACTTAAATTATTTAAATTTCCTTTTTTGTGATCAAACTTAAAATAATTAAACTCATTAAAAGTTAAAATCTTGTTCATTTGTGATTTATGAATAAAAATCAAAAATTTATATTTGATGATTTTAAAACAGTTATTAATATTAATATGCATGCACCCAACCTTATCCCACAGATTAAAGGGAATAAATGTCATATTCTTATTAAATATGAATATGACATTTATAATAAATATATTAAATATTAAAGGTTATTAAATATATAAAATGCTCACAGAGGGAACCCGTCCCAGTTTCTTCTCCCACAGATTATTAAATATGAACATATTAAATATATAATAGATAATAAATGATAATATTAAATATGATTATATTAAATATTAAAGGTTATTAAATATGTTAAACGCTCACAGAGGGAACCCGTCCGTGTTTCTTCTCCCACAGATTAATAAATATGAACATATTAAATATATAATAGATAATAAATGTTATATAAATATTAAAGGTTATTAAATATGTATAACGCTCACAGAGGGAACCCGTCCGAGCTTCTTCTCCCACAGATTAATAAATATGAACATATTAAATATATAATAGATAATAAATGTTATATAAATATTAAAGGTTATTAAATATGTATAACGCTCACAGAGGGAACCCGTCCGTGTTTCTTCTCCCACAGATTAATTTTCTTCGTCTGAAGTTTTTCCAGAACTTCGTGAAGATCGACGAGCTGAAAAATCAGAAGATTAATAATTAATATAATTATATTTAATATATGTAAATATAGAAAAAGGTTCATTTTCATATTTATGGGAATTTTAATGCTGAGACATTTTTATACAAACGTAAACAAACACGAGAGTTTTTTTTGTTTCTGATTTCAAATAAAAATAATTTCATGTTTAAATATTAATATTTTATATTAAAACTGAGAAACAACAGACAAAAATATTAAATATATATAAATCATATATTTATAATATTTACAGAAATAAATGTTTAAATGTTTTGACGTGCAGAGAAAAAAACAGAAACCAGAAGAAGAAAATATGAATTATTGAAATAGTTTCAGACTCTTTTAAGTTTAACATTAAAACATTAAAATTATTATTATTTAACACAAATGTGATTAAATCTTCACAGATTTGATAATTATTTATTTATTATGTTTCAAAAAAGTAGAAACATGGTAAATTAATAAATAATAGATTAAAAAATGACAAAAATAAATAAACAGATGAAAAATAAATGAAAAGATACAATAAGAAAAGAATATAAATAAAAAATAAATAAATTGATTAAAAATAAATAAACAGATCGAAAATCACATGAAAGATTTTAATTATTTTTATGTCAAAGAAAAAGGTAAAAAAAATAAAAATAATAAAAGTATTAAACCTGATGAATAAATAAATGACAATAATAAAATAAAACATGCAAAATAGACTTTAAAATATTTTCATGTCAAAGAAAAAGGTAAAAACTAAATAAAAAGATTAATAAAAAACAAATGTATTGGAAATAAATAAAGTTTAAACATGTGAAATAAATAAAGTTTAAACATGTGAAATAAATAAAGTTTAAACATGTGAAATAAATAAAGTTTAAACATGTGAAATAAGTCCAGAGATAAAAAAGACAAATTAAAAATAACTAAAAAAAAACAAAAATAAAAAAATAAGAATTATGGGAAATAAATGAAGTGATTTTAAAGTTGCTGCAGATTTTAATTTAATTTAACAATATTAAATAATTTAATAACTAACCAGTGTGTTCTGATTTATATTTAATATTTAAAATAATAATAAATATGAATATTAAAGCGTCACCAGTCTGTTGGGCTGTGGTTCTGATTTATATTTAATATTTAAAATAATAATAAATATGAATATTAAAGCGTCACCAGTCTGTCGGGCTGTGGTTCTGATTTATATTTAATATTTTAAATAATAATAAATATGAATATTAAAGCGTCACCAGTCTGTTGGGCTGTGGTTCTGATTTATATTTAATATTTTAAATAATAATAAATATGAATATTAAAGCGTCACCGGTCTGTTGGGCTGTGGTTCTGATTTATATTTAATATTTAAATAATAATAAATATGAATATTAAAGCGTCACCGGTCTGTTGGAGTGGCGGGAATCCTGGACGTCCCTCTGGTCCCTCTCGGCTTCCGTCCGTCCCTCCGGGGAGAGCGCGCACAGCAGCGCCGCGCACAGCACAGCTCGCGCCCACATGTTGCCACAGAAACGGAGACAAAGTTCCGCGAGCTGCTGCTGCGAGTGTTTGTCACGCGCTGCTCCGCCGCGTGCGGGATGTTTAGGGGACCGGCCCCGCCCCCTCCGCGTCACGACGACGTCACGGGTGTGACGTAGCGGACTCATCAATAAAGACATTAAAAAAATAAGTTAATTAATTAATTAAGACTTAAGAATATAAAATAAGTACATGTGTATAATAAAGATAATTAAAAATTTTAATAAAAAACATAATAAAATATAATAATATAAAAATAAAATATATTAATGATAAAACATAAAATAATGAAATAGATAATAATATAATATCATTATCATCTTGTAGTTTTTTTCTGTCTCTTTGTAGTTGTTTTGTGTCTCTTTGTAGTTGTTTCGTGTCTCTTTGTGGTTGTTTTGTGTCTCTTTGTAGTTGTTTTGTGTCTCTTTGTGGTTGTTTTGTGTCTCTTTGTAGTTGTTTTGTGTCTCTTTGTGGTTGTTTTGTGTCTCTTTGTAGTTGTTTTGTGTCTCTTTGTGGTTGTTTTGTGTCTTTGTAGTTGTTTTGTGTCTCTTTGTGGTTGTTTTGTGTCTCTTTGTAATTGTTTTGTGTCTCTTTGTAGTTGTTTGTGTCTCTTTGTAGTTGTTTTGTGTCTCTTTGTGGTTGTTTTGTGTCTCTTTGTGGTTGTTTTGTGTCTCTTTGTAGTTGTTTTGTGTCTCTTTGTGGTTGTTTTGTGTCTTTGTAGTTGTTTTGTGTCTCTTTGTGGTTGTTTTGTGTCTCTTTGTAATTGTTTTGTGTCTCTTTGTAGTTGTTTGTGTCTCTTTGTAGTTGTTTTGTGTCTCTTTGTGGTTGTTTTGTGTCTCTTTGTGGTTGTTTTGTGTCTCTTTGTGGTTGTTTTGTGTCTCTTTGTAGTTGTTTTGTGTCTCTTTGTGGTTGTTTTGTGTCTCTTTGTAGTTGTTTTGTGTCTCTTTGTGGTTGTTTTGTGTCTTTGTAGTTGTTTTGTGTCTCTTTGTGGTTGTTTTGTGTCTCTTTGTAGTTGTTTCGTGTCTCTTTGTGGTTGTTTTGTGTCTCTTTGTAGTTGTTTTGTGTCTCTTTGTGGTTGTTTTGTGTCTTTGTAGTTGTTTTGTGTCTCTTTGTGGTTGTTTTGTGTCTCTTTGTAATTGTTTTGTGTCTCTTTGTAGTTGTTTGTGTCTCTTTGTAGTTGTTTTGTGTCTCTTTGTGGTTGTTTTGTGTCTCTTTGTGGTTGTTTTGTGTCTCTTTGTGGTTGTTTTGTGTCTCTTTGTAGTTGTTTTGTGTCTCTATGTAGTTGTTTTGTGTCTCTTTGTGGTTGTTTTGTGTCTCTTTGTAGTTGTTTTGTGTCTCTTTGTTGTTGTTTTGTGTCTCTATGTGGTTTTTTTGTGTCTCTTTGCGGTTGTTTTGTGTCTCTTTGCAGTTGTTTTGTGTCTCTTTGTGGTTGTTTTGTGTCTCTTTGTAGATGTTTTGTGTTTCTTTGTAGTTGTTTTGTGTCTCTTTGTAGTTGTTTTGTGTCTTTGTAGTTGTTTTGTGTCTCTTTGTAGTTGTTTTGTGTCTCTTTGTGGTTGTTTTGTGTCTCTTTGTAGTTGTTTTGTGTCTCTTTGTAGTTGTTTTGTGTCTCTTTGTGGTTGTTTTGTGTCTCTTTGTAGTTGTTTTGTGTCTTTGTAGTTGTTTTGTGTCTCTTTGTAGTTGTTTTGTGTGTCTTTGTAGTTGTTTTGTGTCTCTTTGTAGTTGTTTTGTGTCTCTTTGTGGTTGTTTTGTGTCTCTTTGTAGTTGTTTTGTGTCTCTTTGTAGTTGTTTTGTGTCTCTTTGTAGTTGTTTTGTGTCTCTTTGTGGTTGTTTTGAGTCTCTTTGTGGTTGTTTTGTGTCTCTTTGTTGTTGTTTTGTGTCTCTTTGTAGTTGTTTTGTGTCTCTTTGTAGTTGTTTTGTGTCTCTTTGTAGTTGTTTTGTGTCTCTTTGTGGTTGTTTTGTGTCTCTTTGTAGTTGTTTTGTGTCTCTTTGAGGTTGTTTTGTGTCTCTTTGTGGTTGTTTTATGTCTCTTTGTAGCTGTTTTGTGTCTCTTTGTGGTTGTTTTATGTCTCTTTGTAGTTGTTTTGTGTTTCTTTGTGGTTGTTTTGTGTCTCTTTGTGGTTGTTTTGAGTCTCTTTGTGGTTGTTTTGTGTCTCTTTGTAGTTGTTTTTTGTCTCTTTGTGGTTGTTTTGTGTCTCTTTGTGGTTGTTATGTGTCTCTTTGCAGTTGTACGTGTATTTGCAGACTCAAAACAACAACAAAGCAGTTGTGTTGTTGTTGTGTTGTGTGTGTCTCTTGTTGTTGTGTTGCGTTGTTGTTGTGTTGTGTGTGTCTCTTGTGTTGGAGCACCAGTTGTCTCATGTGTTCATACAAACAGGACTTTGTGCGTCGGTCGTTTGCTGATTTGAATCCCTTCAGTGTCAGTGTTTTATTTCAGCAGCTGCAGATTCAGAACTCACAGGAAAGAGGATTTCTGTCCCAAAGTGTCGGCAGCAGCTTTAGTGTCGTGTGACGGGCTCAGCTCTGTCGTGTGACGGGCTCAGCTCTGTCGTCTGACGGGCTCATCTGCAGACGTGGAGCCTCTGATCCGGCTCCGGCGCTGCAGGTTCCTCTTACGTAAGACTCTCAGTGACAGAACCGTCTCACAGCGGCGTCTCACAGCAGCAGCGTCTGACAGGAAGTCCTTATCCGTGCAGACTTTGATCCACTGCAGCTTCTTAAACCCCAACAAAGCTCCTCATCATCATCCAGTGGTGATGGGAATCCTGTGGTTCTGCTGAAGACCGAAGACAACCAGACGCTTCCGTCCGTCAGCTTAGAATAAAGAAGAAACTCTCTTTTAACTTTAACACACGTTTATGCTCCTAGAGGACACTTTAGCACACGTTTATGCTCCTAGAGGACACTTTAGCACACGTTTATGCTCCTAGAGGACACTTTAACACACGTTTATGCTCCTAGAGGACACTTTAGCACACATTTATGCTCCTAGAGGACACTTTAACACACGTTTATGCTCCTAGAGGACACTTTAGCACACGTTTATGCTCCTAGAGGACACTTTAACACTGGTTTATGCTCCTAGAGGACACTTTAACACACGTTTATGCTCCTAGAGGACACTTTAACACACGTTTATGCTCCTAGAGGACACTTTAACACACGTTTATGCTCCTAGAGGACACTTTAGCACACGTTTATGCTCCTAGAGGACACTTTAGCACACGTTTATGCTCCTAGAGGACACTTTAACACACGTTTATGCTCCTAGAGGACACTTTAGCACACGTTTATGATCCTAGAGGACACTTTAACACACGTTTATGCTCCTAGAGGACACTTTAGCACACGTTTATGCTCCTAGAGGACACTTTAGCACACGTTTATGATCCTAGAGGACACTTTAACACACGTTTATGCTCCTAGAGGACACTTTAACACACGTTTATGCTCCTAGAGGACACTTTAACACACGTTTATGCTCCTAGAGGACACTTTAGCACACGTTTATGCTCCTAGAGGACACTTTAACACACGTTTATGCTCCTAGAGGACACTTTAGCACACATTTATGCTCCTAGAGGACACTTTAACACACGTTTATGCTCCTAGAGGACACTTTAGCACACGTTTATGCTCCTAGAGGACACTTTAACACTGGTTTATGCTCCTAGAGGACACTTTAACACACGTTTATGCTCCTAGAGGACACTTTAACACACGTTTATGCTCCTAGAGGACACTTTAACACACGTTTATGCTCCTAGAGGACACTTTAGCACACGTTTATGCTCCTAGAGGACACTTTAGCACACGTTTATGCTCCTAGAGGACACTTTAACACACGTTTATGCTCCTAGAGGACACTTTAGCACACGTTTATGATCCTAGAGGACACTTTAACACACGTTTATGCTCCTAGAGGACACTTTAGCACACGTTTATGCTCCTAGAGGACACTTTAGCACACGTTTATGATCCTAGAGGACACTTTAACACACGTTTATGCTCCTAGAGGACACTTTAACACACGTTTATGCTCCTAGAGGACACTTTAACACACGTTTATGCTCCTAGAGGACACTTTAGCACACGTTTATGCTCCTAGAGGACACTTTAACACACGTTTATGCTCCTAGAGGACACTTTAACACACGTTTATGCTCCTAGAGGACACTTTAACACACGTTTATGCTCCTAGAGGACACTTTAGCACACGTTTATGCTCCTAGAGGACACTTTAACACACGTTTATGCTCCTAGAGGACACTTTAACACACGTTTATGCTCCTAGAGGACACTTTAACACACGTTTATGCTCCTAGAGGACACTTTAACACAGGTTCATGCTCCTAGAGGACACTTTAACACACGTTTATGCTCCTAGAGGACACTTTAACACACGTTTATGCTCCTAGAGGACACTTTAACACACGTTTATGCTCCTAGAGGACACTTTAGCACATGTTTATGCTCCTAGAGGACACTTTAACACACGTTTATGCTCCTAGAGGACACTTTAACACACGTTTATGCTCCTAGAGGACACTTTAGCACACGTTTATGCTCCTAGAGGACACTTTAACACACGTTTATGCTCCTAGAGGACACTTTAACACACGTTTATGCTCCTAGAGGACAGTTTAGCACACGTTTATGCTCCTAGAGGACACTTTAACACACGTTTATGCTCCTAGAGGACACTTTAACACAGGTTCATGCTCCTAGAGGACACTTTAACACACGTTTATGCTCCTAGAGGACACTTTAACACACGTTTATGGTCCTAGAGGACACTTTAACACACGTTTATGCTCCTAGAGGACACTTTAACACACGTTTATGCTCCTAGAGGACACTTTAGCACATGTTTATGCTCCTAGAGGACACTTTAACACACGTTTATGCTCCTAGAGGACACTTTAGCACACACACACACACACAGTTCTTTCCTTTCTGCCTCCTGAAGAACTTTGATATTTAATAAAGTGTTTATGTACAGATTACATTTTTTTTATTAAACAAAAAAATTGCAGCAGGTCTCCTCCTCCTGCTGCTGCTCCGTCAGTCAGCAGCAGGTCTCCTCCTCCTCCTCCTGCTCCGTCAGTCAGCAGCAGGTCTCCTCCTGCTGCTCCGTCAGTCTGCGGCCTGTCGGAGCCTCCTCAGCACCTCCTCTGGGCCCAGAGAGGAGTCCAGTGTGATGAGTTTGTCTCTGGACCTGGCGCCCTGCAGGAGGAGAGAACATGTGACGCCCGTTTCCACCTGAGACCAGGACGCGTGTCACTGAGTGTGAGCCAACCTTGTCCAGGGACACGTGACTCTTCTTCAGCTCCAGGACCTGAGCCAGGAAGCGGACCAGCTCGGCGTTGGCCTCTCCGTCAGCCGGCGGTGCCGCGATGGCCACTCCCACCGCCTCTGCAGAAACGTCTGCAAGAGAAGAAGAAGAGACGTCGTGTGTCAGGCGACCTGTGATGACATCACTCATCATCACATGCAGAGTGAGGGCGACCTGTGATGACATCACTCATCATCACACGCAGAGCGACCTGTGATGACATCACACTCAGAGTGCAGGTGACCTGTGATGACATCACACACAGGGTGCAGGTGACCTGTGATGACGTCACTCAGGGTGCAGGTGACCTGTGATGACATCACTCATCATCACGCGCAGAGCGACCTGTGATGACATCACTCATCATCACGCGCAGAGTGAGGGCGACCTGTGATGACATCACTCATCATCACCCGCAGAGCGACCTGTGATGACATCACACTCAGAGTGCAGGTGACCTGTGATGACATCACACACAGGGTGCAGGTGACCTGTGATGACGTCACTCAGGGTGCAGGTGACCTGTGATGACATCACACTCAGAGTGCAGGTGACCTGTGATGACGTCACTCAGAGTGCAGGTGACCTGTGATGACGTCACTCAGAGTGCAGGTGACCTGTGATGACGTCACTCAGAGTGCAGGTGACCTGTGA
The DNA here is from genome assembly GCF_963691815.1 of Echiichthys vipera. NCBI lineage: Eukaryota > Metazoa > Chordata > Actinopteri > Perciformes > Trachinidae > Echiichthys > Echiichthys vipera. The sequence goes on from NC_139832.1 coordinate 729,764, forward strand.
TGGCGCTGAGTCTCGCGCCGGGCTTGGCGTGCACCGTTATGGTCACGGATCCGCTTTTGTCCCGAACCACCGGAGAAGACGCTTCTGTCTCCGCTGCTGCGGCGGCGGCAGACGGACGTCCCTTCACCTGTGTCACGGTAACGACACTTTATTATTATTATTATAATTAATATAATATTATTATTGTTGTTGTTGTTGTTGTATGATACTTTCCAGGTGAACAACAGTGTAACATTAATCTTTAATAACTCACCGCTTTCTCTTTTTTCGGCATCTGTCTGTTTGTGGAGCCGCTTATGAGCCGCTGAGCAGCGGGCAGAGGAGGCGCTCCGCCCCGGGAGAGGACGCTTACCACCGGGCGGCTGAGCACCGGGAGAGGAGGCGCTCTGGCCCGGGAGAGGACGGTGACCACCGGGCAGAAGAGCACCGAGAGAGGAGGCGCTCTGCCCCGGGAGAGGACGCTTACCGGGCGGCGGAGCACCGGGAGAGGAGGCGGTCTGCCCCGGGAGAGGACGGTGACCGGGCGGCTGAGCACCGAGAGAGGAGGCGCTCTGCCCCGGGAGAGGACGCTTACCGGGCGGCGGAGCACCGGGGTGACGTCCGGTAAACGGTTCACCGTTAGCGGAGCAGCTCTGAATGAATGAACATATTTAGGTAAAGTCATAAAACTACAAGTTAACGTTAAATTTGAGCGGGAAAACATCAACCTGCCTGTTAGCTGGTTAGCTTGTTAGCTGTTAGCAATGCTAAAATGTAAACATCCGGTCCACTTCCGGTATTTCCGGTCTAAAAGCCTAAATAAAAATATCGTTTTTAAAAAATATTAATTCTCAGTTAAAACATAAAATTATATTTACATAGAAATCACTGCGACATCTGGATTATTTAGATTTATTTCGTTTATATTTCTTTGTTTTAAAAAATTTAAAACAAAGAAATAGTTCAGTCCAAAGCAGCTGGACCTGGTTCTTTGTCAGGAAGACGTTTCACCTCTGATCCAAGAGGCTTCATCAGTTCATGTACGCATCTGACCAGGACCAGGACCAGGACCAGGACCAGGCTGGGACTGGACCAGGACCAGGACCAGGACCAGGACCAGGCTGGGACTGGACCAGGACCAGGACCAAGACCAGGACCAGGACCAGGACCAGGACCAGGCTGGGACCAGGACCAGGCTGGACCAGGACCAGGACCAGGACCAGGACCAGGCTGGGACTGGACCAGGACCAGGACCAGGACCAGGGACCAGGCTGAGACTGGACCAGGACCAGGACCAGGCTGGGACTGGACCAGCAACAGGACCAGTCCCAGCCTGGTCCTGGTCCTGGTCCAGTCCCAGCCTGGTCCTGTTCCTGGTCCTGGTCCAGTCCCAGCCTGGTCCTGGTCCTGCTCAGATGTGTACATGAACTGATGAAGCCTCTTGGATCAGAGGTGAAACGTCTTCCTGACAAAGAACCAAGTCCAGTTGCTTTGGACTGAATCTGCTTTGAGGATACACACACAAGTGTGTGTGTGTCTGTCTGTCTCTTTCTCCATCTCTCTCTCTCTCTCTCTCTCTGTCTGTCTGTCTGTCTGTTTGTGTGTGTGTGTGTGTGTGTGTGTGTGTGTGTGTGTGTGTGTGTGTGTGTGTGTGTGTGTGTGTGTGTGTGTGTGTGTGTGTGTGTGTGTGTGTGTGTGTGTGTGTGTGTGAGAGTGTGTGTGTGTGTGTCGCAGTTGTGTGTTTGCACCAGGTGGGGGAGCTCTCCTCTGCAGGAGGCCCGGCTGCTGCTGCAGGGACTCCACTGAGGAGACACTGTCCCTGTTCGTGCTTTTACTTTGAAAGGACCATTAAACAGCAGTGAGGAGCAGAAACGTATGAGTCAGTTTGAGTTTGAGTGTCTTTGTGTTTGTCCTGAAATAAAGCAGCTTCTTCTCTGTGAACACTGACGTCTGTTTATTATAAAACACAAAATCAGACAAAGAATCAAAGTTATTTTCTACATTCAGTCACATTTAAACTATAAAAAGTGAGTTTGTTTCCTTCTCTTTTCTGTTTCCTGTCTTTTGACTTTGAGGAAGGAAACGATTTTATAAAAACATCAAAGAAGATAAAAGAACAAACACGAGACACGAGGAAGAAAAGTGAGTTTACACAGAAACGTTCAAACAACACTTTAGAAAGAGTTCAAAACTGTTTTAACTCTGTTTTTAAAACACTTTGACACGTTTAAACTTCATCATTCTGATGATTTTTAAATGTTTATATTTGAATGATTTTTTTTACTTTATATTTGTTTTATTCTGAGGATTCTTTTTATATTTTTATTTTTCTGATTTAATCATTTTATATCATTCTGATTACTTTTTAATTATATTTGTAATATTCTGATTTAAAAAAAAAATTAATATTATTTTGATGATTTTTTAAAATTATATTAATGTGATTTATTATTTTATTATATTTATTCTTATGATTTTATTTTATATTTATTTTATTCTGATTTAAAAAAATTATATTTATATTATTTTGATTTTTTTATTATATTTATATTATTCTGATTTATTATTTTATTATATTTATATTGTGTTTTTTTTATTTTATATTTGTTATATTGTGATTATTTTTTTAATTATATTTATATTATTTAGATTTTTTATTATATTTATATTCTGATTATTTCTTTAATTCTTTTGTGTTTTTTTTACTGAAGAAAAGTTTCGACTCTAACTCATGAATATTAATGAGATGACGTCTTCTGAACCAATCACGTTGTTCAGAGTCAAGTCGCGAGCACAGCCGTCCCGGAAGTGATGCTTTCACCTTCACAATAAAAGTGAAATTATTTTATTTCACAGAAGAATCAAAATGTTTCCACAGGAACCGGAAGAGCTGCAACTTTGAATCAGTTCATCAGTTCATTAATTAATCAATTAATTAGTTAATAAATTAATAATACAATTAAATAAAATCAAAGCAGAGTTTAATGAAAGAAAACTGGGAAATTACAAAGTTGAATTATTATTATTACAGTATTGCTCAAAAATAATAATAATAATAGTAAAAATAAAAATGTTAAATATAAAAAGAATGGTAATATAATAATAGTTAATTCGTTAATTTAATAATAATAAATATTGTAATGACAATAATAAGATTGATGCAGTCCACATAAAACCTGCTCAGTGTAACTGTGCTTAAAAGTAAGAGTCTGGACTTTTACTCTGAAGGCCTTCTCCGGAAGTGTGCTCGGCTAGCTCGTTAGCTCCGTTAGCTTGTTAGCTCGCTAACAGCCTGTTGCTCAGAGCAGAAGCTGCAAAGCGACAGAAGCGACAGTTGAGTCAGAGAAATGTTTGTTCCGTCACTCTGAGGACAACAGCCTGTTTGTTTGTTTGTTTGTTTGTTTGTTTGTTTGTTTGTTTGTTTGTTTGTTTGTTTGTTTGTTTGTTTGTTTGTTTGTTTGTTTGTTTATGTGTGTTTGTTTGTTTGTTTGTTTGTTTGTGTGTGTGTTGAACAGGATGCGCGCGCCTCAGTTCGGTTTGTTTGGTTGATTCTTCAGAACTGAACAGGTTCAAAAGGTAATTCTCTCTTTTTTTAAGGTTTTCTTTATTTTTTAATTCTTTTAAATTATTAATTCATTCATTTTTATTTTTCAATGTCTCCTTTATTTTTTACATTTATTTTAAATTATTTTTGATTTATTTATGTTATCTTTTATTTGATTTTTTTAATTGTATTTTACAAAATGTGTTCATTCTTTTTTTCATTTATTTTTAATTCTCTTTTAAAAAAACATTCATTCATTTTTTTTAAATCCTTTTGTTAATTTTTTCCTTTTTATTTTTTTATTTTAAACAAAAATATTCCTGCGTTTTTTTAAATATTCTTTTTAATGTATTAATTATTTTTCATTTATTTCTGATCCTTATTTATTTATTTTTTAATTATTTTTAAAATGTTTTCCTCTCACCTTTAAAAACTCACCTGCAGCTGTTTTTAAAACTCTTCATTTTGCAGAAATGAAACATTTTGTTTTGTGGAAACTCGTGAAAAGTCAAAAGTGAAGTTTTATGATGTTTATTTTTAATGTA
>NC_139832.1:741331-753831 GCF_963691815.1 Echiichthys vipera
ACCACAGGGTTCGACACTGGTTCCACTTCTTTTCTTCTAATCTTTAAAGGATCTTCTTTTATTCATCTATTTGCAGATGATACTCGTTTATACTTTTAAACCTCATTTACTGCAAAACAAGATGGGATTTATCCGTATTAATAAATTAAAGGTTTAGTTGTTTTCAGATATTTTAATGCGGAAAAGTTTGATTTTTCTGGTTTAAACATAAAAAAATTAAAAAAATTTAAAGGTGTACCACAGGGTTCAACACTGGGTCCACTCGTCTTCTCTATTTTTGTTGACACTCTTTCTTTAATTTGTTCTGATTCTTTTGTTAAACTATATGCAGATGATTCACGTTTATACTTTAAAACCTAATTTATGGCAAAACAAGATGGTTCATCTCAAGGGATTCAACCTAATGAATAAACTCCTACATAGAAATCATGTTTTTAGACGTTTTAATGTGGAAAAGTTTGATTATTCTGGTTTAAACATTTGTGATAATGTAAGAAATCAACTAAATGTAAAGGTGTACCACAGGGTTCAACACTGGGTCCACTTCTTTTCTCTATTTTTGTTGACGCTCTGTTTAATTTGTTCTGCTTCTTTTGTTAAACTATATGCAGATGATTCACGTTTATACTTTAAAACCTAATTTACTGCAAAACAAGATTCAAGAATCTTTATTTATCCCGAGGGAAATTATTTTGCAACAGTTTCAACACAAAGATGAAAGGATCAGAGCGACAATAAGCATAAAAACATAATCACATCAAAGCAAAGCTAACGTAAAATAAATCAAACAGTAACTAAGTGTGACAGAGTGCAACAGACATCGTGGTTAAACGCAGGTTTATACGATAAACAACAACACGCAGCGTGAAGTTTAGCAGCAGATTAAATGAAATAAGTACAAACTGAATAAGTGAGAAGGAGCGAAAAGTGAAAGTGTTAGAAATGTAACAGCATTTCCTACTGAACTAAGTTACAGTTGGGATTTATCCGTATTAATAAACTTGTACATAAGGAACAGAGGTCGAGTCGTTTTCAGACGTTTTAATGTGGAAAAGTTTGATTTTTCTCGTTTAAACATTTGTGAAAATATAAGAACTCAACTGTTGTTCGCTGAATAAAGTCTTTTATCCGGTTCAAAGAGTTAAAAAGTGTTGAAACTGTGTTTAAAGTGACCTGTTGACCTCTGACCTCACCTGTGTTTGTGTCCTCAGTGTCCAATCAGCGGTGATCAAAGTGTTCCAGGGCGGCGCGCTGCAGAGTAACGAGCTGTTCACGCTCAACGAGAGCATCAGGTGACGAACGCAAGACAGAAAATACGTATGAAAGTCAAACGCAGCGTCCTGAACTCCCCCGTGTGTCTCTGCAGGTGGCTCCTGAAAACAGAGATGGGCTCCTTCATCACGGACTACTTCCAGGTTTCTCACTCTTCATTCATTTAACGACAGTTTTTCAGATACGCAGACGTTTGTTTTCTGATACGCAGACGACTGCAGACGCACCTGAGGAGGGAGGAGGGAGGGGAAAACACATTAAAAAAATTAATAATTAAAATTTAAAAAATAATTTAAAGAAATAAATGAATGAAAACATTTTTTTAAAAATGAAAAAAAATTATAATTACATTAAAAAAATTAATGATTCAATTTTTTAAAAGAATTTTAAAAAATAAATGAATGAATACATTTAAAAAATGAATTAATATTTTTTAAAGAATTTAAAATAAATGAAATGTTTTTTAAAATAAATGAAAAAATATAATGAATAAATAAAAAAGAATAAAAAAAAATAAAAATTGAATAAATACATTTAAAAACAATTTAGAATAAGGAAAAAATTAATGAATATTTTTTAAAGAATTAAAATAAATGAAACGAATAATGAATACATTAAATAAATAATTACAAATAAGTAAAAATAAGAATTAAAAATAAATGAAAATATATAAATTAAACTTACTTAACTTAATGTGTGTGTGTGTGTGTGTGTGTGTGTGTGTGTCTGTGTGTGTGTGTGTGTGTGTGTGTGTGTGTGTGTGTGTGTGTGTTGCAGAACCAGCTGCTGACTCGTGGTCTCTCTGAGGTCCTGGATCAGGTTCTTCAGTCCGGTGAGTCACATTTTGATACCAACAACATTACACATACACCCACTGTCCCCTTTAATTTCTAAATGTACTTATTTATTTTTATTTATTCAACTCTTGTAATGTGCGTGTGTGTGTGCGTGCGTGCGTGCGTGCGTGTGTGTGTGTGTAGGTGATGAGCAGCTCCTGGTCCTCGCTGACATGTGGGAAAGGTTCTTCACAGAGATTCTCCCGACGCTGCAGGCGATCTTCTACCCCGTCCAGGTGCACACACACACACACACACACTCTGTCCCTGTGTGTGCGTGTGTGTGTGTGCGTGCGTGTGTGTGCGCGTGTGTGTGTGTGGTCAGATCTTTAAATAAGCTGCGATCATTCGAGGTCAGTGGATTAACTTTGAGCTTTGTGTTTTCACCTGGTTTGTGTTTGTTTTTGGTTCGACGCGGTTTTGTCCGTTACAACAAACCGCTGAACAAGAAAACAGAAAATCAGCCAGAACAGACGACTGCAGCAGAAACAACCACAAAATCCTCACATCAGAGACAGACAGACACAGTAGAAGGACGAAGGAGAAATGAGGAGGCGTGAGGGAAACACCAGATACAGGGACGAGGGGGCGCCGTTCTCTGCCAGCAGCACCAGGGCGGAGAACGGACACAACCAAAACACACAAAAACACACAAAAACACACAATAACAGGTGAAAACAAGCCAAAAACACACAAAACCAGGTGAAAACAAGTCAAAAACACACAAAAACAGGTGAAAACAAGTCAAGAACACACAAACAGGTGAAAACAAGCCAAAAACACACAAAACCAGGTGAAAACAAGTCAAAAACACACAAAAACAGGTGAAAACAAGCTAAAACACACAAAAGACAGGTGAAAACAAGCCAAAAAGACACAAAAACAGATGAAAACAAGCCAAAAAGACACAAAAACAGATGAAAACAAGCTAAAAACACACAAAAACAGGTGAAAACAAGCCAAGAACACACAAAACCAGGTGAAAACAAGCTAAAAACACACAAAAACAGGTGAAAACAAGCCAAAAAGACACAAAAACAGGTGAAAACAAGCCAAAAAGACACAAAAACAGATGAAAACAAGCCAAAAAGACACAAAAACAGATGAAAACAAGCTAAAAACACACAAAAAACAGGTGAAAATAAGCCAAAAACACACAAAAACAGGTGAAAACGAGCCAATAACACACAAAACCAGGTGAAAACAAGCCAAAAACACACAAAAACAGGTGAAAACAAGCCAAAAACACACAAAAACAGGTGAAAACAAGCCAAAAACAGGTGAAAACAAGCCAAAAAGAAGGTGAAAACAAGGCAAAAACTGGTGAAAACACACAAAAACCAGGTGAAAACAAGCCAAAAACACACAAAAACAAGCCAAAAACAGGGGAAAACAAGCCAAAAACACACAAAAACAAGCCAAAAACAGGGGAAAACAAGCCAAAAACAGGTGAAAACAAGCCAAAAACAGGTGAAAACACACAAAAACAGGTGAAACAAGCCAAAAAGAAGGTGAAAACAAGCCAAAAACAGGTGAAAACACACAAAAACAGGTGAAACAAGCCAAAAAGAAGGTGAAAACAAGCCAAAAACAGGTGAAAACACACAAAAACAGGTGAAACAAGCCAAAAAGAAGGTGAAAACAAGCCAAAAACAGGTGAAAACACACAAAAACAGGTGAAACAAGCCAAAAACAGGTGAAAACAAGCCAAAAACACACAAAACCAGGTGAAAACAAGCTAAAAACACACAAACAGGTGAAAACAAGCTAAAAACACACAAAAACAGGTGAAAACAAGCTTAAAACACACAAAAAACAGGTGAAAATAAGCCAAAAACACACAAAAACAGGTGAAAACGAGCCAATAACACACAAAACCAGGTGAAAACAAGCCAAAAACACACAAAACCAGGTGAAAACAAGCCAAAAACACACAAAACCAGGTGAAAACAAGCCAAAAACACACAAAAACAGGTGAAAACAAGCCAAAAACACACAAAAACAGGTGAAAACACACAAAATCAGGTGAAAACACACAAAACCAGGTGAAAACACACAAAAACAGGTGAAAACACACAAAAACCCGTCGACCCTGAAGAAAACAGCAGCTCTGAGGAAACTGTGCTGAGAAAAGTGAAGAGGACGTCGTCACCAAAGAACTGATGTGTGTGAACTTCCTGTTCCTGTTCCTGTTCCTGTTCCTGTGCAGGGTCAGGAGCTGACCGTGAGGCAGATGGCCCTGCTGGCCTTCAGGGACCTGGTGCTGCTGAAGCTGCACCTGGAGGACACTCTGGGATCTGCAGCGTGCGTCCCTGCTCCTGTGACGCAGATGCTGCTGGTGCTGCAGGTACGTTTCCTGTTTCATCAGCGGTGTCCTTCAGGACTTCCTGTCGCCTCTAACAGCCTGTGGACGGACCCAGGAACACAGCCAACACTGATGCTAACAGAGATGCTAACACTGATGCTAGCAGAGATGCTAACACGGATGCTAACAGAGATCCTAACACTAATGCTAACATAGATCCTAACACGGATGCTAACAGAGATGCTAACACTGATGCTAGCAGAGATGCTAACACGGATGCTAACAGAGATACTAACACTGATACTAACACTGATGCTAACACTGATGCTAACAGAGTCGGCTAACGTGAACTAATGAGTCCACACATGCTGTTCTTCGGTTCAGGATCAGACCCCGGTGCTTCTTTCTCTGTGAAATAATGAAACTCTTCCCCCTCTCCGTCCGTCCGTCCCTCCGTCTGTCCGTCCCTCCGTCCGTGTGTCCGTCCCTGTGTGTGTCCGTCCCTCCGTCTGTGTGTCCGTCAGGGTGTCCATGAGTCTGGAGCTCCCAGTCTGGAGTACTACCAGCTGGAGCGCCTGGTGGAGGTCGTCGTGTCTCCGTACCTCAGCGACGTGCTTCAGGACAGACACCGGCTGCTGTTGGGTGAGTTTCCCGCTCAGAACTAACGGCTCTCCTGAAACGCTGCGTTTCCTCAAAGTTAGCACAGGAAGTTCAGGAGCGGGCGGCCATTTTGTTTCCTGTTTGAAACAACGCGGAGCGACAAACTCCGACGAAAGAGAAACAAAGACGCTGGTGATTCGTGTAAAAGCAGCAACAGGAAGTCATCGTGGTCAAGATGTTCAGCGATCACCGTGACCACGATCGTTTCCACGGCAACAAGTGAAACGGACGTGATGCCTGCAGACTCAGGGTCCGTCCGCACAGAGGCGTACCAGAAACACACCGCACAGAGTGGAGGGTCGACCTTCAGATCCAGACTTTGAGTGTGTGCTGGGTCAGAGGTCAGGGGTCAGAGGTCAGGGGGCGTGGCTCAGAGGTCAGGGTTCAGGGGGCGTGGCTCAGGTGTCAGGGGGCGTGGCTCTGAGGTCAGGGTTCAGGGGGCGTGGCTCTGCGGCCCCTCGCTGTTTGAATCCTCAGCAGGTTAATCTCTTAATCTGCTTCATTCCAGACGATTAACAAGGTCACAAACACGTAATCTGTGTGTGTGTGTGTGTGTGTGTGTGTGTGTGTGTGTGTGTGTGTGTGTGTGTGTGTGTGTGTGTGTGTGTGTGTGTGTGTGTGTGTGTGTGTGTGTGTGTGTGTGTGTGTGTGTGTGTGTGTGTGTGTGTGTGTGTGTGTGTGTGTGTGTGTGTGTGTGTGTGTGTGTGTGTGTGTGTGTGTGTGTGTGTGTGTGTGTGTGAAGCTGAAGGAGCAAAGTCTGAGTCGTTACGTCAGAGTTTAGTTCAGTTAAGACGATTATCTGCTCACTTTGGGTTTGAGCTGCTGAGGAGGAGGAGGAGGAGGAAGAGGAGAGGAGGAAGGAGAGGGGAGGAGGAAGAGGAGAGGAAGAGGAGAGGGAGAGAGGAGGAGGAAGAAGAGGAGGAGGAGGAAGAGGAGGAGGAGAGGGAGAGAGGAGGAGGAAGAGGAGGAGGAGGGAGGAGGAAGAGAGGAGAGGAGGAGGAGGAAGAGGAAGAGAGGAGGAGGAGGAGGAAGAGGAGGAGGAGGAGGAGGAGGAAGAGGAGAGGAAGAGGAGGAAGAAGAGAGGGAGGGGGAGGAGGAAGAGGAGGAGAGTAAGAGAGGAAGAGGAGAGGAGGAGAGGAAGTTGAGGAGGAGAGGAGGAAGAGGAGAGGAAGAGGAGAGGAGGAGGAGGAGGAAGAAGAGGAGGAAGAAGAAGAGGAGGAGGAAGAGGAAAGGAGAGGAGGAAGATGAGGAGGAGGAAGAGAGGAGAGGAGGAGGAAGAAGAGGAGGAAGGAGAGGAAGAGGAGAGGAAGAGGAGAGGAAGAGGAGAGGCAGAGGAGGAGGAGGAAAGGAGAGGAGAGGAGGAGGAAGAGAAGAGGAGGAGGAGGAAGAGGAGGAGAGGAAGAGGAGAGGAGGAGAGGAGGAGGAGGAAGAAGAGGAAGAGAGGAGAGGAGAGGAGGAGGAAGAAGAGGAAAGGAGAGGAGGAAGAGGATGAGAGGAAGTTGAGGAGGAGGAAGAGGAGGAAGAGGAAAGGAGAGGAGAGGAGGAGGAAGAGAAGAGGAGGAGGAAGAAGAGGAGAGGAAGAGGAGGAGGAGAGGCAGAGGAGGAGGAGGAAGAAGAGGAGGAGGAGGAAGAAGAGGAGAGGCAGAGGAGGAGGAAGATGAGGAGGAGGAAGAAGAGGAGAGGCAGAGGAGGAGGAAGATGAGGAGGAGGAAGAAGAGGAGAGGCAGAGGAGGAGGAAGAGGAGGAGGAGGAAGAAGAGGAGAGGCAGAGGAGGAGGAAGATGAGGAGGAGGAAGAAGAGGAGAGGCAGAGGAGGAGGAAGAGGAGAGGAGGAGGAGGAAGAGGAGGAGAGGAAGAGGAGAGGAAGAGGAGGAGGAAGAGGAGAGGAGGAGGAGGAAGAGGAGGAGAGGAAGAGGAGAGGAAGAGGAGAGGAGAGGAGGAGGAAGAAGAGGAGGAGGAGGAAGAAGAGGAGGAAGAGAGGAGAGGAGGAGGAAGAAGAGGAAAGGAGAGGAGGAAGAGAAGAGGAGGAGGAGGAAGAAGAGGAGAGGAAGAGGAGGAGGAGAGGAGGAGGAAGAAGAGGAGGAGGAGGAAAGGAGAGGAGAGGAGGAGGAGGAGGAAGAGGAGGAGAGGAAGAGGAGAGGAGGAGAGGAAGAGGAGAGGAGAGGAGGAAGAGGAGAGGAGGAGGAAGAAGAGGAGGAGGAGGAGAGGAGGAGGAGGAAGAAGAGGAGGAGGAGGAGGAGGAGGTGGAAGAGGGAGAGGAGGAGGAAGAAGAGGAGGAGGAGGAGAGGAGGAGGAGGAAGAAGAGGAGGAGGAGGAGGAGGAGGAAGAGGAGGAAGAGGAGGAGGAAGAGGAGGAGGAAGATGAGGAGGAGGGAGAGGAGGAAGAAGAGGAGGAGAGGAGAGGAGGAGAGGAGAGGAGAGGAGGAGAGGAGAGGAGGAAGATGAGGAGGAAGAGGGGATTTAACTGCTTTAACTTCCTGTGACTGTGATGGGACCTGTGTTCATCTGCCTCATTCAGACTTTGTTGTTTTTTATACTTCCTGTCTTTTTGTTGTTTCCTCTTGTGTGTTTTTGATCAAGACAGAGAAGAAGTGTGGAGTTAGCTCCTGGTTAGCGTTAGCATCTCTTCCGCTGTGTCTCAGTCTAACAGTAAAAACCCGTTTCCGGTTTCTTCCAGAGCCGCGCCACCTGCACGCGTCATCGTCGCCCTCGTTGCTAGGCGACGGTTCCCGCGCGGAGACGGCGGTGACGCAGCATCACCGCTCCTGTGACGCGTCGTCCCTCGCGCCGCTGGTGGAGCAGGAGGGCGAGGCGTACCTGGAGAAGGCCGGCGGCGCGCGGCGCCACACGGTGGCCAACGCGCACTCCGACGCCGCGCTGCTGTCCGGGAGGAGGCTCGCGGACACGGACACGGACGCCGGGGGGAGAGCGGGGCCACGGGGGGCGGGGCGCGTGGCCTTTATGATCGGGGGCGGGCCCATGAGTCCCAGGACGTTCTCCAGCCAATCAGACGTGACGGAGGCTCCGAGGGGCGGAGTCACCGGCTGACGGGAGACGACAGGAAGCAGGAGGACGGGGACAGGAAGTACGACGGGACCAGAAGACGAAACCGGAAGTGACGTTGTGGGAAATACAATTATGGAGTCAAAGAAGTGTAAATACTAATACTAATAATTAATAATAAATAAATATGGAATAAAAAGTAATACGACTGTAAATGAATAATAATAATTATTAATAATAATTAATAATTATTAAAAATAATAATATTATAAATAAACGTGGAAATATAAAGACAAATAAAATGCTAAATAACACTTAAAATAATTATAAATTATGAAATCATAGTAGTAATAATTAATATGAAGTGTAAATTAATAATAATTATAATAATTTATCCTGATATTAATATTTATTTTTTATATAATTACTTTTATTTTTCTGTACAGAAAAAATAAAAAACGTGGATAAAAATCTTAAATATAATTATATAATAATAAACAATGTAAATGTAAATATTCAGGAAAATAAAATAATTTACATGAAATAATATTTACAAATAAATGTGTGAATTAATAATTAGATGTTATTTTGTATTTTATTTATTAATTTATTTTAAATTTCTGTTCATGTTTCCACGTTTATTTTCTTTTTCTTTTGCAGATTTTATTTATTTTTAACTTTGACTTCATTTGGAAAACGACAGGAAACAGGAAGTGGACGACGTGTCCCACAGATCTGACCAGGACGATGTTTTAGGAACGTTAAAGACTCATTAATAAATTAATAAATTAATTCAATTTAGTCATTTTGCATCTTTTTGTGGTGGTTTTGCATCTATTTTTAGTCATTTTGCATCTTTTTGTGGTGGTATTGCTTCTATTTTTAGTCATTTTGCATCTTTTTGTGCTGGTTTTGCATCTATTTTTAGTCATTTTGCATCTTTTTGTGTTGGTTTTGCATCTATTTTTAGTCATTTTGCATCTTTTGTGGTGTTTTGCATCTATTTTTAGTCATTTTGCATCTTATTGTGGTGGTTTTGCATCTATTTTTAGTCATTTTGCATCTTTTTGTGCTGGTTTTGCATCTATTTTTAGTCATTTTGCATCTTTTTGTGTTGGTTTTGCATCTATTTTTAGTCATTTTGCATCTTTTTGTGATGGTTTTGCATCTATTTTTAGTCATCTTGCATCATTTGTGGTGTTTTGCATCTTCTTTTAGTCATTTTGCATCTTTTTATGGTGGTTTTGCATCTATTTTTAGTCATTTTGCATCTTTTTATGGTGGTTTTGCATCTACTTTTAGTCATTTTGCATCATTTGTGGTGTTTTGCATCTATTTTTAGTCATTTTGCATCTAATTGTGGTGGTTTTGCATCTATTTTTAGTCATTTTGCATCTTTTTGTGCTGGTTTTGCATCTATTTTTAGTCATTTTCCATCTTTTTGTGCTGGTTTTGCATCTATTTTTAGTCATTTTGCATCATTTGTGTTTTGCATCTATTTTTAGTCATTTTGCATCTTTTTGTGCTGGTTTTGCATCTATTTTTAGTCATTTTGCATCTTTTTGTGGTGGTTTTGCATCTATTTTTAGTCATTTTGCATCTTTTTGTGGTGGTTTTGCATCTATTTTTAGTCATTTTGCATCTTTTTGTGTTTTGCATCTATTTTTAGTCGTTTTGCATCTTTTTGTGGTGTTTTGCATTTATTTTTTTGTCATTTTGCATCTTTTTGTGCTGGTTTTGCATCTATTTTTAGTCATTTAGCATCTTTTTGTGCTGGTTTTGCATCTATTTTTAGTCATTTTGCATCTTTTTGTGCTGGTTTTGCATCTATTTTTAGTCATTTTGCATCTTTTTATGGTGGTTTTGCATCTATTTTTAGTCATTTTGCATCTTTTTATGGTGGTTTTGCATCTATTTTTAGTCATTTTGCATCTTTTTATGGTGGTTTTGCATCTATTTTTAGTCATTTTGCATCTTTTTGTGCTGGTTTTGCATCTATTTTTAGTCATTTTGCATCATTTGTGGTGTTTTGCATCTACTTTTAGTCATTTTGCATCTTTTTGTGGTGGTTTTGCATCAATTTTTAGTCATTTTGCATCTATTTGTGGTGTTTTGCATCTATTTTTAGTCATTTTGCATCATTTGTGGTGTTTTGCATCTACATTTAGTCATTTTGCATCTTTTTATGGTGGTTTTGCATCTATTTTTAGTCATTTTGCATCATTTGTGGTGTTTTGCATCTACTTTTAGTCATTTTGCATCTTTTTATGGTGGTTTTGCATCTATTATTAATCATTTTGCATCTTTTTGTGGTGGTTTTGCATCTATTTTTAGTCATTTTGCATCTTTTTGTGCTGGTTTTGCATCTATTTGTAGTCATTTTGCATCATTTGAGGTGTTTTGCATCTATTTTTAGTCATTTTGCATCATTTGTGGTGTTTTGCATCTTCTTTTAGTCATTTTGCATCTTTTTATGCTGGTTTTCCATCTATTTTTAGTAATTTTGCATCTTTTTGTGATGGTTTTGCATCTATTTTTAGTCATTTTGCATCTTTTTGTGGTGGTTTTGCATCTATTTTTAGTCATTTTGCATCATTTGTGGTGTTTTGCATCTACTTTTAGTCATTTTGCATCTTTTTATGGTGGTTTTGCATCTATTTTTAGTCATTTTGCATCATTTGTGGTGTTTTGCATCTACTTTTAGTCATTTTGCATCTTTTTATGGTGGTTTTGCATCTGTTTGTAGTCATTTTGCATCATTTGAGGTGTTTTGCATCTATTTTTAGTCATTTTGCATCGTATTGTGGTGGTTTGGCATCTATTTTTAGTCATTTTGTATCATTTGTGTTTTTTTGCATCTATTTTTAGTCATTTTGCATCATTTGTGTTGTTTTGCATCTATTTTTAGTCATTTTGCATCTTTTTGTGGTGGTTTTGCATCTATTTTTAGTCATTTTGCATCTTTTTGTGCTGGTTTTGCATCTATTTTTAGTCATTTTGCATCATTTGTGGTGTTTGCATCTACTTTTAGTCATTTTGCATCTTATTGTGCTGGTTTTGCATCTATTTTTAGTCATTTTGCATCATTTGTGCTGTTTTGCATCTATTTTTAGTCATTTTGCATCTTTTTGTGGTGGTTTTGCATCTATTTTTAGTCATTTTGCATCATTTGTGTTGGTTTTGCATCTATTTTTAGTCATTTTGCATCTTTTTATGCTGGTTTTGCATCTATTTTTAGTAATTTTGCATCTTTTTGTGATGGTTTTGCATCTATTTTTAGTCATTTTGCATCTTTTTGTGCTGGTTTTGCATCTACTTTTAGTCATTTTGCATCATTTGTGGTGTTTTGCATCTATTTTTAGTCATTTTGCATCTTTTTGTGATGGTTTTGCATCTATTTTTAGTCATTTTGCATCATTTGTGGTGTTTTGCATCTATTTTTAGTCATTTTGCATCTTTTTATGGTGGTTTTGCATCTACTTTTAGTCATTTTGCATCTTTTTGTGCTGGTTTTGCATCTATTTTTAGTCATTTTGCATCATTTGTGGTGTTTTGCATCTACTTTTAGTCATTTTGCATCTTTTTATGGTGGTTTTGCATCTATTTTTAGTCATTTTGCATCATTTGTGGTGTTTTGCATCTACTTTTAGTCATTTTGCATCTTTTTATGGTGGTTTTGCATCTGTTTGTAGTCATTTTGCATCATTTGAGGTGTTTTGCATCTATTTTTAGTCATTTTGCATCTTATTGTGGTGGTTTTGCATCTATTTGTAGTCATTTTGCATCATTTGTGGTGTTTTGCATCTATTTTTAGTCATTTTGCATCTTTTTGTGGTGGTTTTGCATCTATTTTTAGTCATTTTGCATCTTTTTGTGCTGGTTTTGCATCTATTTTTAGTCATTTTGCATCATTTGTGGTGTTTTGCATCTTCTTTTAGTCATTTTGCATCTTTTTATGCTGGTTTTGCATCTATTTTTAGTCATTTTGCATCATTTGTGGTGTTTTGCATCTACTTTTAGACATTTTGCACCTTTTTGTGTTGGTTTTGCATCTATTTTTAGTCATTTTGCATCATTTGTGCTGTTTTGCATCTATTTTTAGTCATTTTGCATCTTTTTGTGGTGGTTTTGCATCTATTTTTAGTCATTTTGCATCATTTGTGTTGGTTTTGCATCTATTTTTAGTCATTTTGCATCTTTTTATGCTGGTTTTGCATCTATTTTTAGTAATTTTGCATCTTTTTGTGATGGTTTTGCATCTATTTTTAGTCATTTTGCATCTTTTTGTGCTGGTTTTGCATCTACTTTTAGTCATTTTGCATCATTTGTGGTGTTTTGCATCTATTTTTAGTCATTTTGCATCTTTTTGTGATGGTTTTGCATCTATTTTTAGTCATTTTGCATCATTTGTGGTGTTTTGCATCTA
>NC_139832.1:761331-768831 GCF_963691815.1 Echiichthys vipera
AACCTGAAGGCAGCGCGGGGAAAGCCTCTTATCCCTGAAGGGGTCACGGAGCGTCTCACCCCCACAGGAGCAAAACAACAACAGCTCCTGGTTTTCAGCTAATCCTGTTTTCACTGAGTGCTGACTCAGCGAACACGGATCATGAGTCACTCTGCCTCAGATGCCTTTACATACATATAGATAAATATATATGTATATATATATATATATATATATATATATATATACCGTATATATATCGCTGTTAGCCTCTCTCCTGGATTTCTACGTTAATATTTGTTGTTTGTCTCCATGGTTACTGATGATTGAAGTGCAGACAAAGACCCTGGAGGAGGATTTGACTCTCATGTTTTTTCTTGGTTGTTTTTTTTTCACCTTGAAAAAACAAACGTTAAACTCGTGTTCTCGCTCGTTTAGAAGCCGAGAAATGACAAAACTTAGGTTTTTACCACAGCCATTTTTAAATTCCAACATGGCCGCCTTACACATCTGAGCAAAACATTGTTTTTCTGATTCCTCAAACAAAAACAAAAAGGGCTGAAATCCCCAAAAATCCAATGAGACTCGCTACAGAGAGGGCACAGACTGCTTCACACTAGTGTTAGCTAGCTAAAGAGTTATGAGGAAACAGACTCGTTCATGCTAATGTTAGCTGGCTGCAGAGTTGTGAGGGAACAGATTGTTTTATGCTTAGACTTTAAAGTGAACCTGAGAATAAGTGATGTTGACAGAAGTCGTCTCTGACTGCAGTGAAATGATGATAAATACGTAATGTGTGTGGTTACCATGGACAGAGAGCTGGGCTCCTCCAGGTACTGCTTCAGACTCAGACTCTTCCCGTTCACCTTCGATCACAGAAACAGGAAGTGAGGATGGAACAGGAACACGGCCTGTCGTTTAAACAGGAAGCACATGTGCGGCACAAACCTGCAGGTGAGTGCAGATCCTGCGCAGGACGTCGTAGACGCTGTCTCTGGACAGCAGCGACACAAAGACGTACTGCAGAGACAAACACACACAGCAGTCACACAATCACACAACAAACACAACAAACACCTCAAGCTAATGTTAGCTAGCTACAGAGTTGTGAGGGAACAGACTGTTTCATGCTAAGGTTAGCTAGCTACAGAGATGTGAGAGAACAGATTGTATCGTGCTAATGTTAGCTAGTTACAGAGTTGTGAGAGAACAGATTGTTTCATGCTAATGTTAGCTAGCTACAGAGTTGTGAGAGAACAGATTGTATCATGCTAATGTTAGCTAGCTACAGAGTTGTGAGAGAACAGATTGTATCATGCTAATGTTAGCTAGCTACAGAGTTGTGAGAGAACATATTGTTTTATGCTAATGTTAGCTAGCTAATGAGTTGTGAGGGAACAGATTGTTTTATGCTAATGTTAGCTAGCTACAGAGTTGTGAGAGAACAGATTGTTTCATGCTAATGTTAGCTAGCTACAGAGTTGTGTGAGAGTAGATGGTATCATGCTAATGTTAGCTTGTTAAAGTTGTGTGCGCTCGTCCAGTCCGGTACCTTTTGGGCCGTATCCATGGTGATAGCCAGGCCGTTCGGCACCAGGCCGGCGGTCTTGTGTTTCTTCACCAGTCGGACCGACACCACGGGGATACACACCTGCAGGCGCACGCCAGGGCGTTTTATTGTGAAAGTCAAACACTTCCTGTTGCCGCCAGCATATACTTAGCTTATACATTATTACCAAAACAAAATAAACAAACATGTAAAATGAATAAAAAAATAATAATGTTATGGTTCAGTTGTTATGGCGACGGCAGCGTCCGCTCTCACCTTGATGTCTTTTCCGAACAGGTTGGCGTAGAAACACAACCAGTTCCTGGAGATGTAGAGTCGCCCCTGCAGCAGGATGTCCCTGAGCAAGGCACACGAGTACACTGCAGGAGAAGAGGGGGGGGGGGGGGGGAGAAGAGAGAGAGAGCACTAAAGGTGACGGTTAAGTTTAGGCGTCAGAACCGTGGCCGTGGTGGTGGTGGAGCGGGCCGGTACCTTTCATCAGGATCTCCTCTTTAGGAACCGTCTGGAACAGTTTGTGGTACTGAGAGTTGTATTTGCTGACGGTCTGTGGACGAACAATAATTATGTCATTAATAATCACAACAATGTGTTTAATTATGGATTTGACTGAAACTGGAACGTTGCTTTTTATAAAACAGTTTCTGAAAGTCAGACCGTTTTTGTGAATTCAACTTTTTTTGTTTTTCAGTAAAAATTGATTTATTTTGTATTTTAAAGTTTACGACACAGTTTCAATACTTTGATTATTAATTATGGTTTAACGACTCACACACACGTGGAGCTCAGATTTAGAGATGTTCAGGGATACGTAGCGTTTGTATCAGGCTAACGTAAGCTAGCTACAGAGTTGTGAGGGAACACATTCTATCAGGCTAACGTTAGCTAGCTACAGAGTTCTAAAGGGAACAGATTGTATCAGGCTAATGTTAGCTAGCTACAGAGTTCTAAAGGGGACATATTGTATCAGGCTAATGTTAGCTAGCTACAAAGTTGTGAGAGAACAGATTGTATCAGGCTAACGTTAGCTAGCTACAGAATTCTAAAGGGAACAGATTGTATGAGGCTAATGTTAGCTAGCTACAAAGTTGTGAGAGAACAGATTGTATCAGGCTAACGTTAGCTAGCTACAGAATTCTAAAGGGAACAGATTGTATGAGGCTAATGTTAGCTAGCTACAGAGTTGTGAGAGAACAGATTATATCAGGCTAATGTTAGCTAGCTACAAAGTTGGAGAGAACAGATTGTATCAGGCTAACGTTAGCCAGCTACAGAGTTCTAAAGGGAACAGATTGTATCAGGCTAATGTTAGCTAGCTACAGAGTTGTGAGAGAACGGATTGGATCAGGCTAATGTTAGCTAGCTACAGAGTTCTAAAGGGAACAGATTGTATCAGGCTGATGTTAGCTAGCTACAGAGTTGTGAGAGAACAGATTGTATCAAGCTAACATTAGCTAGCTACAGTGTTGTGAGGGAACAGATTGTATCAGGCTAACGTTAGCTAGCTACAGAGTTGTGAGGGAACAGATTGTATCAGGCTAACGTTAGCTAGCTACAGTGTTGTGAGGGAACAGATTGTATCAAGCTAACATTAGCTAGCTACAGAGTTCTGAGGGAACAGATTGTATCTGGCTAACGTTAGCTAGCTACAGTGTTGTGAGGGAGCAGATTGAATCAGGCTAATGTTAGCTAGCTACAGAGTTGTGAGGGAACAGATTGTATCAGGCTAACGTTAGCTAGCTACAGAGTTGTCAGGGAACAGATTGTATCAGGCTAATGTTAGCTAGCTACAGAGTTGTGAGGGAACAGATTGTATCAGGCTAATGTTAGCTAGCTACAGAGTTGTGAGGGAACAGATTGTATCAGGCTAACGTTAGCTAGCTACAGAGTTGTCAGGGAACAGATTGTATCAGGCTAATGTTAGCTTGCTACAGAGTTGTGAGAGAACAGATTGTATCAGGCTAACGTTAGCTAGCTACAGAGTTGTGAGGGAACAGAGTGTATCAGGCTAACGTTAGCTAGCTACAGAGTTCTGAGGGAACAGATTGTATCAGGCTAATGTTAGCTAGCTACAGAGTTGTGAGGGAACAGATTGTATCAGGCTAATGTTAGCTAGCTACAGAGTTGTGAGGGAACAGATTGTATCAGGCTAATGTTAGCTAGCTACAGAGTTGTGAGGGAACAGATTGTATCAGGCTAATGTTAGCTAGCTACAGAGTTGTGAGGGAACAGATTGTATCAGGCTAATGTTTGCTAGCTACAGAGTTGTGAGGGAATAGATTGTATCAGGCTAATGTTAGCTAGCTACAGTGTTGTGAGGAAACAGATTGTATCAGGCTAACGTTAGCTAGCTACAGAGTTGTGAGGGAACAGATTGTATCAGGCTAACATTAGCTAGCTACAGAGTTGTGAGGGAACAGAGTGTATCAGGCTAACGTTAGCTAGCTACAGAGTTCTGAGGGAACAGATTGTATCAGGCTAATGTTAGCTAGCTACAGAGTTGTGAGGGAACAGATTGTATCAGGCTAATGTTAGCTAGCTACAGAGTTGTGAGGGAACAGATTGTATCAGGCTAATGTTAGCTAGCTACAGAGTTGTGAGGGAACAGATTGTATCAGGCTAATGTTTGCTAGCTACAGAGTTGTGAGGGAATAGATTGTATCAGGCTAATGTTAGCTAGCTACAGTGTTGTGAGGAAACAGATTGTATCAGGCTAACGTTAGCTAGCTACAGAGTTGTGAGGGAACAGATTGTATCAGGCTAACGTTAGCTAGCTACAGAGTTGTGAGGGAACAGATTGTATCAGGCTAATGTTAGCTAGCTACAGAGTTCTGAGGGAACAGATTGTATCGACTAACGTTAGCTAGCTACAGAGTTGTGAGGGAACAGATTGTATCAGGCTAACGTTAGCATCAATAATCATGAAACAATAATATCATGTTTATTATTCTGCACCTTAACTTTTAATTCAGGTTTATTTTGACACAGATGCTTTTGTAGTTGTAGTACACACACACACACACACACACACACACACACACACACACACACACACACACACACACACACACACACACACACACACACACACACACACACACACACACACACACACACACACACACACACAGCGCAGGAGTCCTTTCAGATCTTTTTTTAAGTCTGCAGAAGTTTCCGGGTCTGTCTCGTTTCTATGGGAACACGGAGTGTGTGTGTGTGTGTGTGTGTGTGTACGTCTGTGTGTGTGTGTGTGTCTGTGTGTGTGTGTGTGTGTGTGTGTGTGTGTGTGTGTGTGTGTGTGTGTGTGTGAAGGACTCACTGATCCTCTGTAACACTTCTTCACGTCTTCGTAGGAAAGGTCGTCGATCAGCTGCAGCCTGAAGATGACATCACAAAAGATGATATCACATCAGATGACATCACAAAAGATGACATCACAAAAGATGACATCACATCTTTTAACAGATATTCATTGTTTGTAAATATTACAATGAAAATATGAACAAAGTCTCCTTTAGAGACTAAACTTAACCGTCACCTTTAGTGACTAAACTTAACCGTCACCTTTAGTGACTAAACTTAACCGTCACCTTTAGTGACTAAACTTAACCGTCTCCTTTAGTCGACTAAACTTAACCGTCTCCTTTAGAGACTAAACTTAACCGTCACCTTTAGTGACTAAACTTAACCGTCTCCTTTAGAGACTAAACTTAACCGTCTCCTTTAGAGACTAAACTTAACCGTCTCCTTTAGTGTCTAAACTTAACCGTCTCCTTTAGTGACTAAACTTAACCGTCTCCTTTAGTGTCTAAACTTAACCGTCTCCTTTAGTGACTAAACTTAACCGTCTCCTTTAGTGACTAAACTTAACCGTCTCTTTTAGTGACTAAATTTAACCGTCTCCTTTAGAGACTAAACTTAACCGTCTCCTTTAGTGACTAAACTTAACCGTCTCCTTTAGAGACTAAACTTAACCGTCTCCTTTAGTGACTAAACTTAACCGTCTCCTTTAGTGGTCTAAACTTAACCGTCTCCTTTAGTCGACTAAACTTAACCGTCTCCTTTAGAGACTAAACTTAACCGTCACCTTTAGTGACTAAACTTAACCGTCTCCTTTAGAGACTAAACTTAACCGTCTCCTTTAGAGACTAAACTTAACCGTCTCCTTTAGTGTCTAAACTTAACCGTCTCCTTTAGTGACTAAACTTAACCGTCTCCTTTAGTGTCTAAACTTAACCGTCTCCTTTAGTGACTAAACTTAACCGTCTCCTTTAGTGACTAAACTTAACCGTCTCTTTTAGTGACTAAATTTAACCGTCTCCTTTAGAGACTAAACTTAACCGTCTCCTTTAGTGACTAAACTTAACCGTCTCCTTTAGAGACTAAACTTAACCGTCTCCTTTAGTGACTAAACTTAACCGTCTCCTTTAGTGACTAAATTTAACCGTCTCCTTTAGTGACTAAACTTAACCGTCTCCTTTAGAGACTAAACTTAACCGTCTCCTTTAGTGACTAAACTTAACCGTCTCCTTTAGAGACTAAGCTTAACCGTCTCTTTTAGTGACTAAATTTAACCGTCACCTTTAGTGGTCTAAACTTAACCGTCTCCTTTAGTCGTCTAAACTTAACCGTCTCCTTTAGTGACTAAACTTAACCGTCTCCTTTAGTGGTCTAAACTTAACCGTCTCCTTTAGTGACTACACTTAACCGTCTCCTTTAGTGTCTAAACTTAACCGTCACCTTTAGTGGTCTAAACTTAACCGTCTCCTTTAGTCGTCTAAACTTAACCGTCTCCTTTAGTGACTAAACTTAACCGTCTCCTTTAGAGACTAAACTTAACCGTCTCCTTTAGTCGTCTAAACTTAACCGTCTCCTTTAGTGTCTAAACTTAACCGTCTCCTTTAGAGACTAAACTTAACCGTCACCTTTAGTCGTCTAAACTTAACCGTCTCCTTTAGTGACTAAACTTAACCGTCTCCTTTAGAGACTAAACTTAACCGTCTCCTTTAGTCGTCTAAACTTAACCGTCTCCTTTAGTGTCTAAACTTAACCGTCTCCTTTAGAGACTACACTTAACCGTCTCCTTTAGTGTCTAAACTTAACCGTCACCTTTAGTGGTCTAAACTTAACCGTCTCCTTTAGTCGTCTAAACTTAACCGTCTCCTTTAGTGACTAAACTTAACCGTCTCCTTTAGAGACTAAACTTAACCGTCACCTTTAGTCGTCTAAACTTAACCGTCTCCTTTAGAGACTAAACTTAACCGTCACCTTTAGTCGTCTAAACTTAACCGTCTCCTTTAGTGACTAAACTTAACCGTCTCCTTTAGTGTCTAAACTTAACCGTCTCCTTTAGTGACTAAACTTAACCGTCTCCTTTAGTGACTAAACTTAACCGTCTCCTTTAGTGTCTAAACTTAACCGTCTCCTTTAGAGACTAAACTTAACCGTCTCCTTTAGAGACTAAACTTAACCGTCTCCTTTAGAGACTAAACTTAACCGTCTCCTTTAGTGACTAAACTTAACCGTCTCCTTTAGTGACTAAACTTAACCGTCTCCTTTAGTGACTAAACTTAACCGTCTCCTTTAGTGTCTAAACTTAACCGTCTCCTTTAGTGACTAAACTTAACCGTCTCCTTTAGTGACTAAACTTAACCGTCTCCTTTAGTGACTAAACTTAACCGTCTCCTTTAGTGTCTAAACTTAACCGTCTCCTTTAGTGACTAAACTTAACCGTCTCCTTTAGTGTCTAAACTTAACCGTCACCTTTAGTGTCTAAACTTAACCGTCACCTTTAGAGTCTAAACTTAACCGTCTCCTTTAGTGTCTAAACTTAACCGTCTCCTTTAGTGTCTAAACTTAACCGTCTCCTTTAGAGACTACACTTAACCGTCTCCTTTAGTGACTAAACTTAACCGTCTCCTTTAGTGTCTAAACTTAACCGTCTCCTTTAATGA
>NC_139832.1:773831-776331 GCF_963691815.1 Echiichthys vipera
TGTGATTGGTTGTAGGTCATGTTTAGTTGCTGTGATTGGTTGTAGGTCATGTTTAGTTGCTGTGATTGGTTGTAGGTCATGTTTAGTTGCTGTGATTGGTTGTTGGTCATGTTTAGTTGCTGTGATTGGTCGTAGGTCATGTTTAGTTGCTGTGATTGGTCGTAGGTCATGTTTAGTTGCTGTGATTGGTCGTAGGTCATGTTTAGTTGCTGTGATTGGTCGTAGGTCATGTTTAGTTGCTGTGATTGGTCGTAGGTCATGTTTAGTTGCTGTGATTGGTTGTAGGTCATGTTTAGTTGCTGTGATTGGTTGTAGGTCATGTTTAGTTGCTGTGATTGGTCGTAGGTCATGTTTAGTTGCTGTGATTGGTTGTAGGTCATGTTTAGTTGCTGTGATTGGTTGTAGGTCATGTTTAGTTGCTGTGATTGGTTGTAGGTCATGTTTAGTTGCTGTGATTGGTTGTTGGTCATGTTTAGTTGCTGTGATTGGTTGTAGGTCATGTTTAGTTGCTGTGATTGGTCGTAGGTCATGTTTAGTTGCTGTGATTGGTCGTTGGTCATGTTTAGTTGCTGTGATTGGTCGTAGGTCATGTTTAGTTGCTGTGATTGGTCGTAGGTCATGTTTAGTTGCTGTGATTGGTCGTTGGTCATGTTTAGTTGCTGTGATTGGTTGTAGGTCATGTTTAGTTGCTGTGATTGGTCGTAGGTCATGTTTTAGTTGCTGTGATTGGTCGTAGGTCATGTTTAGTTGCTGTGATTGGTCGTAGGTCATGTTTAGTTGCTGTGATTGGTCGTTGGTCATGTTTAGTTGCTGTGATTGGTTGTAGGTCATGTTTAGTTGCTGTGATTGGTCGTAGGTCATGTTTAGTTGCTGTGATTGGTTGTTGGTCATGTTTAGTTGCTGTGATTGGTTGTTGGTCATGTTTAGTTGCTGTGATTGGTCGTAGGTCATGTTTAGTTGCTGTGATTGGTTGTAGGTCATGTTTAGTTGCTGTGATTGGTTGTTGGTCATGTTTAGTTGCTGTGATTGGTTGTAGGTCATGTTTAGTTGCTGTGATTGGTCGTAGGTCATGTTTAGTTGCTGTGATTGGTCGTTGGTCATGTTTAGTTGCTGTGATTGGTTGTAGGTCATGTTTAGTTGCTGTGATTGGTCGTAGGTCATGTTTTAGTTGCTGTGATTGGTCGTAGGTCATGTTTAGTTGCTGTGATTGGTCGTAGGTCATGTTTAGTTGCTGTGATTGGTCGTTGGTCATGTTTAGTTGCTGTGATTGGTTGTAGGTCATGTTTAGTTGCTGTGATTGGTCGTAGGTCATGTTTTAGTTGCTGTGATTGGTCGTTGGTCATGTTTAGTTGCTGTGATTGGTCGTTGGTCATGTTTAGTTGCTGTGATTGGTTGTAGGTCATGTTTAGTTGCTGTGATTGGTCGTTGGTCATGTTTAGTTGCTGTGATTGGTTGTAGGTCATGTTTAGTTGCTGTGATTGGTCGTAGGTCATGTTTTAGTTGCTGTGATTGGTCGTTGGTCATGTTTAGTTGCTGTGATTGGTTGTTGGTCATGTTTAGTTGCTGTGATTGGTTGTAGGTCATGTTTAGTTGCTGTGATTGGTTGTAGGTCATGTTTAGTTGCTGTGATTGGTCGTAGGTCATGTTTTAGTTGCTGTGATTGGTCGTTGGTCATGTTTAGTTGCTGTGATTGGTTGTTGGTCATGTTTAGTTGCTGTGATTGGTTGTAGGTCATGTTTAGTTGCTGTGATTGGTTGTAGGTCATGTTTAGTTGCTGTGATTGGTCGTTGGTCATGTTTAGTTGCTGTGATTGGTCGTAGGTCATGTTTAGTTGCTGTGATTGGTCGTAGGTCATGTTTTAGTTGCTGTGATTGGTCGTAGGTCATGTTTAGTTGCTGTGATTGGTCGTAGGTCATGTTTAGTTGCTGTGATTGGTCGTTGGTCATGTTTAGATGCTGTGATTGGTTGTTGGTCATGTTTAGTTGCTGTGATTGGTCGTTGGTCATGTTTAGTTGCTGTGATTGGTCGTAGGTCATGTTTAGTTGCTGTGATTGGTCGTTGGTCATGTTTAGATGCTGTGATTGGTTGTTGGTCATGTTTAGTTGCTGTGATTGGTCGTTGGTCATGTTTAGTTGCTGTGATTGGTTGTAGGTCATGTTTAGTTGCTGTGATTGGTCGTTGGTCATGTTTAGTTGCTGTGATTGGTTGTAGGTCATGTTTAGTTGCTGTGATTGGTCGTAGGTCATGTTTTAGTTGCTGTGATTGGTCGTTGGTCATGTTTAGTTGCTGTGATTGGTTGTTGGTCATGTTTAGTTGCTGTGATTGGTTGTAGGTCATGTTTAGTTGCTGTGATTGGTTGTAGGTCATGTTTAGTTGCTGTGATTGGTCGTAGGTCATGTTTTAGTTGCTGTGATTGGTCGTTGGTCATGTTTAGTTGCTGTGATTGGTTGTTGGTCATGTTTAGTTGCTGTGATTGGTTGTAGGTCATGTTTAGTTGCTG
>NC_139832.1:781331-826331 GCF_963691815.1 Echiichthys vipera
ACGGTTAAGTTTAGTCTCTAAAGGAGACGGTTAAGTTTAGTCTCTAAAGGTGACGGTTAAGTTTAGTCTCTAAAGGAGACGGTTAAGTTTAGTCTCTAAAGGAGACGGTTAAGTTTAGTCTCTAAAGGAGACGGTTAAGTTTAGACACTAAAGGAGACGGTTAAGTTTAGTCTCTAAAGGAGACGGTTAAGTTTAGACACTAAAGGAGACGGTTAAGTTTAGACACTAAAGGAGACGGTTAAGTTTAGTCTCTAAAGGAGACGGTTAAGTTTAGTCACTAAAGGAGATGGTTAAGTTTAGTCACTAAAGGAGACGGTTAAGTTTAGACACTAAAGGAGACGGTTAAGTTTAGTCTCTAAAGGAGACGGTTAAGTTTAGTCTCTAAAGGAGACGGTTAAGTTTAGTCTCTAAAGGAGACGGTTAAGTTTAGTCACTAAAGGAGACGGTTAAGTTTAGTCACTAAAGGAGACGGTTAAGTTTAGTCTCTAAAGGAGACGGTTAAGTTTAGTCTCTAAAGGAGACGGTTAAGTTTAGTCTCTAAAGGTGACGGTTAAGTTTAGTCTCTAAAGGAGACGGTTAAGTTTAGTCTCTAAAGGAGACGGTTAAGTTTAGTCACTAAAGGAGACGGTTAAGTTTAGTCTCTAAAGGAGACGGTTAAGTTTAGACCACTAAAGAAGACGGTTAAGTTTAGTCTCTAAAGGAGACGGTTAAGTTTAGTCTCTAAAGGAGACGGTTAAGTTTAGTCTCTAAAGGAGACGGTTAAGTTTAGACACTAAAGGAGACGGTTAAGTTTAGTCTCTAAAGGAGACGGTTAAGTTTAGTCACTAAAGGAGACGGTTAAGTTTAGTCACTAAAGGTGACGGTTAAGTTTAGTCTCTAAAGGAGACGGTTAAGTTTAGACACTAAAGGAGACGGTTAAGTTTAGTCTCTAAAGGAGACGGTTAAGTTTAGACACTAAAGGAGACGGTTAAGTTTAGACACTAAAGGAGACGGTTAAGTTTAGTCTCTAAAGGAGACGGTTAAGTTTAGTCACTAAAGGAGATGGTTAAGTTTAGTCACTAAAGGAGACGGTTAAGTTTAGTCTCTAAAGGAGACGGTTAAGTTTAGACACTAAAGGAGACGGTTAAGTTTAGTCTCTAAAGGAGACGGTTAAGTTTAGTCTCTAAAGGAGACGGTTAAGTTTAGTCTCTAAAGGAGACGGTTAAGTTTAGTCTCTAAAGGAGACGGTTAAGTTTAGTCACTAAAGGAGACGGTTAAGTTTAGTCACTAAAGGAGACGGTTAAGTTTAGTCTCTAAAGGAGACGGTTAAGTTTAGTCTCTAAAGGAGACGGTTAAGTTTAGTCTCTAAAGGTGACGGTTAAGTTTAGTCTCTAAAGGAGACGGTTAAGTTTAGTCTCTAAAGGAGACGGTTAAGTTTAGTCACTAAAGGAGACGGTTAAGTTTAGTCTCTAAAGGAGACGGTTAAGTTTAGACCACTAAAGAAGACGGTTAAGTTTAGTCTCTAAAGGAGACGGTTAAGTTTAGTCTCTAAAGGAGACGGTTAAGTTTAGTCTCTAAAGGAGACGGTTAAGTTTAGACACTAAAGGAGACGGTTAAGTTTAGTCTCTAAAGGAGACGGTTAAGTTTAGTCACTAAAGGAGATGGTTAAGTTTAGTCACTAAAGGAGACGGTTAAGTTTAGTCTCTAAAGGAGACGGTTAAGTTTAGACACTAAAGGAGACGGTTAAGTTTAGTCTCTAAAGGAGACGGTTAAGTTTAGTCTCTAAAGGAGACGGTTAAGTTTAGTCACTAAAGGAGACGGTTAAGTTTAGTCACTAAAGGAGACGGTTAAGTTTAGTCTCTAAAGGAGACGGTTAAGTTTAGTCTCTAAAGGAGACGGTTAAGTTTAGTCTCTAAAGGTGACGGTTAAGTTTAGTCTCTAAAGGAGACGGTTAAGTTTAGTCTCTAAAGGAGACGGTTAAGTTTAGTCACTAAAGGAGACGGTTAAGTTTAGTCTCTAAAGGAGACGGTTAAGTTTAGACCACTAAAGAAGACGGTTAAGTTTAGTCTCTAAAGGAGACGGTTAAGTTTAGTCTCTAAAGGAGACGGTTAAGTTTTGTCACTAAAGGAGACGGTTAAGTTTAGAACACTAAAGGAGACGGTTAAGTTTAGACGACTAAAGGAGACGGTTAAGTTTAGTCTCTAAAGGAGACGGTTAAGTTTAGTCTCTAAAGGAGACGGTTAAGTTTAGTCTCTAAAGGAGACGGTTAAGTTTAGTCACTAAAGGAGACGGTTAAGTTTAGTCTCTAAAGGAGACGGTTAAGTTTAGACCACTAAAGAAGACGGTTAAGTTTAGTCTCTAAAGGAGACGGTTAAGTTTAGACACTAAAGGAGACGGTTAAGTTTAGACACTAAAGGAGACGGTTAAGTTTTGTCACTAAAGGAGACGGTTAAGTTTAGACCACTAAAGGAGACGGTTAAGTTTAGACGACTAAAGGAGACGGTTAAGTTTAGTCTCTAAAGGAGACGGTTAAGTTTAGACACTAAAGGAGACGGTTAAGTTTAGTCTCTAAAGGAGACGGTTAAGTTTAGTCTCTAAAGGAGACGGTTAAGTTTTGTCACTAAAGGAGACGGTTAAGTTTAGTCTCTAAAGGAGACGGTTAAGTTTAGTCTCTAAAGGAGACGGTTAAGTTTAGTCTCTAAAGGAGACGGTTAAGTTTAGACACTAAAGGAGACGGTTAAGTTTAGTCTCTAAAGGTGACGGTTAAGTTTAGTCTCTAAAGGAGACGGTTAAGTTTAGTCTCTAAAGGAGACGGTTAAGTTTAGTCTCTAAAGGAGACGGTTAAGTTTAGACACTAAAGGAGACGGTTAAGTTTAGTCTCTAAAGGAGACGGTTAAGTTTAGTCTCTAAAGGAGACGATTAAGTTTAGACACTAAAGGAGACGGTTAAGTTTAGTCTCTAAAGGAGACGGTTAAGTTTAGTCTCTAAAGGAGACGATTAAGTTTAGTCTCTAAAGGTGACGGTTAAGTTTAGTCTCTAAAGGAGACGGTTAAGTTTAGTCTCTAAAGGAGACGGTTAAGTTTAGTCTCTAAAGGAGACGGTTAAGTTTAGACACTAAAGGAGACGGTTAAGTTTAGTCTCTAAAGGAGACGGTTAAGTTTAGACACTAAAGGAGACGGTTAAGTTTAGTCTCTAAAGGAGACGGTTAAGTTTAGTCTCTAAAGGAGACGATTAAGTTTAGACACTAAAGGAGACGGTTAAGTGTAGTCTCTAAAGGTGACGGTTAAGTTTAGACACTAAAGGAGACGGTTAAGTTTAGTCACTAAAGGAGACAGTTAAGTTTAGTCTCTAAAGGAGACGGTTAAGTTAAGACGACTAAAGGAGACGGTTAAGTTTAGTCTCTAAAGGAGACGGTTAAGTTAAGTCTCTAAAGGAGACGGTTAAGTTTAGACACTAAAGGAGACGGTTAAGTTTAGTCTCTAAAGGAGACGGTTAAGTTTAGACTAAAGGAGACGGTTAAGTTTAGTCACTAAAGGAGACGGTTAAGTTTAGACACTAAAGGAGACGGTTAAGTTTAGTCTCTAAAGGAGACGGTTAAGTTTAGACTAAAGGAGACGGTTAAGTTTAGTCACTAAAGGAGACGGTTAAGTTTAGTCACTAAAGGAGACGGTTAAGTTTAGTCACTAAAGGTGACGGTTAAGTTTAGTCACTAAAGGAGACGGTTAAGTTTAGACACTAAAGGAGACGGTTAAGTTTAGACGACTAAAGGAGACGGTTAAGTTTAGTCTCTAAAGGAGACGGTTAAGTTTAGACCACTAAAGGAGACGGTTAAGTTTAGTCACTAAAGGAGACAGTTAAGTTTAGTCTCTAAAGGAGACGGTTAAGTTAAGACGACTAAAGGAGACGGTTAAGTTTAGTCTCTAAAGGAGACGGTTAAGTTAAGTCTCTAAAGGAGACGGTTAAGTTTAGACACTAAAGGAGACGGTTAAGTTTAGTCTCTAAAGGAGACGGTTAAGTTTAGACTAAAGGAGACGGTTAAGTTTAGTCACTAAAGGAGACGGTTAAGTTTAGTCACTAAAGGAGACGGTTAAGTTAAGACGACTAAAGGAGACGGTTAAGTTTAGTCACTAAAGGAGACGGTTAAGTTTAGTCTCTAAAGGAGACGATTAAGTTTAGACACTAAAGGAGACGGTTAAGTTTAGTCTCTAAAGGAGACGGTTAAGTTTAGTCTCTAAAGGAGACGGTTAAGTTTAGACACTAAAGGTGACGGTTAAGTTTAGTCACTAAAGGAGACGGTTAAGTTTAGTCTCTAAAGGAGACGGTTAAGTTTAGTCACTAAAGGAGACGGTTAAGTTTAGACACTAAAGGAGACGGTTAAGTTTAGACGACTAAAGGAGACGGTTAAGTTTAGTCTCTAAAGGAGACGGTTAAGTTTAGACCACTAAAGGAGACGGTTAAGTTTAGACACTAAAGGAGACGGTTAAGTTTAGACCACTAAAGGTGACGGTTAAGTTTAGACACTAAAGGAGACGGTTAAGTTTAGACCACTAAAGGAGACGGTTAAGTTTAGTCTCTAAAGGAGACGGTTAAGTTTAGTCTCTAAAGGAGACGGTTAAGTTTAGTCTCTAAAGGAGACGGTTAAGTTTAGTCACTAAAGGAGACGGTTAAGTTTAGTCACTAAAGAAGACGGTTAAGTTTAGTCTCTAAAGGAGACGGTTAAGTTTAGTCACTAAAGGAGACGGTTAAGTTTAGTCTCTAAAGGAGACGGTTAAGTTTAGTCACTAAAGGAGACGGTTAAGTTTAGTCACTAAAGGAGACGGTTAAGTTTAGTCTCTAAAGGAGACTGTTAAGTTTAGTCACTAAAGGAGACGGTTAAGTTTAGTCACTAAAGGAGACGGTTAAGTTTAGTCTCTAAAGGAGACTGTTAAGTTTAGTCACTAAAGGAGACGGTTAAGTTTAGTCACTAAAGGAGACGGTTAAGTTTAGTCACTAAAGGAGACGGTTAAGTTTAGTCACTAAAGGAGACGGTTAAGTTTAGTCTCTAAAGGAGACTGTTAAGTTTAGTCACTAAAGGAGACGGTTAAGTTTAGTCACTAAAGGAGACGGTTAAGTTTAGTCTCTAAAGGAGACGGTTAAGTTTAGTCACTAAAGGAGACGGTTAAGTTTAGTCACTAAAGGAGACGGTTAAGTTTAGTCACTAAAGGAGACGGTTAAGTTTAGTCTCTAAAGGAGACGGTTAAGTTTAGACTCTAAAGGAGACGGTTAAGTTTAGTCTCTAAAGGAGACGGTTAAGTTTAGTCTCTAAAGGAGACGGTTAAGTTTAGACACTAAAGGAGACGGTTAAGTTTAGTCTCTAAAGGAGACGGTTAAGTTTAGACCACTAAAGGAGACGGTTAAGTTTAGACCTCTAAAGGAGACGGTTAAGTTTAGTCACTAAAGGAGACGGTTAAGTTTAGACCACTAAAGGAGACGGTTAAGTTTAGACCACTAAAGGAGACGGTTAAGTTTAGTCACTAAAGGAGACGGTTAAGTTTAGTCTCTAAAGGAGACGGTTAAGTTTAGTCACTAAAGGAGACGGTTAAGTTTAGTCTCTAAAGGAGACTGTTAAGTTTAGTCACTAAAGGAGACGGTTAAGTTTAGTCACTAAAGGAGACGGTTAAGTTTAGTCTCTAAAGGAGACTGTTAAGTTTAGTCACTAAAGGAGACGGTTAAGTTTAGTCACTAAAGGAGACGGTTAAGTTTAGTCACTAAAGGAGACGGTTAAGTTTAGTCACTAAAGGAGACGGTTAAGTTTAGTCTCTAAAGGAGACTGTTAAGTTTAGTCACTAAAGGAGACGGTTAAGTTTAGTCACTAAAGGAGACGGTTAAGTTTAGTCTCTAAAGGAGACGGTTAAGTTTAGTCACTAAAGGAGACGGTTAAGTTTAGTCACTAAAGGAGACGGTTAAGTTTAGTCACTAAAGGAGACGGTTAAGTTTAGTCTCTAAAGGAGACGGTTAAGTTTAGACTCTAAAGGAGACGGTTAAGTTTAGTCTCTAAAGGAGACGGTTAAGTTTAGTCTCTAAAGGAGACGGTTAAGTTTAGACACTAAAGGAGACGGTTAAGTTTAGTCTCTAAAGGAGACGGTTAAGTTTAGACCACTAAAGGAGACGGTTAAGTTTAGACCTCTAAAGGAGACGGTTAAGTTTAGTCACTAAAGGAGACGGTTAAGTTTAGACCACTAAAGGAGACGGTTAAGTTTAGACCACTAAAGGAGACGGTTAAGTTTAGACACTAAAGGAGACGGTTAAGTTTAGACCACTAAAGGAGACGGTTAAGTTTAGACACTAAAGGAGACGGTTAAGTTTAGACACTAAAGGAGACGGTTAAGTTTAGTCTCTAAAGGAGACGGTTAAGTTTAGACCACTAAATTAATAATGTCTCTTGTGTCTTTAATCAAATATTCTTTATTATAAAATCAGTTTCTCACCTGAGTCAGTCATGTAGTCTTCAATCAGGTCCGCAGGTGGACAGCCGGTAATCGGTCCGACCCACCGACCACCGACCACCGACCACCGACCACCGGGGACAGACCGGGGATGGAGCGGACTCAGACCGGGGACGGAGCGGAGACAGACCGGGGAGAGAGCGGAGACAGACCGGGGAGAGAGCGGAGACAGACCGGGGATGGAGCGGAGACAGACCGGGGATGGAGCGGACTCAGACCGGGGACGGAGCGGAGACAGACCGGGGAGAGAGCGGAGACAGACCGGGGAGAGAGCGGAGACAGACCGGGGAGCGGAGCCGCTGCACCATCAGGTGAAGTTCACACCGATGAACGGACTCAACACCGGAAGAGACAGGAAGAGACTTTCAAAATAAAATAAAAAACAAAATAAGAGCCTGGGAAAAAGATGGATGGAGAAGCTTCATTTCACACATGATGCAAAATAATAACAACAATAATAAATAAATAAATAATAATAAATAATAATAATAAATAATAATAATTCCTTAAATAATTAAACTAATCAAATAAAATAATAAAAAAATATAACAATAATTATGATACATTAAATAATAATTCATTTAATAATAAAACAAATAAATTAAATGCTAATAATAAAAATAATTAAACCAATAATAAATTAAATTAAATTAAACTGAAACTAATAATAATAATAAAAACCCGTAAAAACATTAAAAATACTTTTCTTTGGTGAATTTTGTCCAAAGTTTAAAATGATGAAGAAATAAATAAATAAATAAAAAGAAATAAATCAGATAAATTCAGAAAAGTCTCAGAAGAGTTTTGTTTTGGTTCATTTTCACCAAAACAAACAAACAAACAAACAAACAAACAAACAAAAACAAACAAAAACAAACCTGTTTCACCCACTGATCATGAATCCTGTGAAGTCACGTGACCTCCTCCAGACGCTGATTTGGATCAGAACTTTTCCTCCTGTCCACGGTTCTGCACCAGCAGGGACGTATCCTGAGCCCACGGGCCCCGACCTGTCAGGGGCCCCCACGGTCTGCAGGAGCGACCCCCAAACACGACTTTTACATGTTTCTCTTTTCTTTGTGATCATTTTACCTCCATTTTTAGTCATTTTGCATCTTTTTGAGGTGGTTTTGCATCTATTTTTAGTCATTTTGCATCATTTTGTGGTGGTTTTGCATCTATTTTTAGTCATTTTGCATCTTTTTGTGGTGATTTTGCATCTATTTTTAGTCATTTTGCATCTTTTTCTTCCTGGGTCAGGGTCCTGGTTCTGTTCGGACCGGTCCACTGATCCTCGGGTCAGACTCTCAGTGAGGAGAGAGAAGCACTGATGCTGCCGGGGTGAGAGAGCAGCGACTCTGAGGCGCGTGAGTCCGAAAGAAGCGGTTCAGACTGTGACAGTGAGAAAGTGCAGCTTCTTCTTCTGTGGTTTGAGTGACGGAGCCTTTGAGCTGCAGCTGGAACACGGAGGAGCAGCAGCGCCGCCCTGTGGACGAACACGCGCCCTGCAGCACGAGCTCGGCTCAGCTACTGTTAAAAACATTTTCTGCAAAGAAGTGAAGTGAAGGAGTATAGGAGGAGTAAAGGAGGAATAAAGGAGGAGTAAAGGAGGAGAAAAGGAGGAGTAAAGGAGGAGTAAAGGAGGAGTAAAGGGGGAGTAAAGGGGGAGTAAAGGAGGAGTAAAGGGGGAGTAAAGGAGGAGTAAAGGTGGAGTAAAGGGGGAGTAAAGGAGGAGTAAAGGAGGAGTAAAGGAGGAGTAAAGGGGGAGTAAAGGGGGAGTAAAGGAGGAGTAAAGGGGGAGTAAAGGAGGAGTATAGGAGGAGTAAAGGAGGAATAAAGGAGGAGTAAAGGAGGAATAAAGGAGGAGTAAAGGAGGAGTAAAGGGGGAGTAAAGGGGGAGTAAAGGAGGAGTAAAGGGGGAGTAAAGGAGGAGTAAAGGTGGAGTAAAGGGGGAGTAAAGGAGGAGTAAAGGAGGAGTAAAGGAGGAGTAAAGGAGGAATAAAGGAGGAGTAAAGGAGGAGTAAAGGAGGAATAAAGGAGGAGAAAAGGAGGAGAAAAGGAGGAGTAAAGGAGGAATAAAGGAGGAGTAAAGGAGGAGTAGAGGAGGAGTAAAGGAGGAGTAAAGGGGGAGTAAAGGAGGAGTAAAGGAGGAGTAAAGGAGGAGTAAAGGAGGAGTAAAGGAGGAATAAAGGAGGAGTAAAGGAGGAGTAAAGGAGGAATAAAGGAGGAGAAAAGGAGGAGAAAAGGAGGAGTAAAGGAGGAGTAAAGGAGGAGTAAAGGAGGAGTAAAGGAGGAATAAAGGAGGAATAAAGGAGTAGTAAAGGGGGAGTAAAGGAGGAATAAAGGAGGAATAAAGGAGGAGTAAAGGAGGAATAAAGGAGGAATAAAGGAGGAGTAAAGGAGGAGTAACGGGGGAGTAAAGGAGGAGTAAAGGGGGAGTAAAGGAGGAATAAAGGAGGAGTAAAGGAGGAGTAAAGGGGGAGTAAAGGAGGAATAAAGGAGGAGTAAAGGAGGAGTAAAGGAGGAATAAAGGAGGAGTAAAGGAGGAATAAAGGAGGAGTAAAGGAGGAGTAAAGGAGGAGTAAAGGAGGAGTAAAGGAGGAATAAAGAAGGAGTAAAGGAGGAATAAAGGAGGAGTAAAGGAGGAGTAAAGGAGGAGTAAAGGAGGAGTAAAGGAGGAGAAAAGGAGGAGTAAAGGGGGAGTAAAGGAGGAGTAAAGGAGGAGTAAAGGAGGAGTAAAGGAGGAGTAAAGGAGGAGTAAAGGAGGAGTAAAGGAGGAGTAAAGGAGGAATAAAGGAGGAGTAAAGGAGGAGTAAAGGAGGAGTAAAGGGGGAGTAAAGGGGGAGTAAAGGAGGAGTAAAGGAGGAGTAAAGGAGGAGTAAAGGAGGAGTAAAGGAGGAGTAAAGGAGGAGTAAGGGAGGAGTAAAGGAGGAGTAAAGGGGGAGTAAAGGAGGAGTAAAGGAGGAGTAAAGGGGGAGTAAAGGAGGAGTAAAGGAGGAGTAAAGGAGGAGTAAAGGAGGAGTAAAGGAGGACAAACGCGGCTCCGTTCCAGCTCCAGCTTTAATTTCAACAACAGTAGAAAAACAGAAGCTACGACGAGAGAAGAGTAAAAACAGGCTCTTAAAATAATCCTCTGTACAGTATTTACACACACACACACACACACACACACACACACACACACACACACACACACACACACACACACACACACACACACACACACACACACACACACACACACACACACACACACACACACACACACACACACACACACACACACACACACACACACACACACACACACACACACACACACACACACACACACACACACAGTACAGTACAGCTACACACTGAGGGGGAGGAGTCTGAGGACGCAGCATGAGTCCGAGCGCTGCCCTCTGATTGGTCCGTCCTCCTCCGTCCACAGTTTATTTTTTTTCTACTTCCTGTGACGCTGAGATCCGTGCGACGGCGTTCAGAGCTGAGAGGTCGGAGGTTAAAGTCCGGGGGGGTCGGAGGTCGGCGAACAACAGAACTGAGAGACGACTGAAGGCTCGCCAGACAGGAAGTGACCATCAGCTCCCATCAGCACGCCGCCGGCGCCCAGATATGTCCGACCCCTCCACCTCCACAACCACAGCAGCTGTTCCTCCGTACGTCCCGACGACAGCACCGACCACCAGGTCCTCTGTGTCCTTGAGCCAGAACCCCCACCGACCGCCGCCCGAGCACCACGGTCCCGCCTGGAACCAGCAGGACCAGAGGAACCAGAAGCAGGACCAGAGGAACCAGCAGCAGGACCAGAGGAACCAGCAGCACCAGAGGAACCAGCAGCAGGACCAGAGGAACCAGCAGCAGGACCAGAGGAACCAGCAGCACCAGAGGAACCAGCAGGACCAGAGGAACCAGCAGCAGGACCAGAGGAACCAGCAGCAGGACCAGAGGAACCAGCAGGACCAGAGGAACCAGCAGCAGGACCAGAGGAACCAGCAGCAGGACCAGAGGAACCAGCAGCACCAGAGGAACCAGCAGCAGGACCAGAGGAACCAGCAGGACCAGAGGAACCAGCAGGACCAGAGGAACCAGCAGGACCAGAGGAACCAGCAGCAGGACCAGAGGAACCAGCAGGACCAGAGGAACCAGCAGCAGGACCAGAGGAACCAGCAGGACCAGAGGAACCAGCAGCAGGACCAGAGGAACCAGCAGCACCAGAGGAACCAGCAGCAGCAGGACCAGAGGAACCAGCAGCAGCAGGACCTGAGGAACCAGCAGGACCAAAGGAACCAGCAGGACCAGAGGAACCAGCAGCAGGACCAGAGGAACCAGCAGCAGGACCAGAGGAACCAGAAGGACCAGAGGAACCAGCAGCAGGACCAGAGGAACCAGCAGCAGGACCAGAGGAACCAGCAGCAGGACCAGAGGAACCAGCAGCAGGACCAGAGGAACCAGCAGCAGCACCAGAGGAACCAGCAGCAGGACCAGAGGAACCAGCAGGACCAGAGGAACCAGCAGCAGGACCAGAGGAACCAGCAGCAGGACCAGAGGAACCAGCAGGCCTCCTGGGGTCTCAGCGGTCCAGCGAGGGGCGGAGCCGCCCGCCGGACGTCCAGGCAGAGAAATCAAACGTACACAAACACCATTGAACTGATGTCGAAACAGAAACGCTTCCTCACGTGATCCGGTCACATGACTCCAGGCGGGGGAGGAGGTCAGCCAATCAGGTGCCTGCAGACAGGGGAGAGGACAGGGTGGGTCAAAGAGGGCGGAGCCTGAAGATCACAGGGTTAAAGAGGTCACCGACTAAA
The DNA here is from genome assembly GCF_963691815.1 of Echiichthys vipera. Classification (NCBI taxonomy): domain Eukaryota; kingdom Metazoa; phylum Chordata; class Actinopteri; order Perciformes; family Trachinidae; genus Echiichthys; species Echiichthys vipera. The sequence goes on from NC_139832.1 coordinate 792,610, forward strand.
CATGGATGCAGAATGAGTAAGAAACAGGTCTTACCGTTCTCACCTCCGTGGGGGCGGGTACATGGACGGGGCGGACGCCTGCTGACTGGCAACGATGGCTGAGGACGAGAGACCTGAGGAGAGACGGACCCAGAGGCTGGTTACTGAACTGGACTCTGAGCCACATGCATGGGACTGAATGAGGCCCAGCACAGATTTCTCCCTTTTCCCTGATGCTCTGAATAAGGAGCTAAACTGCTCTAGGCTCTGTTTCTAAATCCAGTTCTAAGAAGCTGTGAAAAGTCTCCAAATGTAGTGAGAAAGTGGCGCCTGGGAGTGCTTTGGGACGGGGAAGGGGCTCCCAGCAGCCCCCTCTGCTCAGTGAGGACACTAACTGCAGAGTGAAGGGGCTCCCAGCAGCCCCCTCTGCTCAGTGAGGACACTAACTGCAGAGTGAAGGGGCTCCCAGCAGCCCCCTCTGCTCAGTGAGGACACTAACTGCAGAGTGAAGGGGCTCCCAGCAGCCCCCTCTGCTCAGTGAGGACACTAACTGCAGAGTGAAGGGGCTCCCAGCAGCACCCTCTGCTCAGTGAGGACACTAACTGCAGAGTGAAGGGGCTCCCAGCAGCACCCTCTGCTCAGTGAGGACACTAACTGCAGAGTGAAGGGGCTCCCAGCAGCCCCCTCTGCTCAGTGAGGACACTAACTGCAGAGTGAAGGGGCTCCCAGCAGCAGCCTCCAGGAAGAGGAAGAGACCCTGCCCGGAGGAAGCCTGGGCCCTCCGTCTGGAGCCAGGTCCAGACGGAGGGCTCGCCGGCGAGTGCCTGTTGGCCGGGTTTGCCACGGAGCCCGGCCGGGCACAGCATGAAAAAGTGACGTGGCACCTCCCTCCTCTCCATCCTGTGGGCCCACCACTCACAGGAGGAACCGCTGGGGTCGGGGCGCTGCTGTACGGGGGGCAGTGAAGGTGTGGGGGGGCGACGACGACTCACAAATCCCCGGCTGAGCGCCGCGGTGTTGGAGTTGACCCCGGTGGACCAGAGGGTGGCCTCCTTACGCCTGCGGGTGGTGGGGGGGGGGACTGACTGTTGTTGGTGCAGATGCAGCGAACAGCAGTTCAGAGTCTGGGGCCTTCTTGGAGACCCTGAATGGAGTCCTGCATGGGGCTCCAGTAGGGGACTCCAGAGTCCTGCTGGGAGACTTCAGGATCTGGTCTCCCAGAAGACTCCGGAGGTGGTTCTGAGGTCCCCACAGGTCTGAAGGGCTGCAGCCTCTGCTGGGTCAGAGGCAAAGCAGCGGGTGTGGGAGGAGTTCACACAAGTCCTGGAGAAGGACTTTGGGGGGCACCGAGGTGCTTCTGGACCACCATTCAGCACCTCAGGAGGGGGACACGGGGAACCGTCCAAGCTGTTCACAGTAAGGACGGGACGCTGGTGACCTCAGCTGATGAGGTCATGGGGCGGTGGAAGGACTCTGAGGAAGTCCTGAATGGGCCCAACACGCCCTCTTTTGTAGAGGCAGAGCTGGAGGCTGATGGGGATCATCGTCAACATCTCTGACAGAAGTCACTGAGGAAGGAAACAAGTCCACAGAGGCAAAGCCCCAGGATCCATGAGCTGCATCCACACATGCTGAAAGCTCTGGGTCTGGAGGGGCCGTCCTGGTCCTGGTCCTGGTCCTGGTCCTGGTCCTGGTCCACACGTCTCTGACACACTGGTGGAAGTCTGGGACAGTGCAGAGGGAGTGGCAGACCGGGGTGGTGGTTCCTGTTCAGAAAGGGGGACCAGAGGGTGTGAGCCAGTTCCAGGGGGATCACACTCCTCAGCCTCCCTGGTGAAGTCGACTCCAAGGTGCTGGAAAGGAGGTTCGTCCTGTAGAACCTCAGACTGAAGAGGAACCAGGTGGATCCAGTCCTGGACCTGGACCAGGACCAGCTCTGCACTCTCAAGGATCCTGGAAGGGGTCTGGGAGTGTGCAGTTCTGTGGCAGTTACAGCGCCACATCATGGCCTGGCATGTGTACTACAGCGTTAGGAGTCGCTGCACCTGCTTTCCTCTGGACGCAGAGATTTAGGAGTCGAGGCCGAGGGGACGTGAAACCTTTGTGCGTGGACGAACCCTGAAGGTGAGAACTTCTCGTCTGCTGCAGTGAAATCGTTGGAGAGATGAAGAGAAACGCGGAGTCTCACCTGAGTAGGACAGGTCGTACTGTCCCGACAGCAGCGGGTACGCCAGGTGATGGTGGGAGGGCAGCATGCGTTGGGACGGCGAGGAGCGCGGCCGCTCGCCCTCGCGCTCCCTCTCCCGGTCGTGCGGGGTCTTGTTGTCTTGGACGGACGGGGACTTGCTCTTGTACTGGCTGGCGTGCTGCTGCAGCAGGTCCAGGGCTTTGGCCTCGCCGGGCGGCTTCACCGTGGGACTGGACCTGGAGGGCTTCTCCACTTCCTCCGCCGACGCCACCTTCCCTCCGTACGCGGGGAAGGAGTATCCGGGGGGCAGGTAGGAGCCTGAGGACAGAGACATGAGACGTTCAGCAGCAGTGAAAGGACTCTTGCTTCGCTGCGGCGTGTTTGCGGCGGCGGTCTTACCGGGGTAGTTCTGCATCATGACGGAGGGCAGGCCTCTGTAGCCGGGGTGGCTGGGCTCGTACCCGTGGCTGTAGGCGTACGGCCCGTGCATGTAGGGCATGTAGCCCTGGTGCTGGGCCAGGGGGGAGGAGAACTGCATGTGGGGGGGGCGCACCTCCTTCCCTCCCCCCCGGTGCTCCTCTGTGGGAAGCTGAGTCCTGCTCTCCGCCCCCTCCTTGGCCTCCTCCTTCTGGACGCCCTCCTTGGGCCGCGGCCGCTCCTCCTTCCCTTTCCTGTCTCGCTCTCGGTCCCGCTCCTCCTTCCAGCGTGGCGGCGGCGGCGGTTCCTCCTCCTGCGGTTTGGGAGCTTCAGAGTATTTGTTGGGGTACACGTACGGCCACAGGCGCGAGTCCGGCTCCTGCGGGGGAAGAGGGGACGTGAGTGAGGACGCCATTTACACAGGAAACAAGAATCTGCGTCACATTAAAGGTTGAATCTGTAGAATCTTTAATAAATCTATATTTTTAATAATAATCCAACCCGGGATTAAATATTTTAAAACGCCATTCAGACGCACGCCCACATGGCTACGCTGCTCCTTGATGCTAACATCACTTTCATCTGCACTTAGCTGGAACGGCTAACGCTAACGGCTAACGCTAACTGTCAGTCAAACTCCTCTAATCCTTGTTTTGATGCTGTGATTTTCTGGAGGGGACGGGTTCAAACAGGCTCAAACAGACTCCGGTCTCCTGGAGGCTACTGGGCCGGGTCTGACCAACCTGGCAACCCCACTGCTGGACTTCTTTTTTGTTGTTGCGATGACGCTCTTTAGACTCTAGATGGAGCCGTTTTGCTCGTTCTACAGATTCAAACGTTTGCTGGGCGTGTGCGTGTCGAATGATGGAACTAGTATAAGACGGCGGTGGGAAACAAACACGGTGACCAAGTTAAGTCCCAGATAAACTCAGTTAAAGTAGAAACACTTCAAAACACAAATGTGGGAGTGAGAACGCAGTTACCTGTCTGTACCACATGGCGGGCTCTACACCTGCCGGCCGGCCTGGCTCCACCCCCGGCTTGGCCTCCTCTTTCCCATGATGCCCTGCTTCACTCAGCTTCATCTTCAGACCCTCGGGCTGGGCGCCGGGGGTCTTCGGGTCCTCTCCCTTCGCCATGATGACCGACTTGGCCTGCTCTGCAGCAGGGGGCGGGTCTTTGGGCTTGGTCGCGAGTAGCCCGCTCTTGGCGCCGAGGTCGGTGAGGCTGGGCGCTCTGGACAGGGTCGGGGGCACCGATGCTTTCTGCTTCCACTCCTCTTTCCCGCTCAGAGCCTCCCGCTCTTTGCCCTCCGCCTTCTTGTCGACCAGTCGCTGCCGCTCCTCGTACTGCTGGCGGTAGGCGGGGTTAGAGGCGAGCAGGTGGGCGTGGTAGGCCTGGTCGGGGGAGTAGGAGTAGGGCGGGACGTAGTACTGGTTGTAGTAGAGCGGCTGCGGGTACATGTTGGAGCGCTGCTGGATGACGGACGGCTGCTGAAGCCCTGGCTCCGCCTTCTTCTCCTCCTGAGGCTCCACCTTCAGTTTGATCTCCTCCCCGACCTCCGACTCCTCCTCCTTCTTCACCTTCACCTGAGCTCCTTCCACGTGAGGCGGCGCCGCAGGTGCGGCCCCGGGGCTGGGGTTGGGGTAGCTGGGGGAGTAGTAAGAGTCGTAGTTGGGGTAGTACGGCGGTTCTTTACTGGGGGCCTGAGGCGGGAACAGCGCCTTCTTGGCCCCTTCACGAGGCCCCTGGTCCGGCTCCGTTTTGACCTTCACCTCCGCCCGCCCCTCCCCGTCCTCGCCGGCGTCAGAGATGTCGGAGTAGGCGGGGCTGCTGGTTTTGACGGACGCGCTGTCACCTCCGTTCTGGTTGAGGTGGCCGGCCTCCATCCTGCTGGACACGCCGATGGACGGCGAGGGCGCGTTGTCTGAGAAGCTGTACACCTTGTCGGCCTCGGCCTTGATGCTCGCCAGGCGGCTCTGGTGAGCTTCTGTGGAGCCGTTGAGCAAAGCGTCCGGCGAATCCGAGTACGGGCTCTTCCCCTCCTCGGGCCTCGCCCCCTTACCCTTCGGGCTGTCGCCCTCCTTCACCCCCTCCCTCTTCTTCTTGTCCTTCTTCTTCTTGTCCTTGGCGAGGGTGGGGCTGGAGGCGGGGTCAGCCAGCGGCGGCGGTTTCGGCTGCATGTTCTTCATCTGGGGGCTCTTGGGGACGGGCTGCACCACGGGGCCGAGGGCGGGGGAGGACGCCTGCAGGGCGTACGGCGAGGGGGCGTTTGGGGCAGCAGGAGGAGCGGGGCGGCCCGGCTTCACGCCCTTCTGTGTCAGTTTATCAGCTTTGCCCCCGGCCGCCATCTTCTTGGCCCTTCTGTCGTCCATCCCGTCGTTGCTGGCCTCATCTGTCAAACACGCCGCCTCCTCGCCGCCGTCCGTCACATCCGGCTCGACCTCGCCCGCTTTCTTCTTCCCCTTTGACGTCAGCTTTCCTGGTGAGGGCGAGGGGGCGTCAAAGCCTCGTCCTTTCGGCGTGGTGGAGCGGGCGGGGGAGATGGCGGCGCCGTTACAGGAGGCGGGGTCAGGGTGGAGGACGGGGTCATCCCCGTATTCACTGTCTCCGTCCTGGTCCAGTCGGACGTCGTGGTCGTTGTGGGCCCGGGCCTGGTGGTACTTGAGCCCGTTGATGTGCTTGTACTTCTTGTTGCAGTTGGGGTGAGGGCAGTCGATGAGCACGGGGGAGGGGCAGGTGCGGTCCAGCTGCGGCGGCGGGGGCAGGGGCTCTGCCTTAACTACGGGGAGGGGGAGCGCGGCGCCGGTGGAGTTGGTTCTCATGCGCTTTGAAGCCTTAGTGTCCTCCGAGCTGGAGGTGGGCTCCATGTCAGAGGCGGGTTTGGTCTTCCTCTTGGCGGAGGACGGGCTGGCCTTGGCGTCCTCGGGGCCGCCGGCCGTCTGGCTGCCTCTCCGGCCTTTGCTGTTCGCCGCGGCGCCGCGCGTCTTGCTGCTGCCGCTGCCTTTGTTGTCGGAGGAGTTGCTGTTGTCGTTCAACGGCGTGTTGCTGCTGGGACGCATCCTCTTCCCCCGGCCGCGACCGCTCCGCATTTCCACGTCACTGGTGGGAGACTCGCAGAACCTGAAAACAACACGGGGTCAGTGAGACGCCGACGGACGCAGGAAGTGAGTGAGTCTGAAAAAAGCTTCAGTTTGTACCTCGGAGGAGCCCAGTCGTGTCTCGTGCAGTCGAGCAGCGTTCCAACGTACGTCTTATTCCTCCAGGTGACGTTCACAACCAGCATCCCTGCACACACACACACACACACACAGACAGACAGACAGACAGACAGACAGACAGACAGACAGACAGACAGACAGACAGACAGACAGACAGACAGACAGACAGACAGACAGACAGACAGACACACACACACAGACACACACACACACACGGACATACAGACAGACACACACACACACAGAGACACACACACACACAAAGAGACACACACACACACACAGACAGACAGACAGACACACACACACACAGAGACACAGACAGACAGACACACACACACACACACACAGAGACAGACAGACAGACAGACAGACAGACAGACAGACAGACAGACAGACACACACACACAGACACACACACACACGGACATACAGACAGACACACACACACACAGAGACACACACACACACAAAGAGACACACACACACACACAGACAGACAGACAGACACACACACACACACACACACACGAACAGAGACGGTTTCAGTCAGTGAACCACAGACGCTGTTGCAGCAGCAGGAAACAGACGACACTTTCCTCCCTGATGTCCAACGCTTTCATAACCAGTCACGTCAGCGGCACGTCAGCGGCACGGTGACGGCACGGTGACGGCGGCTTATCGCAGAGAGAAACCAGAGTATTTTAGCAGAGACGGGATCAGAGCGTCCGGCAGCGGCTGAGGGAGCAACGGTCTGACACTGTGACAGCACGTGTTTTTAAGAATCGTGTCGATTTGAGTCCAGAACTGCCGGTTTACAGATTGTGCACTTTTCACGTCAACAGCAGCAAACTTTGATGATGTTTTCCCGCAGTGATGTCACAGTTATCAGTCTTTTTACGCCGTAGACGGGCTAGCATGGTTAGCATTTAGCCCGGTTCATGTTTTTCCACAGTTTCACCAGTGGAATTAGCATGAACGCTAACTTCACATTGAAAACGCCCTAGACAGGCTAGCACAGTTAGCATCTAGCCCTGCTTCACCAGTGAAAAGGTAACTTTTTCAAATCAAACACAGCTGCTTCCATAAAAACACGCGTTCCAAAAGGTGAAACCGCAGCTTTGCATTCACATCACAACAACTACGGCAAGTCTGAGCGGACAAACAGCGTCAGAACTCTGCAGGCTTTAATCTCAGGTTCAGCTCATTTGAAGAAGTTTAAGCCGCTGCACATGTTGTTTATTTTAATAAGAAATGAATAAATAAATAATTCTGAGCATTTGTTACGGACGTGTTCATTTGTTAGATGCTGTTTTACGTGATTAACGTTTAATAACGCGTCAGACACACTTCAGCTATCTGCTCATGAATCAGAAACCCTGTGAGGAGGGTCAGCACATGTCGTCGTCATGGTTACTGGTCTTTTTAAAGAAACTCCCGACGCTCCGCCGCCGTCTCCAGGCGAAGGAGCGCCGCGTTCCAGCTGTGAAGCGACGTTTAAATCTCCCTTTTGCTTTTTGCAAACACAGATAAACCAAAGACGTGTTTTAGAGCCGTGAGTGCGAGTGCGGCGCCCGTCTCACCGTCCTCCGTCTCCTGCCACACGATGCCCTCCAGGTTGACGCTGGTTCCCGGCTCACAGGGTCCCAGGCACTCCGGCTCCGTCCCCAGCGCCGCGTCCGCCGTGTTCACCGCCACGGAGCGCGTGCGGACCATGATCTGCTCGCAGGGCGACGAGATCTCGCTGTCGGTGACGGGAGCGAGGAGGTGAAGAGGAGGAGGAGCCGGGGGGGAGACCGGAGACTCCGTCTGTTAGAGACGAGAGAGGAGACACACACGACCAGGGTTCAGCTCACGGGAAACACGCACACACACAAACACAAACACACACACGCACACTCCGCTTTCACACACACGACCAGGTTCAGCTCACGGGAAACACAACAACACACACGCAACACAGACATACACACACACACACACACGCAACACAGACATACACACACACACGCACACTGCAACACACACGACCAGGTTCAGCTCACGAGAAACAACACACACACACACACACGCAACACAGACATACACACACACACGCAAACTGCAACACACACACACGACCAGGTTCAGCTCACGAGAAACACTGCAGCGCACGCACGCTTTCACGCGCTCACACACACTCCGCTTTCACACGCTCACACACTCCGCTTTCACGCGCACACACACACTCCGCTTTCACACGCTCACACACTCCGCTTTCACGCGCACACACACACTCCGCTTTCACGCGCTCACACACACTCCGCTTTCACGCGCACACTCCGCTTTCACGCTTTCACGCGCTCACACACACACACACACACACACACACACACACACACACTCCGCTTTCACGCGCTCGCTCACACACACACACACACTCCGCTTTCACGCGCTCACACACACTCCGCTTTCACGCGCTCACACACACTTCGCTTTCACGCGCTCACACACACTCCGCTTTCACACGCGCGCGCACACACACATACACTCTTACCTTCACACAGACCACCTTCTTCAGATTTCGGCCTTCCCCTCCGTCCCCCTCCTCCTGCTCTGTCGTCATGACGACACGCTGGGCGACCCCCGTCATGTCCAGCGCCACGCTCCCGAGCTGCTCCGCCACGGCTAACTCCGGGTTCTGCTGCTGGCCCTCGAACGGGCCGCTACGAGGGGCCCCGAGCGGCTGGGCCCCGAGCGGCGGGGCGGGGGCCACGGCCTCTTTGTCGGCGCTCGGCGCCCCCGTGGACACGAGCTCCATTTTCTCCTTCTTAGTTTTCCCCGACGCCCCGTCCTTGTCCTTTTTCACAGCGGGGAGCGTGCGGGACGCTTTACTCGACTTGTCCGTTCCCTTAGTGGGGGTGGTGATGGGGTTCTGGGCGGGCGGGTCCGCGGGGGGCCGACTCGGAACCTCCTTCTTGGCGCCGTCTGAGACCGGGGCCTTCGCGCTCTCCTTAGAGTTCTTACTGCGTTTGGATTTGGATTTGCTCTCTTTGCCCTGCGCGGCGGCTACAGGACTCACAAACTTGATATTGTCAGGTAACGCTGCCACGGCGCCGGGAGGGGCCGCCATGCCCCCGCCCTCCTTGCTGCTCGACATCTCTAGTTTGTCCTTCTCCAAGTCGGCGTCCAGGTCAATGATCAGATTGCCAACACCGATATCCCACTCATCGCCGCTGTCGTACGTGTCCACCGCGCTGGAGTCCACACCTTTCCCGCCTGCAGGGCCGCTGCTGAGGGACATCTTAGTAGGAGCGTCCCGGAGCGCCGCAGGGGGGCCAGAGGAGGGCCGCGCTCCTCCCAGCCGCAGGACGCCTCCTCAGGGTTGGACCCCGCGCCTCCGCCCTGCTCCCCACATCTCCTCCTGCACACAGGACAGACGAGGGTGAGACGGAGAAGACGACGGACACAGAGACACAAAGATAGTTCACTCAGGAGAAAGAGGCGCTCACGGAAATAAGGGACGGATACCAGAACGTTTTTAATGTTTTTGATGTGTTGAAGTTTGTTCTGTTCGACTTTCTTAATAAAGTATTTGAGTAAAAACTGACGGAGAGCAGGAAGATGGAGACAAGTATCCACCTTACACCTGGATTTAAACGTGTTTTACTCACAAAACAATTAATAAAAAAGACACAAAGAGCATTTTTTAACAGACAGAAGACAAAAAAAAGTCAATACGTGTTTTTTTTTTAATGTTTGGGGGCTAAAACACATCCAACATGGCCGTCTGGACGTGACGCGGCCCGACCTCTGACCTCCACTGGAGCAGAGGGCAACGTGACCTTTGACCTCCACTGGAGAACACCTCTCCCAAACGGGCCGTGGACGGCCAGCGTGCCGCAGCTAGGTGCGGAGCGGTTGCACTCACACTGGTCATACGCACCAGGCTTTACCCGTAACACCTGTTTTGGCGCGGTACGGAGGCACAGTGTGAGTGCGCCCCTGAAGCTGTAAACAGGGGGAAACGCTGCAGACGTTTCCCACAGACACCTGGAGGAAGTGAAAGTCTCTCTCTCTCCAGAAAAAGGAGATTCTGTGGGTTTTGTTTCCTCTCCAACAGAAAAACCTCCACCTGCAGCAGCCGGCGGTCGACACGCCCACATCCTGTGTGAGCGTGTGAAGGCGGGTACGTGACAAGAGCGCCGCGCTGAGCACATGTGACAGTAACGTCAGTCAGAGAGCTGCTGCGATCAGAGTCACATGCTCGTCTTTAGCAGCGACACAATGACACGTGTGTGTGTGTGTGTGTGTGTGTGTGTGTGTGTGTGTGTGTGTGTGTGTGTGTGTGTGTGTGTGTGTGTGTGTGTGTGTGTGTGTGTGTGTGTGTGTGTGTGTGTGTGTGTGTGTGTGTTAGAAAAAGGCCCGGGGAGAGAAACCAGAGCCCCGTCACGTCTGTGGTCGACCTGCTCATGCTAAGAGCCGCCCCGGGTCAGAATCGGCGCCCGTTCAAATGTCACAGCGGTTGTCAGTGCGTCGCGTGAGCTTCAGCTGGAAACCTGTGGAAAAAACGCCGCGAGGGCGAAAGATTCGTGGCTCCGTGAGCAGCGAGGGAGAATCAGAGCCTCAGAGACGATCCGTGCGTCCACACCGCGTCATGGCCACTTTATTAGGCACACCTGTCCATCTGCTCGCTAACGCACGTTTCTAATCAGCCAATCACACGGCAGCAGCTCGGTGCACCTGCTGATCCACTGGGATTTGCACCCACAACCTTCTCTAGTTTACAGAGAACGCTCCGGAAAAGATCAAAGATCCAGAGAGCGGCAGAGATGTTGATGCCAGAGGAGAACGGACACACTGGGGAGAGCTCCTCCTCCTTCAGTGATGCCATCGTGCTCCTCAGGTGCTTCAGTGACACCATCGTGCTCCTCAGGTGCTTCAGTGATGCCAACGTGCTCCTCAGGTGCTTCAGTGATGCCATCGTGCTCCTCAGGTGCTTCAGTGATGCCAACGTGCTCCTCAGGTGCTTCAGTGACACCATCGTGCTCCTCAGGTGCTTCAGTGATGCCATCGTGCTCCTCAGGTGCTTCGTGGTGCAGGTGAACGGCGCTGGGGTGATTCACTTCTACTGTAAACGAACTGCAGCTGTCGTCTGAAGGGGGATGTTTAAGAAAGCGTGAGGAAATGACGTCGACTTTAACTGAGTGTTTGTGCACAATTGGCCGTAGGTGACTCTGCTGTGACCTGTAGGGTCGCCGGTTCGAGTCCCTGTGTGGAGCATGAATGGAGAGGTGCCAGTTCATCTCCTGGGAACTGCTGAGGTGCTGTTGAGCAAGGCACCGAACCCCCAACTGCTCGCCACAGTTACTGACGGACAGACCAGAGAGAACGAGTCTCAGAGGTTACGTACACCAGCGAGTGATGAGACGGGCGTAAAAACAGAAATAAAGCGTTGACACACGTCGTGTGTTTCTGGAAGTACTCTCCACTCAGCGGCCACTTTATTAGTTCTTTTGTTCGCAGCCAGTCGCTGTTTAATCCGATGAAAAGATTCAAAAACAGTCGACAAGACGCACAAAAACTCCGAGGTCTACGGAAAGATCTGGAAACAAAGCCACGCATCGCCATGACGTCATCAATGCGTGTGACGTGTTACGGCGTGATGACGTATAGGCAGCAAGAAGCATTCTCCGAGGCCCAGGTAGTGTGAGTACAAACGGGCCTGGAGGGGGGGACAAGGACCCTAAAGCACGGGGCACGGGACGCACGCACAGTGGGAGGGCGCTCTAACCTGTGACGGAGGCACAGTGGGAAAACACTTAAAACAATTCACTGAAATGGTTTAAATGCAAAATCGTTTTTTATTCTGAACATTAAATGAACGTTTAACATCAAACTGACTTAATTCTGGTTCTTTATTTTCACCTTTCAGCACAAATGAAGCGTTTTGTTGCCTTTAATAAAAACATGTTATTTCTAATCTGACGTATAGTTTATTAAAAACACAGATTTCTGCGTGACTGCAGAACAACAGTGATTAAAGTCTGTTTCATTAGTTACAGGGAGGAAAATGCTTCACTGTCACCGTCAAGATGTGTGATTTTCATTTACACATAATAAATATGATTATTATTGATGCATAGTTTGTTATTACTCTTTATAATTTATAGTTTCTTATTCTATTTCACTCTCATGACTCCTGATCATCAGTTTAACTTAATAAATAACATTATTTTGGTCTAAAAAGACAGAATAAAGACTAATAATCATAATTTATCACAAGGAAAACATGAACATTATTACATTATTATTGTTATTATTGTGATGTATGATGAATATTAGACTTTAATGTTTTGACATAATTAAATGAAATGGTTTAAATGCAGAATAGTGTTTTATGCTGAACATCAAACCGACCTGCTAGCTAGCTGCTAACCCGCTCAGGGACGTTACAGCTGCAGTTAGCATGCGCGTTAGCCGCGGTACAGATGTTTGGACGGGTGCCTGTTTGGGACACAGGGACAATAAACACAGACAGCGCTTTCAGTGAGACCGTGTGCAGATCTGTGAAAACTGAAGACACGTAAACAAACAGGAAAGCGCCTCAAACACAGCGGCCCCGCGGAGCTAGCTCACCTAGCCCCCGCTAGCTTAGTGAAGGGGAGCTAGCTCACCTAGCCCCCGCTAGCTTAGTGAAGGGGAGCTAGCTCACCTAGCTACCGTTAGCTTAGCTGAGGCGAAGGCCCTGGGTGTCTCTGCCCGTTAGCACAGAGCTAACAGGCTAACACCGCCTCCCGGTGGCGTTATTAGCGTGTTAGCTGGATAATAATAGTTTCAGACTCACGTTATAACCCCACAGAGGAGCGCAGCACCGAGGTTTACCCGGGTCTTCGGTGTAAACCTGGTCCCGGGGACCGACGAGGCCCGCTACGGGGCGGGCGAGATCCATTATCGGACGCGGGGCTTGTTTAGCTCCTAACGGTGATTTTATTTTTTATTTTCCTCCGTGATAAATAAACTATTTTAAAATAAATGCACGTGTATTTACAGCTGACGGTGAAGTGTTCGAACCCCGGCGGGGAACAGGAAACACGGGGTTCATGTGAGTGCTGAGCGGCGTCCCTGTGACCAGGACCTCCCTGTCAACCCCGTGGATCCATTATCGGACAGGGGTGCAGGCAGACCACAACACAGAAACACTGAGTGCACAAAATAAACAAAAATAAAGAATAGAAAGAGAATAAAGAGTAAAACAGTGTGCACGAATATAAACTATAAACAAACAAATGCACAGGAAACAAACAAATATGCACAGAAACAAACAAATATGCACAGAAACAAACAAATCTGCACAGAAACAAACAAATATGCACAGAAACAAACAAATATGCTCAGAAAATAAACAAAAATAAAGAATATAAAGAGAATAAAGAGTGAAACGCTGCCCCGTCACTGGACGATCAGATCCAGACTGTGTGGTGATGAATGAAGTCAACAATGCAACAGTAAAAACATGAAAAAATAAAGTTTGAGGACATTAAATATATTTAATATATATATTTATATATTTAAATATATAATATTGTATTATTTAACCCCTGATTTTGCATTTATATCAGGTTTGCAGCACAGCTACAGTCATATCAGGTAAAATAAGGTTATTTATTAAGTTAAATTGAGTCAGAAGAGTGAAATAAAATGATTTAAAGAAGAAAATAAACGTAAACAGGACAAAATAAGCATATTAATAAATCATTTATGTTCATATGTTTGCATTAGAATTAGAATGAATGTTTTCCTGTTTATTCTTTACGAGAGATTTCTAATTTTTCATGTCACACACACACACACACACACACACACACACACACACACACACACACACACACACACACACACACACACACACACACACACACACACACACACACACACACACACACACACACACACACACACACACACACACACACACACACACACACACACACACACACACACACACACACACACACACACACACACACACACACACACACACACACACACACCCCCACACCCACACCCGCCGCCCCATTTACTTTAATGTTTTAATAACTTTACATTTTCCCTGATTCAGCGTTTATTCCATTTTTGCACTAAACTAAAGTTTTATGAGACAAAAATCAGTTATTGAGTTAAACTGACGCTTAAGAGTTTCTAAAACAGCTCATTTTAACTGATAGTGTTGTTTAGTGTACATAGGTGATTATTATTATTATTATTATTGTTATTATATTTTGATATTTGCATATTCGTCCTCTTCGCCACCGTGGGACTGGGAGTTTAAACCTGTGTCAAAGTCAGATTCATGGATTCATCTGTTGGTGAATTCATGTTTGATTCCAGAACGATCCTCAGTGTTGATTAAGTTATTATGTCACAGTTCATCACGTTAAATGAGACGATTTTGTTCTTTAAACAACATCAACAACAACAACAACAACATCAACAACAACAACATCATGATGTTTGGAGACAGTTTTCTACAGAAGGACGAATAATGAGAGGAAACTCACTCCACAGAAATATAATAAATAATATAAACTATTATAATATAATCACTGTTCTGATCATCTGAGAATCAGAAACAGAAGACAAATGACACTAGATGTTTGTTTTGTGGTTATTTTGCATCTATTTTTAGTCATTTTGCATCTTTTTGTGCTGGTTTTGCATCTATTTTTAGTCATTTTGCATCTTTTTGTGCTGGTTTTGCATCTATTTTTAGTCATTTTGCATCTATTTGTGCTGTTTTGCAACTTTTTTTAATCATTTTGCATCTTTTTGTGCTGGTTTTGCATCTATTTTTAGTCATTTTGCATCTTTTTGTGCTGGTTTTGCATCTATTTTTACTCATTTTGCATCTTTTTGTGGTGTTTTGCATCTATTTTTAGTCATTTTGCATCTTTTTGTGCTGGTTTTGCATCTATTTTTAGTCATTTTGCATCTTTTTGTGCTGGTTTTGCATCTATTTTTAATCAGTTTGCATCTTTTTGTGCTGGTTTTGCATCTATTTTTAGTAATTTAGCATCTTTTTGTGCTGTTTTGCAACTATTTTTAATCATTTTGCATCTTTTTGTGCTGGTTTTGCATCTGTTTTTAGTCATTTAGCATCTTTTTGTGATGGTTTTGCATCTATTTGTAGTCATTTTGCATCTTTTTGTGCTGGTTTTGCATCTATTTTTAGTCATTTTGCATCTTTTTGTGGTGGTTTTGCATCTATTTTTAGTCATTTTGCATCTTTTTGTGCTGGTTTTGCATCTATTTTTACTCGTTTTGCATCTTTTTGTGCTGGTTTTGCATCTATTTGTAGTCATTTTGCATCTTTTTGTGCTGGTTTTGTCCCTAAATGTTGTTTTCACTCTTAAATATTCACATCTGCTTTTCTTTATTATATCAGATGTTCCAGAACATGTCAGACTCTTCCCAAACACCACAGTAAAGCTCCAGAGTTCTCCGGGAGCCCAGCACCTGTCAGGGCCCGGGTTCTGCTCCTGAAACGGGCTTAAAACGAGACCAGCGGGTCAGACGGGGACGTGTCCGATAATGGACGCAGGCTCGTTAGCTCCCCGGTGTCTGTAGACAAAGACAGCAGCTAGCAGTTAGCCTGCTGGGCTAACGGCTAACTGCTAACAGCTAACCCCCGGGACAGCTAACAGGCTAACAGGCTAACAGGCCAATCCCGCGTTCACAGAGAGAAGTGGACCCGACAGAACCGACACCAACACGCCCACTTACCCCGTTTGAAATCCCGGTCCGACCACCGTTCATGTGCACTCCATATGTTCCGGTAATCCCGGTGAAAACGGTTAAAACAAGCCCCCAGAAGCGGCGGACTGAACGGGCGGAGCAGTCAACGTGCTCCCGGTTCACTGGACCGCAGCCATCACACGCTCACAGCCCGGAGAGACGACACCGACACTCCGGGGTCAGTCCCGGGGCCTGGAGGACGGGCGGGCTCGTCCCCGGTACTCCATGACTGGGAGAGATATTCCAGAGGGTTCCGGGTCAGCGTTATCCTCCGGTAACGGACACACAGACACCGACAGACAGACACACAGCGGCGGCACAGCGGGGCTAAATGGCTGTTAGGCTACAAAACCCGGAGCGCTGGATCCGCGGAGGCACTGGACCCGGAGTCTGTCACACTGGACCCGGACTCATTCACACTGGACCCGGAGTCTGTCACTCTGGACCCGGAGTCTGTCACACTGGACCCGGAGTCACTCACACTGGACCCGGAGTCTGTCACACTGGACCCGGACTCTGTCACACTGGACCCGGAGTCTGTCACACTGGACCCGGACTCACTCACATGGACCCGGACTCTGTCACACTGGACCCGGAGTCTGTCACACTGGACCCGGACTCTGTCACACTGGACCCGGAGTCTGTCACACTGGACCCGGACTCACTCACACTGGACCCGGAGTCACTCACACTGGACCCGGAGTCTGTCACACTGGACCCGGACTCACTCACACTGGACCCGGAGTCTGTCACACTGGACCCGGACTGAGTCACACTGGACCCGGAGTCTGTCACACTGGACCCGGACTCAGTCACACTGGACCCGGAGTCTGTCACACTGGACCCGGAGTCTGTCACACTGGACCCGGAGTCTGTCACACTGGACCCGGACTCTGTCACACTGGACCCGGAGTCTGTCACACTGGACCCGGACTCTGTCACACTGGACCCGGAGTCTGTCACACTGGACCCGGACTCTGTCACACTGGACCCGGAGTCAGTCACACTGGACCCGGAGTCTGACACACTGGACCCGGACTCTGTCACACTGGACCCGGAGTCTGTCACACTGGACCCGGAGTCTGACACACTGGACCCGGACTCTGTCACACTGGACCCGGAGTCTGTCACACTGGACCCGGACTCAGTCACACTGGACCCGGAGTCTGACACACTGGACCCGGACTCTGTCACACTGGACCCGGAGTCTGTCACACTGGACCCGGACTCTGTCACACTGGACCCGGAGTCTGTCACACTGGACCCGGAGTCAGTCACACTGGACCCGGAGTCACTCACACTGGACCCGGACTCAGTCACACTGGACCCGGAGTCTGACACACTGGACCCGGACTCTGTCACACTGGACCCGGAGTCTGTCACACTGGACCCGGAGTCTGTCACACTGGACCCGGACTCACTCACCTGGACCCGGAGTCAGTCACACTGGACCCGGACTCACTCACCTGGACCCGGAGTCAGTCACACTGGACCCGGAGTCAGTCACACTGGACCCGGAGTCACTCACACTGGACCCGGACTCAGTCACACTGGACCCGGAGTCTGACACACTGGACCCGGAGTCACTCACACTGGACCCGGACTCACTCACCTGGACCCGGAGTCTGTCACACTGGACCCGGACTCTGTCACACTGGACCCGGAGTCTGTCACACTGGACCCGGAGTCTGTCACACTGGACCCGGACTCACTCACCTGGACCCGGAGTCAGTCACACTGGACCCGGACTCACTCACCTGGACCCGGAGTCAGTCACACTGGACCCGGAGTCAGTCACACTGGACCCGGAGTCACTCACACTGGACCCGGACTCAGTCACCCTGGACCCGGAGTCTGTCACACTGGACCCGGACTCACTCACCTGGACCCGGAGTCTGTCACACTGGACCCGGACTCTGTCACACTGGACCCGGAGTCTGTCACACTGGACCCGGAGTCTGTCACACTGGACCCGGACTCACTCACCTGGACCCGGAGTCAGTCACACTGGACCCGGACTCACTCACCTGGACCCGGAGTCAGTCACACATCAATAAATATGAAAAATAATAAACAATAAAAACAATAAAAAATAAAAATAAATAAATATATAAATGAATCTCTACAGTTTATTAAATCCCTACAGGCGTGTGAAGGCAGCAGGAGGTGTGTGTGTGTGTGTGTGTGTGTGTGTGTAAGTGGAGTCTCCTCCTGCTGGACATTAGAGTGTGTGTGTGTGTGTGTGTGTGCGTGCACGTGTGTGTGTGTGTGTGTGTGTGTGTGTGTGAGTGTGTGTGTGTGCGTGCACGTGTTTGTGTGCGTGTGTGTGTGTGTGTGTGTGTGTGCTGCACTCAGTAATAATTCATAGGAACTTTATCCTGATGAGATAAAGCGTTTGCATCTCCATGACGACGGCCTGTAAACACCTCCTGCAGGTTCAGACTGTGAGTGTGTGTGAGTGTGTGTGAGGAGCAGCATGCACAGGTCCTACCAGCCGCTCAAGCCCATCGCCAACCGCTACCTGCAGCAGCGATGGGACCACGACAACTACGAGAGCCACCGCAGGAAGGTAGGAGGGTAGGGTGGACTTAAACGAGTGTTAAAGTGTCCTCTATGAGAATAAACGTGTGTTAAAGTGTCCTCTAGGAGCATAAATGTGTGCTAAAGTGTCCTCTAGGAGCATAAACCTGTGTTAAAGTGTCCTCTAGGAGCATAAACGTGTGTTAAAGTGTCCTCTAAGAGCATAAACGTGTGTTAAAGTGTCCTCTAGGAGCATAAACTTGTGTTAAAGTGTCCTCTAGGAGCATAAACGTGTGCTAAAGTGTCCTCTAGGAGCATAAACGTGTGTTAAAGTGTCCTCTTGGAGCATAAACGTGTGCTAAAGTGTCCTCTAGGAGCATAAACGTGTGCTAAAGTGTCCTCTAGGAGCATAAACGTGTGTTAAAGTGTCCTCTAGGAGCATAAACTTGTGTTAAAGTGTCCTCTAGGAGCATAAACGTGTGTTAAAGTGTCCTCTAGGAGAATAAACGTGTGCTAAAGTGTCCTCTAGGAGCATAAACGTGTGTTAAAGTGTCCTCTTGGAGCATAAACGTGTGCTAAAGTGTCCTCTAGGAGCATAAACGTGTGCTAAAGTGTCCTCTAGGAGCATAAACGTGTGTTAAAGTGTCCTCTAGGAGCATAAACGTGTGTTAAAGTGTCCTCTAGGAGCATAAACGTGTGCTAAAGTGTCCTCTAGGAGCATAAACGTGTGTTAAAGTGTCCTCTAGGAGCATAAACGTGTGCTAAAGTGTCCTCTAGGAGCATAAACGTGTGCTAAAGTGTCCTCTAGGAGCATAAACGTCTGTTAAAGTGTCCTCTAGGAGCCTAAACGTGTGTTAAAGTGTCCTCTAGGAGCATAAACATGTGTTAAAGTGTCCTCTAGGAGCATAAACGTGTGTTAAAGTGTCCTCTAGGAGCATAAACGTGTGTTAAAGTGTCCTCTAGGAGCATAAACATGTGTTAAAGTGTCCTCTAGAAGCGTAAACGTGTGTTAAAGTGTCCTCTAGGAACATAAACGTGTGTTAAAGTGTCCTCTAGGAGCATAAACATGTGTTAAAGTGTCCTCTAGGAGCATAAACGTGTGCTAAAGTGTAGGAGCATAAACATGTGTTAAAGTGTCCTCTAGGAGCATAAACGTGTGCTAAAGTGTCCTCTAGGAGCATAAACATGTGTTAAAGTGTCCTCTAGGAGCATAAACGTGTGTTAAAGTGTCCTCTAGGAGCATAAACATGTGTTAAAGTGTCCTCTAGAAGCGTAAACGTGTGTTAAAGTGTCCTCTAGGAACATAAACGTGTGTTAAAGTGTCCCCTAGGAGTCTAAACGTGTGTTAAAGTGTCCTCTAGGAGCATAAACGTGTGCTAAAGTGTCCTCTAGGAGCATAAACGTGTGTTAAAGTGTCCTCTAGGAGCCTAAACGTGTGTTAAAGTGTCCTCTAGGAGCATAAACGTGTGTTAAAGTGTCCTCTAGGAGCATAAACGTGTGTTAAAGTGTCCTCTAGGAGCATAAACGTGTGCTAAAGTGTCCTCTAGGAGCATAAACGGGTGTTAAAGTGTCCTCTAGGAGCATAAACGTGTGCTAAAGTGTCCTCTAGGAGCATAAACGTGTGTTAAAGTGTCCTCTAGGAGCATAAACGTGTGCTAAAGTGTCCTCTAGGAGCATAAACGTGTGTTAAAGTGTCCTCTAGGAGCCTAAACGTGTGCTAAAGTGTCCTCTAGGAGCATAAACGTGTGTTAAAGTGTCCTCTAGGAGCATAAACGTGTGTTAAAGTGTCCTCTAGGAGCATAAACATGTGCTAAAGTGTCCTCTAGGAGCATAAACGTGTGTTAAAGTGTCCTCTAGGAGCATAAACGTGTGTTAAAGTGTCCTCTAGGAGCATAAACGTGTGTTAAAGTGTCCTCTAGGAGCATAAACGTGTGTTAAAGTGTCCTCTAGGAGCCACATCGGCGCTGGGTGTGAAAATAACAACTGCGTCGGTCTTGAACCATGAAAGTCGCCGTACGCTGTGAATGAGCCGTCTGTAAATGCAGTTTGAGGTTTTACATCCAACCCCCCCTCCCGTGTTTACCTGTCCAGGTGAGCTCCGCCCTGCCGGTGGTGGACAACAAGGGCATGAGGACCCCGGCTCACGTCCAGCTCAAACTCAAGAAGCTGCAGGTCAGTGAACACCCCCCCCCCCCCCCCCCCCCCCCAGTGTGAACCTCCAGCAGGGCGGAGAGGTCTGAGCTCTTGTTCCGTGTGCTCCAGCTGCAGGACGAGCGTCTGTCCATCATCGACAGGGACAACCACCTCCTGGCGTCCAAGCTGGCCAACATCGTCTGCTCTAAAGGGCTGGTAGACCATCGGAACCAGTACCACCTGAGGAGGTGAGGACCTGCAGACACACACACAAACTACCACCTGAGACAACCAAGTTAGGGCGCCCTCCCACTGTTCCTCCGTGCCCCGTGCTTTAGGGTCCTTGTCCCCCCCTCCAGGCCCGTTTGTACTCACACTACCTGGGCCTCGGAGAATGCTTCTTGCTGCCTATACGTCATCACGCCGTAACCGGAGAAAACCCACGCAGACACGGGGAGAACAGGCAAATTCCATGATGGGGTGGCTGTGGCTCAGTGGTAGAGTTGGTCGTCCTCCATTGTAGAGATTGGTGGTTCGATCCCCAGCTCCCCTGGTCCGCATGTCTGTTTGAAGTGTCCTTGGATTTGAACCAGGAACCCTCTTGCTTTGAGGCGACAGTTGCTTCTTTAAAACCAAATAACTGATGACTTGAACTGCAGCACTGGCAAGTTGACACTGGCCACATGAAACATCTGTCACGTCCTGTTTGTGATGTCACGTCCTGTTTGTGCTCTCACGTCCTGTTTGTGCTCTCACGGCCTGCCCTGATGTGTTTAGACTTATTGTAATGTAAGTATAATCCTCACCTGGGAGCTGTTTGCTGCCATGGTGCACCTGGGGGAGTGTTTCTCTGTGATGAAGCTGCAGCACCTCGTAGGACCGTTAAATTATGGATGGGAGCGGTCCTGCTCCATTACACTGTTGAATTATTGAGCTGACAGCCTCACACACGCCGGAGACGCTTTATTCTCACTCTGTTCAGCTCCTCACTGCTTTAAATCGACTTCAGCATCCAGGGACGGAGCAGTGACACCGATATTACCTATTTAAAGAAAGAGTTGCTCTGGACGTTGGACAAATATGTTAAGTGACGTCCTTTTAAGTCGATGTGTCAAAGTTATTTCCACCTGCAGCAGATGAAGAACCACAGGAGTATTCAGAGAGAGACTTGGTGATGAACGTCTTCTGTCTCTTTAAAAGCTTCCCTGTGTTTGCATTTGAAGCCTTTAAAGTGTAAATAAATATGTGGGGCAGCATTTATATACGTCTGGTTCACACGCTGTGAATAAGAGCTGGACGCAGCCACGGTGGGAGCGTTCCTGCGTTCCCCGCTTTGTTCGTGACCATAGAGCATCGAACCCTTTTTTAAGAAAAGGTCTGATGCTCCACACTTTTCACAGGAAGGGTCCTGTGTTCCCCTGTCTGTTACTTTTACCACAATCAGTGGTGGACAATCAAATTCCCCGGCAAATAGACAATTCTTCAACACTGCGTGGAAGTCTGGGACAGTGCCGAGGGAGTGGCAGACCGGGGTGGTGGTTCCTGTTCAGAAAGGGGGACCAGAGGGTGTGAGCCAGTTCCAGGGGGATCACACTCCTCAGCCTCCCTGGTGAAGTCGACTCCAAGGTGCTGGAAAGGAGCGTTCAGCCCGACCGGCTCTTCACTCTAGCAAGGATCCTGGAGGGGGTCTGGGAGTTTACTCATCCGGTCTATGTGTGTTTCGTGGATTTGGAGAAGGCAAATGACCGGGTCCCTGAGAGATACTGGGAGGTGCTGGGGAGTCTGGGGTGAGGGGCTTCTTTTTACATATTGGGTGAAGCAGTCTGTTACTGAAGGATCGGCTTAAAGCCCCCGCGGTCTCCTGCAGGGGGTGGGGGGGTGTTCTCCAGGACTGATGGGAGCTTGGTTAGCACCCTCCTTTCGCCCACCACCTCTATGAAGTCCACGGGACAGTCCAGGACAGAACCGGCCCTCTTCACCAGTCTGTCCCTCTCTATGCTTCCTCCTTCCCCAACAGACCACTGCGTAAGAAACGGCTGATGCCAAAACAGAGTCATAGAAAGTTTTTAACAACGTGTTTAAGCCCTGCACACTCCAAAGGCCCTTTTTTGTACAGGACAACTGTAAAGTCCGCCCAGTCCAAGTCCAAGTTGATTGTTGAGATAAACACCCAGGTCTCCGTATGCGCTCACCATCTATGACCAACTCCTGTATCTGGCTGGCATTTAACTGAAGATGAGTCAGGAGACAAAGTCATTGATGACCTCCCTGAGTTCTTGATCCATACTCTGATCCATACCCTGACACATACCCTGATCCATACCCTGATCCATACCCTGACACATACCCTGATCCATACCCTGATCCATACCCTGATACATACCCTGACACATACCCTGATCCATACCCTGATACATACCCTGATACATACCCTGATCCATACCCTGATACATACCCTGACCCGTACCCTTATACATACCCTGATCCGTACCCTGATCCATACCCTGATCCATACCCTGATCCATACCCTGATACATACCCTGATACATACCCTGATCCATACCCTGATACATACCCTGACACATACCCTGATCCATACCCTGATACATACCCTGACACATACCCTGACACATACCCTGATACATACCCTGATCCATACCCTGATCCATACCCTGATCCATACCCTGATCCATACCCTGATCCATACCCTGATACATACCCTGACACATACCCTGATCCATACCCTGATACATACCCTGACACATACCCTGACACATACCCTGATACATACCCTGATCCATACCCTGACATACCCTGACACATACCCTGATCCATACCCTGATACATACCCTGATCCATACCCTGATCCATACCCTGATGCATACCCTGATGCATACCCTGATCCATACCCTGATGCATACCCTGATGCATACCCTGATCCATACCCTGATCCATACCCTGATGCATACCCTGATGCATACCCTGATACATACCCTGATCCATACCCTGATCCATACCCTGATCCATACCCTGATCCATACCCTGACACATACCCTGACACATACCCTGATCCATACCCTGACACATACCCTGACACATACCCTGACCCATACCCTGATCCATACCCTGATACATACCCTGATTCATACCCTGACACATACCCTGATACATACCCT
This sequence comes from Echiichthys vipera, assembly GCF_963691815.1. NCBI lineage: Eukaryota > Metazoa > Chordata > Actinopteri > Perciformes > Trachinidae > Echiichthys > Echiichthys vipera. The sequence goes on from NC_139832.1 coordinate 816,018, forward strand.
GATACATACCCTGATGCATACCCTGATACATACCCTGATCCATACCCTGATCCATACCCTGATCCATACCCTGATCCATACCCTGACACATACCCTGACACATACCCTGACACATACCCTGACCCATACCCTGATACATACCCTGATACATACCCTGATCCATACCCTGATACATACCCTGATCCATACCCTGATACATACCCTGACACATACCCTGATCCATACCCTGATCCATACCCTGATACATACCCTGACACATACCCTGATACATACCCTGATACATACCCTGATACATACCCTGACACATACCCTAATACATACCCTGATACATACCCTGACCCATACCCTGACACATACCCTGATCCATACCCTGATCCATACCCTGATACATACCCTGACACATACCCTGATACATACCCTGATACATACCCTGATCCATACCCTGACACATACCCTGATCCATACCCTGATACATACCCTGATCCATACCCTGATACATACCCTGACCCATACCCTGACACATACCCTGATACATACCCTGACCCATACCCTGACATACCCTGACACATACCCTAATACATACCCTGACACATACCCTGATCCATACCCTGATACATACCCTGACACATACCCTGATCCATACCCTGATACATACCCTGATACATACCCTGATCCATACCCTGATACATACCCTGACACATACCCTGACACATACCCTGATACATACCCTGACCCATACCCTGACATACCCTGACACATACCCTAATACATACCCTGACACATACCCTGATCCATACCCTGATACATACCCTGACACATACCCTGATCCATACCCTGATACATACCCTGATACATACCCTGATCCATACCCTGATCCATACCCTGACACATACCCTGATCCGTACCCTGATCCATACCCTGATCCATACCCTGATACATACCCTGATCCATACCCTGATACATACCCTGATCCATACCCTGACACATACCCTGACACATACCCTGACACATACCCTGACACATACCCTGACCCGTACCCTGAAACATACCCTGATACATACCCTGATCCATACCCTGATACATACCCTGATACATACCCTGACACGTACCCTGATACATACCCTGATCCATACCCTGATACATACCCTGATACATACCCTGATACATACCCTGATCCGTACCCTGATACATACCCTGATACATACCCTGATACATACCCTGATACATACCCTGATACATACCCTGATCCATACCCTGATACATACCCTGATACATACCCTGATACATACCCTGATCCATACCCTGATACATACCCTGATCCATACCCTGATCCATACCCTGATACATACCCTGATACATACCCTGATGCATACCCTGATCCGTACCCTGATACGTACCCTGATCCATACCCTGACACATACCCTAATACATACCCTGATACATACCCTGATGCATACCCTGATCCATACCCTGATCCGTACCCTGATACGTACCCTGATCCATACCCTGAAACATACCCTGATCCGTACCCTGATACATACCCCTGATACATACCCTGATACATACCCTGATCCGTACCCTGATACATACCCCTGATACATACCCTGATCCGTACCCTGACACATACCCTGAAACATACCAACGAGGAGGTGACACTTACCTGTTTTGTGTCTGTAATTTTTATTGTCTACGTTCTGGTCCTCTTCACATTCTTCACACAGATTTCCTCATGTCCAGATCCTGTGCAGACCAATCACAACCCTTTATATCCTTTGGGGCGCGTTAGGACAAAGACAACTTTACGCCAAATATGCAATGACACTGCTCGTGCATCCATGCTCCGGACACACTACAGCGAGCGTAGACCTGCTCAGGGAAGAGGACAACTAGGGTTCAGGGTTCAGGGTTCAGGATTACAGGGTTCAGGGTTCAGGGTTAAAGGGTTCCGGGTTCAGGGTTCAGGGTTAAAGGGTTCCGGGTTCAGGGTTCAGGGTTAAAGGGTTCAGGGTTCAGGGTTCAGGGTTCAGGGTTAAAGGGTTCAGGGTTCCGGGTTCCGGGTTAAAGGGTTAAAGGGTTCAGGGGTTCAGGGTTCAGGGTTCAGGGTTCAGGGTTAAAGGGTTCAGGGTTCAGGGTTCAGGGTTAAAGGGTTCAGGGGTTCAGGGTTCAGGGTTCAGGGTTAAAGGGTTCAGGGGTTCAGGGTTAAAGGGTTCAGGGGTTCAGGGTTAAAGGGTTAAAGGATTCAGGGTTCAGGGTTCAGGGTTCAGGGTTCCGGGTTCAGGGTTCAGGGTTCAGGGTTAAAGGGTTCAGGGTTCAGGTTTCAGGGTTCAGGGTTAAAGGGTCCAGGGTTCAGGGTTCAGGGTTCAGGGTTAAAGGGTTCAGGGTTCAGGGTTCAGGGTTAAAGGGTTCAGGGTTCAGGGTTAAAGGGTTCAGGGTTCAGGGTTCAGGGTTAAAGGGTTAAAGGGTTCAGGGTTCAGGGTTAAAGGGTTCAGGGTTAAAGGGTTCAGGGCTCAGGGTTCAGGGTTCTGGGTTAAAGGGTTCAGGGTTAAAGGGTTCAGGGTTCAGGGTTAAAGGGTTCAGGGTTCAGGGTTAAAGGGTTCAGGGTTCAGGGTTCAGGGTTAAAGGGTTCAGGGTTCAGGGTTCAGGGTTCAGGGTTAAAGGGTTCAGGGTTCAGGTTTCAGGGTTCAGGGTTCAGGGTTCAGGGTTAAAGGGTTCAGGGTTCAGGTTTCAGGGTTCAGGGTTCAGGGTTCAGGGTTAAAGGGTTCTGGGTTCAGGGTTCAGGGTTCAGGGTTCAGGGTTAAAGGGTTCAGGGTTCAGGGTTCAGGTTTCAGGGTTCAGGGTTAAAGGGTTCAGGGTTCAGGGTTAAAGGGTTCCGGGTTCAGGGTTCAGGGTTCAGGGTTCAGGTTTCAGGGTTCAGGATTACAGGGTTCAGGGTTCAGGGTTAAAGGGTTCCGGGTTCAGGGTTCAGGGTTAAAGGGTTCCGGGTTCAGGGTTCAGGGTTAAAGGGTTCAGGGTTCAGGGTTCAGGGTTCAGGGTTAAAGGGTTCAGGGTTCCGGGTTCCGGGTTAAAGGGTTAAAGGGTTCAGGGTTAAAGGGTTCAGGTTTCAGGGTTCAGGGTTAAAGGGTTCAGGGTTCAGGTTTCAGGGTTCAGGGTTCAGGGTTAAAGGGTTCAGGGTTCAGGGTTCAGGGTTCAGGGTTAAAGGGTTCAGGGTTCCGGGTTCCGGGTTAAAGGGTTAAAGGGTTCAGGGTTAAAGGGTTCAGGTTTCAGGGTTCAGGGTTAAAGGGTTCAGGGTTCAGGTTTCAGGGTTCAGGGTTAAAGGGTTCAGGGTTCAGGGTTCAGGGTTGCGTCTCTACACCTCCTTCCTCCTCTCCCTCTTGTTCCTTCCTCAGTCTGAATGCGGACAAAAGGAGGGCGGAGCTTCTGCTGGTCGGCCGTCAGAATCAGGCGATCTACCAGCGAATCACGTCTCGCCAGTCAGAGTACCGCCGCCAGCTGTGGTTGGACGACTGGGAGAGGACGGAGCGCCGGCGGGACGACATTTCCCGGTACCCTCGAGGGCTCGCCGAGAAACAGGTGAGTCGTTGAGAGTTGCTGGTGAAAGTTGCTGGTGAGATGGATGCACCTGAGGGTAAGTGACGCGCGCTGCATGCGTGTCTCCGCAGAAGTCTCACAGGAAGGTGAAGTTTGCAGCCGGGGACGGCGGCGAGCGGTCGGCGAGCTGCAGCATCACTGCCACGGACCGGAGCGACGGAGCGACCTGAGACTGCAACATCATTAAATACGACCCCGAACACACAAACACACACACACACACACACACACACACACACACACACACACACACACACACACACACACACACACACACAACACACACACAAACACACACACACATACACACACACAAACACACACACACACACAAACACACACACACACACAAACACACAAACACACACACACACACACACACAAACACACACACACAAACACACACACACACACACAAACACACAAACACACACACACACACAAACACACACACACACACACACACACACACACACACACACACACACAAACACAAGCACACAGACACACACACACACACACACACACACACACACACACACACACACACACACACACACACACACAGACACACACACACACACACAAACACACAAACACACACACACACACACACACAAACACACACACACACACACACACACACACACACACACACACACACACAAACACAAGCACACAGACACACACACACACACACACACACACACACACACACACACACACACACACACACACACACACAAACTTGTGTCCTAAAGGTTCAGATCAACAGATTTAGTTAGTTTTAAAAACCTGCAGAACTAATAACTAATGACGTTAGCACGTTAGCATGTTAGCATGTTAGTATGTTAGCATGTTAGCACGTTAGTATGTTAGCATGTTAGCATGTTAGCACGTTAGCATGTTAGCTTGTTAGCATGTTAGCACGATAGCATGTTAACTTCTTTTTGTGAGTTTTTTCTCTTTCTTTAACTGTTTTTACTTTAATCACATCAAATAAACATAAATAAATAAATAAATAAATATAAAGTAAATCGTGTGTTTGGAGTCTCTCATGTTTCGTTTTTTCACACAACAAAGAAAAAATACGGAGATTTTTGTTTGCGTTAAAATAATATAACCATAAAACACTTTCTTATATATTAATATAGAATAACAATAATAATATATATGTTTTTAATTTAAATCAACTTTACACTGAATCACTTCAACTTCATTATTTAATAAAATAACTATTTTTGTTTATGTAACACTTTAATATTATTTCACCGTTTAATTTAATTTAATTTTACATTTATTATTAAAGTTTATAAAGAGCAGAAAATATATCTTTCTATGGCAAACGTTTGCTTTTTATTTGTTAAATCAAATTAAATAATTTTTATTTATATCAAAATGTATTTGAATTAAAATAAATTAGAATATTTTCACTAAAGTCTGATGAATTAATTAAAGTCACTTTAACTCAATAAAATTAAATTAATGTGTTTTATATTTTTACTTTTTCAGTTGATTTATTTTGTTTTCTGAATATTTGCAAATATTTGAAATTATGTTTCTTTAAAATGCACTTTTTCTGTCTCTTTAGTTTTTATTTTATATATTAATTCTGTTTTTATTATTAAAGAATTATCATTATTAATTCACCGTTCGGCGCTTTTAAACTTATTTTATAAAAATAATAATAATAAAAATAATAATATTAATAATAAAATAATAATAATACAACAACAATTATAATAATAATAATAGTAATAAAAATAAAAAATATATAAAAATTATATTAAAAAAAAAAAATAATAATTAAAAATAATAAAATTAATACTATACATAATTTCTATAAAAACAACAAAAACAACATTTAAATAAAATACAAAAAAACAAAAACGGAGATGATTGAAACATAAATTCTCTGTTTTAAGTTCAGATATTAACATTAAAAATATAAAATATTAAAAATGTGGCATTTTACACTTTTTGAGAATAAAATGATCCAAAAATCCTTTAAATCCTTTAAATCGTGTAAAAAGCTCAGAGCTGCAGCGTCTGCGTCACTTTATTATTAAATATTTTATTTTATTTTATTAAAAACGTCTGAAAAGAAAAAAGTTTCACTCACATGTTTCAGTTTCTCCAGAAGATGGCAGCAACTTCCTGTCCCAGGTCTCTGGTCTCAGGTCCTCAGGTCTCTGGTCTCTGGTCTCAGGTCTCTGGTCCTCAGGTCTCAGGTCTCTGGTCTCAGGTCCTCTGGTCCTCAGGTCTCAGGTCTCTGGTCTCAGGTCTCTGGTCCTCAGGTCTCTGGTCCTCAGGTCTCTGGTCCTCTGGTCCCTGGTCCTCTGGTCCCTGGTCTCAGGTCCTCTGGTCTCTGGTCTCTGGTCTCAGGTCTCAGGTCTCTGGTCTCAGGTCTCTGGTCCTCAGGTCTCTGGTCCTCTGGTCTCTGGTCTCTGGTCTCTGGTCCTCTGGTCCCTGGTCTCAGGTCTCTGGTCTCTGGTCTCTGGTCTCTGGTCCTCAGGTCTCTGGTCCCTGGTCCTCAGGTCTCAGGTCTCAGGTCTCTGGTCCTCAGGTCTCAGGTCCTCAGGTCTCTGGTCTCAGGTCTCTGGTCTCTGGTCTCCCGTCTCTGGTCCTCAGGTCTCTGGTCTCTGTCCTCTGGTCTCTGGTCTCAGGTCCTCAGGTCTCTGGTCTCAGGTCTCAGGTCTCTGGTCCTCAGGTCTCAGGTCCTCAGGTCTCTGGTCTCAGGTCTCTGGTCTCTGGTCTCCCGTCTCTGGTCCTCAGGTCTCTGGTCTCTGTCCTCTGGTCTCTGGTCTCAGGTCCTCTGTCCTCTGGTCTCAGGTCTCTGGTCTCTGGTCCTCAGGTCTCTGGTCTCTGGTCCTCAGGTCTCTGGTCTCTGGTCTCAGGTCTCTGGTCCTCAGGTCTCAGGTCTCTGGTCTCAGGTCCTCTGGTCCTCAGGTCTCAGGTCTCTGGTCTCAGGTCTCTGGTCCTCAGGTCTCTGGTCCTCAGGTCTCTGGTCCTCTGGTCCCTGGTCCTCTGGTCCCTGGTCTCAGGTCCTCTGGTCTCTGGTCTCTGGTCTCAGGTCTCAGGTCTCTGGTCTCAGGTCTCTGGTCCTCAGGTCTCTGGTCCTCTGGTCTCTGGTCTCTGGTCTCTGGTCCTCTGGTCCCTGGTCTCAGGTCTCTGGTCTCTGGTCTCTGGTCTCTGGTCCTCAGGTCTCTGGTCCCTGGTCCTCAGGTCTCAGGTCTCAGGTCTCTGGTCCTCAGGTCTCAGGTCCTCAGGTCTCTGGTCTCAGGTCTCTGGTCTCTGGTCTCCCGTCTCTGGTCCTCAGGTCTCTGGTCTCTGTCCTCTGGTCTCTGGTCTCAGGTCCTCAGGTCTCTGGTCTCAGGTCTCAGGTCTCTGGTCCTCAGGTCTCAGGTCCTCAGGTCTCTGGTCTCAGGTCTCTGGTCTCTGGTCTCCCGTCTCTGGTCCTCAGGTCTCTGGTCTCTGTCCTCTGGTCTCTGGTCTCAGGTCCTCTGTCCTCTGGTCTCAGGTCTCTGGTCTCTGGTCCTCAGGTCTCTGGTCTCTGGTCCTCTGGTCCTCAGGTCTCTGGTCCTCAGGTCCTCAGGTCTCTGGTCCTCTGGTCCTCTGGTCCTCAGGTCTCTGGTCCTCAGGTCTCAGGTCTCTGGTCTCTGGTCCTCTGGTCCCTGGGCCCTGGTCCCTGGTCCCTGGTCTCTGGTCTCTGGTCTCTGGTCCTCTGGTCCCTGGGCCCTGGTCCCTGGTCTCAGGTCCTCAGGTCTCTGGTCTCTGGTCTCAGGTCTCTGCTCCTCTGGTCTCAGGTCTCAGGTCCTCAGGTCTCTGGTCTCAGGTCTCTGGTCTCTGGTCCTCTGGTCCTCAGGTCTCTGGTCCTCAGGTCTCTGGTCTCTGGTCCTCAGGTCTCTGGTCCTCAGGTCTCTGGTCTCTGGTCCTCTGGTCCTCAGGTCTCTGGTCCTCAGGTCTCTGGTCTCTGGTTCTCAGGTCTCTGGTCTCTGGTCCTCTGGTCCTCAGGTCTCTGGTCCTCAGGTCTCTGGTCTCTGGTCCTCTGGTCCTCAGGTCTCTGGTCCTCAGGTCCTCAGGTCTCTGGTCCTCTGGTCCTCTGGTCCTCAGGTCTCTGGTCCTCAGGTCTCAGGTCTCTGGTCTCTGGTCCTCTGGTCCCTGGGCCCTGGTCCCTGGTCCCTGGTCTCTGGTCTCTGGTCTCTGGTCCTCTGGTCCCTGGGCCCTGGTCCCTGGTCTCAGGTCTCTGGTCCTCAGGTCTCTGATCCTCAGGTCCTCAGGTCTCTGGTCCTCAGGTCCTCTGGTCTCTGGTCCTCAGGTCTCTGGTCCTCAGGTCTCTGGTCCTCAGGTCTCTGGTCTCTGGTCCTCAGGTCCTCAGGTCTCTGGTCCTCTGGTCCTCTGGTCCTAAAGTCTCTGGTCCTCAGGTCTCAGGTCTCTGGTCTCTGGTCCTCTGGTCCTCAGGTCTCTGGTCCTCAGGTCTCTGGTCTCTGGTCCTCAGGTCTCTGGTCCTCAGGTCTCTGGTCTCTGGTCCTCTGGTCCTCAGGTCTCTGGTCCTCAGGTCTCTGGTCTCTGGTCCTCTGGTCCTCAGGTCTCTGGTCCTCAGGTCCTCAGGTCTCTGGTCCTCTGGTCCTCAGGTCTCTGGTCCTCAGGTCTCAGGTCTCTGGTCTCTGGTCCTCTGGTCCCTGGGCCCTGGTCCCTGGTCTCTGGTCTCTGGTCTCTGGTCCTCTGGTCCCTGGGCCCTGGTCCCTGGTCCCTGGTCTCTGGTCTCTGATCCTCAGGTCCTCAGGTCTCTGGTCCTCAGGTCCTCAGGTCTCGGGTCCTCAGGTCCTCAGGTCCTCAGGTCTCTGGTCTCTGGTCTCTGGTCTCTGGTCTCAAGTCTCAGGTCCTCAGGTCTCTGGTCCTCAGGTCTCTGGTCCTCTGGTCTCTGGTCCTCTGGTCCTCTGGTCCTCAGGACTCAGGACTCAGGTCTCAAGTCTATTTACATATAAATACGGGAGATCATATCCGGTTGCAGACGGGAGGTCGTACCTGTTGCAGACGGGAGATCGTACCCGGTTGCAGACGGGAGGTCGTACCCGGTTGCGGACGGGAGATCATATCCGGTTGCAGACGGGAGGTCGTACCTGTTGCAGACGGGAGATCGTACCCGGTTGCAGACGGGAGATCATATCCGGTTGCAGACGGGAGGTCGTACCTGTTGCAGACGGGAGATCGTACCCGGTTGCAGACGGGAGGTCGTACCCGGTTGCGGACGGGAAGTCGTACTCGGTTGCAGACGGGAGGTCGTACCCGGTTGCAGACGGGAGGTCATACCCGGTTGCAGACGGGAGGTCGTACCCTGTTGCAGACGGGAGATCGTACCCGGTTGCAGACGGGAGATCGTACCTGGTTGCGGACGGGAGGTCGTACCTGTTCCAGACGGGAGATCGTACCCGGTTGCGGACGGGAGGTCGTACCCGGTTGCAGACCGGAGGTCGTACCCGGTTGCAGACGGGAGTTCGTACCCGGTTGCAGACGGGAGGTCGTACCCGGTTGCGGACGGGAGGTCGTACCCGGTTGCAGACGGGAGGTCGTACCCGGTTGCAGACGGGAGGTCATACCCGGTTGCGGACAGGAGGTCGTACCCGGTTGCAGACGGGAGATCGTACCCGGTTGCAGACGGGAGATCGTACCCGGTTGCAGACGGGAGGTCGTACCCGGTTGCAGACGGGAGATCGTACCAGGTTGCAGACGGGAGGTCGTACCCAGTTGCAGACGGGAGATCGTACCAGGTTGCAGACGGGAGGTCGTACCCGGTTGCAGACGGGAGATCGTACCAGGTTGCAGACGGGAGGTCGTACCCGGTTGCAGACGGGAGATCGTACCCGGCTGCAGACGGGAGATCGTACCCGGCTGCAGACGGTAGGTCGTACCCTGTTGCAGATGGGAGATCGTACCCGGTTGCAGACGGGAGATCGTACCCGGCTGCAGACGGTAGGTCGTACCCTGTTGCAGATGGGAGATCGTACCTAGGTCCTCAGTCTCTGGGACGTGATTGGACGGATGGATGTGACACACAAACGTAGCCACTTCCTGTTTGTGCTCCGTTTGAGAGAATAAAGCTCACATTTCCAGAAGGGAAGGTGACGTTAAAGTGTGTGTGTGTGTGTGTGTGATGGTGTGTGTCTCTGTGTGTGTGTGTGTGTGTGTGTGTGTGTGTGTGTGTGAGAGGAGGTGTGTTTACAGTGCCCCTCCTCTCTCTCTCTCTCTCTCTCTCTCTCTCTCTCTCTCCTTCACACATCAGAGCTGCAGAGTTAAGAATCAAACCCACGGACACACACACACACTCACTCACTCACACACACTCTGGTTCCTTTTCAAACACACTCATGGATTATCATCACCTCCTGCTTCTGTGGAGCTGCAGCTTCCTGCCAGGTGAGCGAGACACACACACACACACACACACACACACACACACACACACACGAACACACACACACACACACACACACACACACACACACACACACACACACACACAATGAGTCCTTCAAAATAAAAGTCTGTCTCATGTTTGTATTAAATGCACACGCTCTGGATGTTGGAGGGGGCGTGTCCCGCGCACGCTTGTTTCAGCTGGAGACAGAAAAAACAGAAACTTCCAATTTATGAATAAACAACAACAAAGAAAAGAACGTTAAATACAAATAAAATGTATTTATGTCAAAACGACGTCTCTCTCTC
>NC_139832.1:833831-851331 GCF_963691815.1 Echiichthys vipera
CTGAAACCAGTCTGAACTGGTCTGTTTACATCACAGAAACCAGTCTGAACTGGTCTGTTTACATCTATAGAAACCAGTCTGAACTGGTCTGTTTACATCACAGAAACCAGTCTGAACTGGTCTGTTTACATCTATAGAAACCAGTCTGAACTGGTCTGTTTACATCACTGAAACCAGTCTGAACTGGTCTGTTTACATCACTGAAACCAGTCTGAACTGGTCTGTTTACATCACTGAAACCAGTCTGAACTGGTCTGTTTACATCATAGAAACCAGTCTGAACTGGTCTGTTTACATCACAGAAACCAGTCTGAACTGGTCTGTTTACATCACTGAAACCAGTCTGAACTGGTCTGTTTACATCACAGAAACCAGTCTGAACTGGTCTGTTTACATCACAGAAACCAGTCTGAACTGGTCTGTTTACATCACAGAAACCAGTCTGAACTGGTCTGTTTACATCACTGAAACCAGTCTGAACTGGTCTGTTTACATCTATAGAAACCAGTCTGAACTGGTCTGTTTACATCACTGAAACCAGTCTGAACTGGTCTGTTTACATCACAGAAACCAGTCTGAACTGGTCTGTTTACATCACAGAAACCAGTCTGAACTGGTCTGTTTACATCACTGAAACCAGTCTGAACTGGTCTGTTTACATCACTGAAACCAGTCTGAACTGGTCTGTTTACATCACTGAAACCAGTCTGAACTGGTCTGTTTACATCACAGAAACCAGTCTGAACTGGTCTGTTTACATCACTGAAACCAGTCTGAACTGGTCTGTTTACATCACAGAAACCAGTCTGAACTGGTCTGTTTACATCACAGAAACCAGTCTGAACTGGTCTGTTTACATCACAGAAACCAGTCTGAACTGGTCTGTTTACATCACAGAAACCAGTCTGAACTGGTCTGTTTACATCACAGAAACCAGTCTGAACTGGTCTGTTTACATCACAGAAACCAGTCTGAACTGGTCTGTTTACATCACAGAAACCAGTCTGAACTGGTCTGTTTACATCACTGAAACCAGTCTGAACTGGTCTGTTTACATCACAGAAACCAGTCTGAACTGGTCTGTTTACATCACTGAAACCAGTCTGAACTGGTCTGTTTACATCACAGAAACCAGTCTGAACTGGTCTGTTTACATCACTGAAACCAGTCTGAACTGGTCTGTTTACATCACAGAAACCAGTCTGAACTGGTCTGTTTACATCACTGAAACCAGTCTGAACTGGTCTGTTTACATCATAGAAACCAGTCTGAACTGGTCTGTTTACATCACTGAAACCAGTCTGAACTGGTCTGTTTACATCTATAGAAACCAGTCTGAACTGGTCTGTTTAAATCACAGAAACCAGTCTGAACTGGTCTGTTTACATCACAGAAACCAGTCTGAACTGGTCTGTTTACATCACAGAAACCAGTCTGAACTGGTCTGTTTACATCACATAAACCAGTCTGAACTGGTCTGTTTACATCACTGAAACCAGTCTGAACTGGTCTGTTTACATCACAGAAACCAGTCTGAACTGGTCTGTTTACATCACAGAAACCAGTCTGAACTGGTCTGTTTACATCACAGAAACCAGTCTGAACTGGTCTGTTTACATCACTGAAACCAGTCTGAACTGGTCTGTTTACATCACTGAAACCAGTCTGAACTGGTCTGTTTACATCACAGAAACCAGTCTGAACTGGTCTGTTTACATCACAGAAACCAGTCTGAACTGGTCTGTTTACATCACTGAAACCAGTCTGAACTGGTCTGTTTACATCACAGAAACCAGTCTGAACTGGTCTGTTTACATCTATAGAAACCAGTCTGAACTGGTCTGTTTACATCTATAGAAACCAGTCTGAACTGGTCTGTTTACATCACAGAAACCAGTCTGAACTGGTCTGTTTACATCACAGAAACCAGTCTGAACTGGTCTGTTTACATCACAGAAACCAGTCTGAACTGGTCTGTTTACATCACAGAAACCAGTCTGAACTGGTCTGTTTACATCACTGAAACCAGTCTGAACTGGTCTGTTTACATCACTGAAACCAGTCTGAACTGGTCTGTTCAAATCACAGAAACCAGTCTGAACTGGTCTGTTTACATCACAGAAACCAGTCTGAACTGGTCTGTTTACATCACAGAAACCAGTCTGAACTGGTCTGTTTACATCACTGAAACCAGTCTGAACTGGTCTGTTTACATCACTGAAACCAGTCTGAACTGGTCTGTTTACATCACAGAAACCAGTCTGAACTGGTCTGTTTACATCTATAGAAACCAGTCTGAACTGGTCTGTTTACATCACAGAAACCAGTCTGAACTGGTCTGTTTACATCACAGAAACCAGTCTGAACTGGTCTGTTTACATCTATAGAAACCAGTCTGAACTGGTCTGTTTACATCACTGAAACCAGTCTGAACTGGTCTGTTTACATCACTGAAACCAGTCTGAACTGGTCTGTTTACATCACAGAAACCAGTCTGAACTGGTCTGTTTACATCACTGAAACCAGTCTGAACTGGTCTGTTTACATCACTGAAACCAGTCTGAACTGGTCTGTTTACATCTATAGAAACCAGTCTGAACTGGTCTGTTTACATCACTGAAACCAGTCTGAACTGGTCTGTTTACATCACTGAAACCAGTCTGAACTGGTCTGTTTACATCACAGAAACCAGTCTGAACTGGTCTGTTTACATCACTGAAACCAGTCTGAACTGGTCTGTTTACATCACTGAAACCAGTCTGAACTGGTCTGTTCACATCACAGAAACCAGTCTGAACTGGTCTGTTTACATCACTGAAACCAGTCTGAACTGGTCTGTTTACATCACTGAAACCAGTCTGAACTGGTCTGTTCACATCACAGAAACCAGTCTGAACTGGTCTGTTTACATCACAGAAACCAGTCTGAACTGGTCTGTTGACATCACTGAAACCAGTCTGAACTGGTCTGTTTACATCACTGAAACCAGTCTGAACTGGTCTGTTTACATCACTGAAACCAGTCTGAACTGGTCTGTTTACATCACTGAAACCAGTCTGAACTGGTCTGTTCACATCACAGAAACCAGTCTGAACTGGTCTGTTTACATCACAGAAACCAGTCTGAACTGGTCTGTTTACATCACAGAAACCAGTCTGAACTGGTCTGTTTACATCACTGAAACCAGTCTGAACTGGTCTGTTTACATCGCAGAAACCAGTCTGAACTGGTCTGTTTACATCACTGAAACCAGTCTGAACTGGTCTGTTTACATCACTGAAACCAGTCTGAACTGGTCTGTTTACATCACTGAAACCAGTCTGAACTGGTCTGTTTACATCACTGAAACCAGTCTGAACTGGTCTGTTTACATCACAGAAACCAGTCTGAACTGGTCTGTTTACATCTATAGAAACCAGTCTGAACTGGTCTGTTTACATCACAGAAACCAGTCTGAACTGGTCTGTTTACATCACAGAAACCAGTCTGAACTGGTCTGTTTACATCACAGAAACCAGTCTGAACTGGTCTGTTTACATCTATAGAAACCAGTCTGAACTGGTCTGTTTACATCACTGAAACCAGTCTGAACTGGTCTGTTTACATCACTGAAACCAGTCTGAACTGGTCTGTTTACATCACAGAAACCAGTCTGAACTGGTCTGTTTACATCACTGAAACCAGTCTGAACTGGTCTGTTTACATCACAGAAACCAGTCTGAACTGGTCTGTTTACATCACAGAAACCAGTCTGAACTGGTCTGTTTACATCACAGAAACCAGTCTGAACTGGTCTGTTTACATCACAGAAACCAGTCTGAACTGGTCTGTTTACATCACAGAAACCAGTCTGAACTGGTCTGTTTACATCACAGAAACCAGTCTGAACTGGTCTGTTTACATCACAGAAACCAGTCTGAACTGGTCTGTTTACATCACAGAAACCAGTCTGAACTGGTCTGTTCACATCACAGAAACCAGTCTGAACTGGTCTGTTTACATCACAGAAACCAGTCTGAACTGGTCTGTTTACATCTATAGAAACCAGTCTGAACTGGTCTGTTTACATCACTGAAACCAGTCTGAACTGGTCTGTTTACATCACTGAAACCAGTCTGAACTGGTCTGTTTACATCTATAGAAACCAGTCTGAACTGGTCTGTTTACATCACAGAAACCAGTCTGAACTGGTCTGTTTACATCACTGAAACCAGTCTGAACTGGTCTGTTTACATCACAGAAACCAGTCTGAACTGGTCTGTTTACATCACTGAAACCAGTCTGAACTGGTCTGTTTACATCACAGAAACCAGTCTGAACTGGTCTGTTTACATCACTGAAACCAGTCTGAACTGGTCTGTTTACATCACAGAAACCAGTCTGAACTGGTCTGTTTACATCTACAGAAACCAGTCTGAACTGGTCTGTTTACATCACTGAAACCAGTCTGAACTGGTCTGTTTACATCACTGAAACCAGTCTGAACTGGTCTGTTTACATCACAGAAACCAGTCTGAACTGGTCTGTTTACATCATAGAAACCAGTCTGAACTGGTCTGTTTACATCACAGAAACCAGTCTGAACTGGTCTGTTTACATCACTGAAACCAGTCTGAACTGGTCTGTTTACATCTATAGAAACCAGTCTGAACTGGTCTGTTTACATCATAGAAATCAGTCTGAACTGGTCTGTTTACATATATAGAAACCAGTCTGAACTGGTCTGTTTACATCTATAGAAACCAGTCTGAACTGGTCTGTTTACATCACAGAAACCAGTCTGAACTGGTCTGTTTACATCACAGAAACCAGTCTGAACTGGTCTGTTTACATCACAGAAACCAGTCTGAACTGGTCTGTTTACATCACTGAAACCAGTCTGAACTGGTCTGTTTACATCTATAGAAACCAGTCTGAACTGGTCTGTTTACATCACAGAAACCAGTCTGAACTGGTCTGTTTACATCACTGAAACCAGTCTGAACTGGTCTGTTTACATCACAGAAACCAGTCTGAACTGGTCTGTTTACATCACAGAAACCAGTCTGAACTGGTCTGTTTACATCATCTTTCCCTCCATTATGAATCAAACTACAGGAGTTTGCTGGTGGGAGCTCGCCGTGGTGCCTTCAGGTGCACACGGGACGGTTAATGCTTAAAAATGCAGCTACCTGCAGAGTCCAGGGTTTATGTGAGTCTGTCAGACGAGTCCAGGCAAAGAAACTCGACTGAAGGTTTCCAGGAAAGTTGCTCGTTGTCTCGTGTGCCGTCGGTGACTCACGCTGGGACGACGTGTTTTCCACCGATGCGTCTGATAAATGAACCCATCAGGACGTTATTTACGCTCTTTTCCTGCCGCCATGATTTAGGATGTGGTAATCCCGGTCCGATCCTGCCGTCACACAGACTCTGACTTCGAACAGTTTGTCCTTGGCTCTGCGGCGTCTCATCCTTCAAACTCCAGAACAGACACTTTAACCTCCTGCTGCTTCACACGAGCGCTTCGTCTCGTCTCATTTCACTTTGGCTCCTCTCGTCTCGTCTCACCTGGTTTCATCTGAGAGGTCACGCGTTCTCCCGCTCGCTGCCGTTCTACGGGAGAATACAACGTTCACTTCCAGTGGCAACAACTTCAGTGAACTTTGATCAAAACAAAAAAGCGATGGTCGTGTGCAGGTGCGTCGTTGGAGGCTGTAGCCCCGCCCCTGTGTGCCGTCCACTTTATAAAAACACATGATTATGATGGAAACAGCCCCGTGCAGCAGACTGTGATGTGGCTGCATTAGCAGCTGCCACAGATGCAACACTGTAGCAGAGGAAAGTGTCCAAATATGGGCAGATTTAGGAGAATTGTGGCAAAATGTTGCAAATTCAATGTCGGTATACTAAGGGCGCACTCACACTGTCCTTCTGCACCGCGCCAAAACAGGTGTTACGGCTAAAGTCTGGTTCCTTTGACCAGTGTGAGTGCAACCGTACCACGTCTAGGAGCGGCACGCTTGCCGTCCACGGCCCGTTTGGGAGAGGTGGGCTTTAGTAAAGCACTTTTGCACGTGTACGAGCACGAGCGTGCGCACGTGTACGAGCATGAGCGTGCGCACGTTGAACGAGCACGAGGCCTACGGCGGTTCTGAGGTCATTTCCTGTGCGCCTGTTGGGACGTAGAAAAAAGAAGGAGGGACCATGCGCGGACATTTCAAACAATGGCGGTGAAAGGTTCACGTTGGTGTGATGCGGAGGTGGAGTGTTTATTGCAGATTTGGTCGATGAAAAGATTCAAAAACAGTCGACAAGACGCACAAAAACTCCGAGGTCTACGGAAAGATCTGGAAACAAAGCCACGCATCGCCATGACGTCATCAATGCGTGTGACGTGTTACGGCGTGATGACGTATAGGCAGCAAGAAGCATTCTCCGAGGCCCAGGTAGTGTGAGTACAAACGGGCCTGGAGGGGGGGACAAGGACCCTAAAGCACGGGGCACGGGACGGAGGCACAGTGGGAGTGCGCCCTTAAAGCTTCCTTCCTACATTATGATTTAAACGCTTGTTGGGTTTTGGGGGATTTGCAGCCCTTTACATTTTTGGAGAGGTTTTCGTGTGAGGAATCAGAAAAAACAATGTTGCCATTTGCACAGATGTGGATACAGTAAGGCGGCCATGTTGGAAAACATATTTACAAGACTCCATCATTAAAGCGTTAATGTTTTAAAATGATTTACAGACTTTAAACTCATGTTCTCGCTCGTTTAGAAGCCGAGAAATGACAGGACTTAGGGTTTCACGGCGGCCATTTTTAAATTCCAACATGGCCGACGTTATACACATCTGTGCAAATGACAACATTGGTTTTTCTGAGTCCTCACACAAAAACCTTCCAAAAATGTACAGAGTTGCAAAACCTGAGAATAACATCACACACGAGTTCAGGCTGCAAAACGTGACGCAAACATTGTGTGTGTGTGTGTGTGTGTGTGTGTGTGTGTGTGTGTGTGTGTGTGTGTGTGTGTGTGTGTGTGTGTGTGTGTGTTGTACATGTTCACGTGAGGGGCTGTAGTTTAGGAGCTGATCTCCTTGCAGGGAGGAGGGTCGGGGCGGTGGACGCTCGGTGTCTGAACCTAACAGAGTGGTTTTGATGCTGAACCGTCACCATCCACTTATGCTCGTCTCCTGCATCATATTCTGTTTCGTAAGATGTCACACGAACCTTTGTGCGTCACTTTTCATCCGATATCCTTCGAACATCACTCACTCTTCAGCCTCTGATCCTGGATCAGGTCTCAGGGGCAGCAGCTCCAGCAGGGGACCCCAAACTTCCCTTTCCCGGGCCACATTAACCAGCTCTAACTGGGGGATCCTGAGGCGTTCCCAGGCCAGTGTGGAGATCTAATCTCTCCACCTGGTCCTGGGTCTTCCCCGAGGCCTCCTCCTCCTTGGAACCTGTTGTTGAGAATACGTTGGTACGTTTCAAACAAACTTATTTGAACCTGAACCAGAATCTTTTCCTGAGTCTAAAGTATCCTGTGAATATTCTCATTGGTCCGGGTCGTCGTTAAAGCGACGTCTAAAGTGCGTTTGTTGCGTAAACGTTGACACCGGAGAGTCACCGCCGCGCTGTGAGGACGTGTTTAAGTAGACGTGGGTGTCGACACAAACCACCTCAAGCAGTTTAGAGAGTTGTATGGAATAAAAGCGTTTTTATAAGTGGTGCTTTGTTGGGTTTCGATCCTGCGGTGGGTCGAGCTGCACGTCTCGTGGGTCCTCGTCTGTCAGAAGCTTCTTCAGAGACCGAAGTTTAACGTTAAGAACCAGAGAGCAGCGTTTCAAAGGCAGCTCACAGATAAAGCAGGAAGAACGCGCCGTGGTCCCCTCGTCTGTCTGCGGTCTGCAGGTGAGCTGGAGCCACATTCCTGCGTCTCCGCGCCGTCTCCTTTGCTTTTACGACGTGGAAGCGTTTGATGAATTCCTCTCCGTCCTCCAGGATTACAGCATCCCTCGCCTTTGAAGTCACAGGTAAATAAGTGGAAAGTATTTGTCTCGCGCGCGGCTTCTCCTGCGTCCCGGGGCAGAGCGCGGATCTGGAAACTATGTGCTGCGGTTTGTTATTCCCCAGCCCCCCCCCTGGGAAGCCCATCGCTCATCGCTCCTGTGTGTGTGTGTGTGTGTGTGTGTGTGTGTTTAAAGGGGGGGAGTCCACATTGTTATTGTGCAGAGTTGTTTTTCTACGCAGCATGGTGACATTTAAGGTTTCAGGTGTTTGTCTGGTGCGGTTCAGACGGACGAGCCTCCGCGGTTCAGCTCAGGAGTTTTCCTCGCACACATAAACCGTCGGTGACCTTTGACCCCCACACAGGACGTCTGAGCTGGAGTTTGTACCTTTAAATCAACACATTTTCACGTCCAGGAACAAGAACGTGCTGCTGCTGTGAGAGAGTCTCTGTAACTCTGAGCTGCTGAATCTTCTCTGTGTGCAGAAGCAGAAGTTTCACCAGTGAACGACTTCTGGTGTTTGTTCGTTCCTGAGAAATAAAGTTGAGTTCAGAGCGAACAGCAGAACGAAGCCGAACCCTGCAGACTGCAGACACCGCCGAGCTTTACAGCAGGTTAAAGGATCCAGATCCTGACGTCTCAGGGACCATTCCCACATAGAACAACGAGAAGTAATGTGCAGTAATTTATGTGTGTTCCACATGCTGAATAAGTGTATTTCCTACAGTAGAAGCATGTGACGTGGTGTAAGACTAACTCAGGGAGCTTTGATGCAGGGGAGCAGGGTTCAATCCCCTGGGATTACTCAACCGATCCACCACCACCACGTTTGTTTCAGTCACTTTTTTTTGGCTAAAATTGTTGTTTTTTGTGCGTTGTTGCACTTCCTGTTTCGCAATTTTTCACAGACATAATCCAGCAAATTACCCAAACCCAGGGGCGGGCGATTCAGGTCCTGGAGAGCCACTGTCCTGCATGTTTTAGGTTCCTCCCTACCCGAACACACCCAAAGACAAATGAAAGCCAAAACACCGTACACCTGATTGACCCAACACAACGTAAAAACACATTAAATGCATTCAGATCTGTTTGTAGTCCTAGTTTGAATGATCTTCAGTGGCTGCAACAGTCTGTGAAGAAATGTTCAAAAGGCCAAAAACGAACTCTGTCGTTCAAACAGATGCGTCGCTCATCTGTTTTCAAGTTCCCCCGTCGTCACCAGAGCCAAACTGAACTGGATCTCTGTCGCCGAACACAGACTGTTCAGCTTTAAAGGACCGGAGGAAGACGTCCTGTCAAATACAACTCAGCTCAAGATTATAGACAATGAAGAGATTGATCTGTCATCACAGTAACACACAGTAACTTAGGGCGCACTCCCACTGTTCCTCCGTACCGTGCCCCAGCACGTGTCACGGCTAAAGTCTGGTTCCTTTGACCAGTGCGAGTGCAACCGTACCACGTCTAGGAGCGGCACGCTTGCCGTCCACGGCCCGTTTGGGAGAGGTGGGCTTTTGTAAAGCACGTTTGCACGTGTACGAGCACGAGCGTGCGCACGAGTACGAGCACGAGGCCTACGGCGGTTCTGAGGTCATTTCCTGTGCGCCTGTTGGGACGTAGAAAAAAGAAGGAGGGACCATGCGCGGACATTTCAAACAATGGCGGTGAAAGGTTCACGTTGGTGTGATGCGGAGGTGGAGTGTTTACTGCAGATTTGGTCGATGAAAAGATTCAAAAACAGTCGTGGGGCGCGCAGCTACACGTGTCGTTTGGTCAACATTCATATTCCATTTTCAGATCTTTCAGATGTGGAAACAGGGACAGCAGAAGCGTCTGGTCCCCTCACCCACTCACACTCAAACTCACCCAGGTACCAGGAAACACGACTTCCACCCAAAACTGTCTGAATGAACTCACCAGGAGCAGCAGGGGACCAGGGTTCAAACAGACGGACTAATTACAGACGAGACGCAGCAGGGGAGGGCGGCACAGGTGGAACCAATCAGGACACAGGAAGACAGGAGAGAACTTCAAAATAAAGCAGGAAACTGACGAAACAAACCAGAAACAAGAACCTGAACCTGAACCTGAACCTGAACCTGACGTCCTGTGATCTGCTACGAACACGTTCATGGAAACGCGCTGATGATGCAGTGTCCTGTGAAGTGTGCAGGCGTGAAGCCGACTAACCACCGGATCTTCTTTCTTTTTCACATGAAGTCAAAATAAAGTACGACTAATAAAAGATAACACTTTCTAAAGTGCACAACAAAGATTTGACGCTCGCTTGAGGCGGATTTTGCCTTCGCTCAACATCGTCTTTAACGTCAACACTCAGTAACTAAGGGCGCCCTCCCACTGTGCCTCCGTCCTGTGCCCAAACACGTGTCACGGCTAAAGTCTGGTTCCTTTGACCAGTGTGAGTGCAACCGTACCACGTCTAGGAGCGGCACGCTTGCCGTCCACGGCCCGTTTGGGAGAGGTGGGCTTTAGTAAAGCACGTTTGCACGTGTACGAGCACGAGCGTGCGCACGTGTACGAGCACAAGGCCTACGGCGGTTCTGAGGTCATTTCCTGTCCACGGCCCGTTTGGGGAACAACCAAAGAGAAACGCTGCTGTCTGTTCGCTCGACCTTTGACCTCAGATCGACTCCTGTATCAGATCGATCCAGGGTCTCTGGGGTTGATTTCCAAGTGTCCCAGAGAGTTAAACTGTTAAACTCTGACGACCGTAGAAAGATCTTAAATCATTGATGTTATCGGTTCCACCTGTGAGCGACTTCACCGAACCCCGACCGTCTCCAAACTTTACTCTAAAACCAAACATCGAACAGACGAAAGCACGAAGATGTTAAACTCAAACAGTTCCTCTGAGCCACAGACGCAGACTCATAAACAAACATGAGGACGTCTGCTCCAGCAGAGCTGCGTGTCTGAGGACGGCGTCGTGTCTGAGGTGGAACCTGTCGACCTCCGGGGTCAAACCTCCGGCCGCTTGTGTTTACAGAGACGAGTGTTTATGTTGCCGGGCAGACTTCACGCTGGGATCTGTGTGTGTGTGTGTGTGTGTGTGTGTGTTTGCTTTGGGGGTTTTCTCCTCACACTGAACAGACGGACGCCGCTACAGCTCGGCCAATGAGCTGCGGACTTTAGTGTCTTTTCAAAACTCAAAGAGAAGAAAAGACAAAGTCCAGATCTGGGTTTCCGTTATGGTTTATGACCTGAAACACACACTTTAGCATTGCTATGCATGCACGTCTGCTGAGAGAGTAACATCAGCAAAGAAGACTTAAAATATCATAAATCTTCATCAACTTCTCCGGTGCCTTTAACACCATCCAACCCCCTTTACTCCAGGACCAAGTGAACAGGATGGGAGTGGACCCCTATCTGGTGGACCGGGTCAGAGACCACCTCACTGACAGGCCCCAGTACGTCAGGGGGAAGGACACTGCGTCTGATACTGGGGTCAGCAGCACTGGAGCCCCTCAGGGCACAGTGCTGGAGCCCCTCAGGGCACAGTGCTGGAGCCTCTCAGGGCACAGTGCTGGAGCCCCTCAGGGCACAGTGCTGGAGCCCCTCAGATCACAGTGTTGGAGCCCCTCAGGGCACAGTGCTGGAGCCCCTCAGGGCACAGTGCTGGAGCCCCTCAGGGCACAGTGCTGGCCCCTCTTCTCTTCACCCTGTACACTTCGGACTTCTGCCACAACTCGGAGCTGTGTCACATACAGAAATACGCCGATGACACCGCCATCGTGGGATGTAACAGGGAGGAGAGGAGGAGAATCAGAGTCTGGTGGGGGACTTTGCTCTCCAGTGCCACACTAACCACCGTCGCGTGCCGACGATGATGCCAATCTCTGTGGACTCAAGCCACACGCCGCTCATCCGTTCTGCAGAATATCTTTCCAATGCTTAATGATTACAACTTTGTTGGGCTCATATTTTGTAGCCAGTGTAGCATGGAGGAATTAGCTAACTAGCTAACAAGCCAGTCACTAAACTGTTTAGCTATGTATGAGTGAAATGAAAATGCTGCATCTGGTCACAGAGTATGATGCTAATGCACAATGCTAATGCTATCACTGCCATACAGAGTCGGATCTGGCAGGCCGAACACATCCGGTACCAAAACCTGCACAGAAGCCTGCTCCAGAGTCTGTCCGTGTTTAAACACTGAGCTCTCTCAGACCGCAACATGTTCCCGTCACGTCTGAACCTCCTGCAGAACAATGCCGAGCTGCTGAGAGACTTTAAGGAGCTGCAGGAAATCAGTACTTAAGTAACTAACAGCCCAATAAAGCAGCAGCAGCAGAGGGCAGGTGAAGGTCTGGGGTTTTACCCCCGACAGCTAAATGACAGCACCTGTTGAGGAAACGAGCGGCGTGATGGAGTGATGTCAGAGGATGAAGAGGCGTGCTGGTGTCTGCCGCTGCAGGATGTGGCCTCTGCGCCCGTTTGATGTGGACGGGAGACGCATTAGCGGACTGACGGTTAGCACTCTGCTGTGGCATCTCCTCCGGTGTGTGACTCAACCCTCTTCCCAGAAACCCCCCGTGGGGTTGTTTACTCTGGTTCCCACCAACGACCTGCTCGCTGTGTGACGCCGGGGCAGCAGGACGGGAAAGCCCATCATCTCCATGTTGTTTACACTCAACAGTCTCTTCTCGTTTCACTTAAATCCACCTCTAAACCAACGCTGATTGGTTCGGTCGCTGCTCAAACGTCACCAGACTGATCTGAGAGTGAAACACAACGGAGCTCAGAGATCAGGACGGACTCAGGAGGCTGATGATCAACTCCTCCTCCCTCCAAAGTCCCGCGCTCTTCCCGCTGCCTGGCCTCTGACGTCCCTCCTCCCCGACGCGTTCGCTGAGAAAGTGACCACTGACGTTAGCGCTGATGCTAATGCTAATCTTCCTTGCACAAATAACACAGTATTCCAGAACTAAAGTCAATGCTAACTGATAGCATGCTGATAGCATCTGGATGCTGCGTTTACTCTGGATGAAGCTGCATCAGCCTCCTCCACCATCTCTGGAGACCCCCACCCGTGTTGACCGGCATCTCTCCTCTTGACTCATCCGTTCTTCTTCGTTCCTCGCTCTCTGTCACAGACGCTCTGTCGCTCCGTCTCTGCAGAGAGACGCCACTCGAGCGGTGACGGCAGAAACTGAAGGGACGCTGTGACGATGACAGGCGGGAAGCTCAGCCAATGAATATTGATGAGTTTCAACACCTGTTGGATTTCTTTGATACCTTCTATCCATACGCTCATTATTATTATTATTGTTATTATTAATATTATTATTATCATTAGGAGCATTTTAAGATTACAATGACAGAAAACCCTCAAAATAAAGACATGAAGTACACACAAATGACTGTGCATTATTTTTTGTCATGACGTGAATAAGTGAAGTCTGATCCTGGACACGCGGACATGCGTTCTGTGATGTGGTCGTGCAGCCGCGTGTTCCACGGCGTAGACGACGGCGTAGAAGACGCCGTAGCACGGACGGTTGAACCTGCGCGTCCTCGGGTCACAATATTTCCCATCTCCTTTATATTAAATGTGATTTAAAGTTTGATTTTAATTGAAGTTTAGAAAAATAACGTTGTAATGATGCTGATGTTTGTTAAAATGGTTATTTTCTCTGTTAGTTGATTAAATATTATTAATAAATTCACCGTTTTTATCACAAATATTCTCCAAAACGTTTTTAAACTGTGTTGTTCATCAAACACAAACATCACAGTGTGCCTCAGGTGTGTGTGTGTGTGTGTGTGTGTGTGTGCGTGTGTGTGTGTGTGTGTGTGTGTCTTCCAGGTTGCTGGTCGGCGCTCCCTTTGAATCCACGGGGAAGCAGCAGACTGGTGATGTGTTCAGGTGCCCTCTGGACACCAGAAACTCTGCCAACTGCAGCCGACTCAACCTCGGTGAGCAACACGGTGACGCTGGTGCTGCACAGAGCAGCAGTCTCAAGTGTTTACAGAGTATTTACAGACGCTGGTGCTGCACACCGAAGCATGAAGGGTCGTGTTTGTCGATGATGCTTTCATCACGAGGAGCAACAAGTTTAGAGGGAGAAATATTTTAAGGTTGAATCTGGAGAACGAGCAGAACGGCTCCATCTTGAGTCTCCAGATCGTCGTCGCAACAACAAAACATAACTCCAGCAGTCGTGTTGCCAGGTTGGGTGTCGAGTGTCGGTGATCAGCCTGCTCCACGTCAGTGAGGAATCAAACACGGGAACGACTCCGTTAGTTTATTTAACGTTAGCCGGTCTGCAGCTGGAGTCTTTCTGTGAGTGGTTTGTGATCCTTTAGCTCTCAGCTCAACAACAACAACAACAACAACAACAACAACAACAACAACAGACGACCCCGGCAACCAGAAATGTCCAACGCTATTGGCTGTTCAGTCGTGACGTAACGCCCTTTCAGAATAAGATTTCCGCTCCAGGCCTCGTGTTTCTCCTCAGTGTCGTGTTCCTGTTGTTTGAACAGAGTTTTTAAAAACATCATATTTGGCCTTTGACCCTTTTTCTTCTGGATGAAAAAGAGTCAAACTGAACTGAGCAAAGAGCTGATCCTTCACATGTTCGGACGTTGGTTCTGTTTTGTTTCAACGGAGCGTTTGGACCCGGAAGTCTTATTTTGAAAGGGTGTTACGTCAGACTGAACTGCTTCTACAATGAAAACAGAACGTGACAGAAAGTCATTGTCAAACTAAAGATATTTTTTAATGGAAAAGCAAAACTTTCATTCTGTTCCCCTCAAAACGCCTGTGGGTGTTTTTTATTTTAAAAAATATCAATCAATTAAATATCAGACATCAATGTAGTCTAAACATCCAGGACCAAACTTCAGTCCTTCACAATAAAAGCCCATGCTTTAACAGCTCCAAAATAAAGCGTAAAGTCATGTTGAATGTAAACCAGCACCTGAGCCGCTCAGGCTGAGCGTCGCCCAAATGTTCTGACTGCTTTCTCTCGTCAGCGTCACTTTATTTTGATAATCTGACACAGAAACGTTCATGCACGAATATGAAATTTACCCTGGAGACTCTTAAGAGTGTGTAAATTAATTATACTTCCACTTCAGTGGCGATCGAACGGTAAAAGCACCACGAAAAGAACGGAAACTGCGGGAGACCGGATCCGTCCGGACAGGGATACCCGATGACACAGTTACTTCAGTAAAAGTGCTCAAACTAAATGAACTTCAGCTGCCAAAGAAAATACGTAATGCTTCATTATTGCGGCGAAACGCGACACAAGACTCAAGAGGATCCTGGTCCTGATGCGTCGTCCCTTAAACTCTGATGGTTCGATGTTTCTGAAGATCTTTGTGAGTTCACTGAGTAAAGTTTGGTGTTTTTGAATCAGGGAAACTTTCTCTGGACAACGTGTCGGAGAGGAAAGACAAGATGAGGCTGGGACTGACGCTGACGTCCAACCCCAAGGACAGCAGCTTTGTGGTGAGACTTCCTGCAAGCCGGCTCAGCTTCACTCCGAGTCCCCAAAGCAAGTTCAGTCCAAAGCAACTGGACCTGGTTCTTTGTCAGGAAGACGTTTCACCTCTGATCCAAGAGGCTTCATCAGTTCATGTACACATCTGACCAGGACCAGGACCAGGCTGGGACTGGACCAGGACCAGGACAAGGACCAGGACCAGGACCAGGCTGGGACTGGTCCAACTCTCTGGTGTGGCGATCCAGGTATTTAACCTTTCACAAGGCTGATGATGTCACTGGAACCCTTTGTGTGCCAAGTGCCAACGACCGTTGTTATAGTGGCAACGACCCTCTCATCGCCCTTGTGAGAGGTTAAATACCTGGATCTCCACACCAGATAGTTGGACCAGTCCCAGCCTGGTCCTGGTCCTGGTCCTGGTTCTGGTCCTGGTCCAGGTCCTGGTCCTGGTCCTGGTCCTGGTCCAGTCCCAGCCTGGTCCTGGTCCTGGTCCTGGTCCTGGTCCTGGTCCTGGTCCTGGTCCTGGTCAGATGTGTACATGAACTGATGAAGCCTCTTGGATCAGAGGTGAAACGTCTTCCTGACAAAGAACCAGGTCCAGTTGCTTTGGACTGAACTTGCTTTTAGCAGAACGACGACCTGGACACACGAGAACATTCACAGACTTCACTTTGAATGTTTTTACGTTTGACTTCAGTGTGTTTAGTCCTGCTGTGTGTGAACGTGTCCTCAGACCTGCGGACCGCTCTGGTCTCACGAGTGTGGAAGCTCCCTGTACAGCACCGGGATCTGCTCCAGAGTCAGCCGCAACTTCAGACTGTCCCACACCATCGCACCAGCCCTGCAGAGTAATACACACACACACACACACACACACACACACACACACACACACACAACTGTAAACCTCAGCCATCGTTCATCCATCACTTCATCCATCCATCATCTTGTTCATGTTATATTTCAGGGTGTGAGACATTCATGGACATCGTGATCGTTTTGGACGGTTCTAACTCCATCTATCCGTGGTACGAGGTCCAGGACTTCCTCATCACCGTCCTGCAGAAGTTCTACATCGGCCCAGGTCAGACGCAGGTCGGTTCATCGCTGAATCCCAAACAGTCCACTGCAAAAACACCTGAGAGTTCATTAAAGACGGTAAAGACATCGTCCCCGCCTGATCGGAGACTGATCCTTCTGTAACGACACAGTCTTCCTTTTATTCCTCTGTTGTTCAGTTGGTTGTTTTTAGATGAACACGTTCATGATGAGCTGTAGTTTTAGCGTCTCGTCAGTTCCACTCATTCATTTAAAGCCTCAGGAGGGGGTCTGGAGTCTCCCTTAGAGAGAGGGGGAGAAGTTCAGCATCCGTGAGGAACTCGGAGTAGAGCCGCTGCTCCTTTGTGTTGAAAGGAGCCAGTTGAGGTGGTTCAGGATCATCTGGTCTGGATGAACCCTGGGCGCCTCCCTAGGGAGGTGTTCCAGGCACGTCCAGCTGGGAGGAGGCCTCGGGGAAGACCCAGGACCAGGTGGAGAGATTAGATCTCCGCACTGGCCTGGGAACACCTCAGGATCCCCCAGTTAGAGCTGGTTACTGTGGCCCGGGAAAGGGAAGTTTGGGGTCCCCTGCTAAAGCAGCGACCCTCCCCCGGATAAGAGATTGAAGATGAGATGAGATGTAAAAATTGTTAAAAAACAAAAAGGATGAGTGGTCACAGGTTTGGACTGTTGTTACTGGAAGCCGGCCTGAAGGCTTAAGGAGGGAAAGGTCTCTGA
Source organism: Echiichthys vipera (assembly GCF_963691815.1). NCBI lineage: Eukaryota > Metazoa > Chordata > Actinopteri > Perciformes > Trachinidae > Echiichthys > Echiichthys vipera. The sequence continues at coordinate 851,073 of NC_139832.1, forward strand.
GCAGGTGTCCTGTGAGTTAGATGTGGTGGAGTTAGGTGTGAGACCTTCAGGTGCATTGAGACCTTCAGGTGCATTGAGACCTTCAGGTGCATTGAGACCTTCAGGTGCGTTGAGACCTTCAGGTGCGGTGAGACCTTCAGGTGCATTGAGACCTTCAGATGCGGTGAGACCTTCAGGTGTGGGGTTCAGGTTTGGACTGGTGTGTTTTGGCTGCAGGTGGGTGTGGTCCAGTACGGCTCCACGGTGGTCCATGAGTTCA
>NC_139832.1:856331-861331 GCF_963691815.1 Echiichthys vipera
CGGAGGAACGGGGCTCAGTACTTTTCCTTAAGAACTGTGCTGAAGGGAAAGTTTGAGGTACTGATCCCACTTCATATTGTGCTTTATCACAGCTTTCCCTGATGTTAGCATGTCGCTACGTGCTGTTAGCAGTGACCTGTAAAGAACAGCCCTCAGTGTGTGTGGTAGGAACTTCTCTGCGTGCTGTTACTCGAGCTGCACGATGTGAAAAACATCAGCGAAGCAAAACATCCAGACTTGGAATCACTGAAGGTTGAAGACTTGAACACGTCCCGGTTTCTCTGGGACGTCTTCGTGCTCTCTGACTTTTTCTCATGTGGTATAAATAAGTGGTGTTATTGTTCTGATCTCCGTTGTTCTCCCCTCAGGACGGCGTTCTGCTCGGGGCCGTGGGAGCCTACGACTGGAACGGCGCCGTGCTGAAGGAGACTAAACACGGGAAAGTCGTTCCACCAAAATCCTCGTATAAGGACGAGTTTCCAGACGAGCTGAAGAACCACGGAGCCTATCTGGGTAACCCACCTCCATTCCCCTTTAACTTCTGCGCTGGCTATCGAGCCTCTAGCCCAGGGGTGTCAAACATGCGGCCCGTGGGCCAGAACCAGCCCGCCAAAGGGTCCAATCTGGCCAAAGGGATGACTTTGCAAAGTTTTAAAAATTAGCAACTGAAATGCAACTTTTCAATAAAAGTGCTGGAGCTGCCGAAGTTCTTCTTCTGTCAGGTCGACTCTTCTTTACGAGGACGGACGCACTAAACCAAACCACGACCTCTGATCGATTCCTAACCACGTGGTTTCCATTCCGAACCCTTACCGTCCCCTTTGGTCGGCTAACATCGACCATGTGACGGTGTTCTTGGTGCAGACACCAATAACAAACATGCCAGATCTATGATCAGGCCCAAGATCAGGCTGACCCTGCAGAAACCCTCTGTTCAAACCCAGCTCCAGCCTGAACCACGGCAGCAGTTTTGGGCCCAAACTCACTTTGAATTTTAACTTTAAATGTCAAATTAAATCTAGATTTTATAATATTTAGGATTATAAGAGGCTTCATAATGTTTTATATAAAGACAGTAGTATTCAGAAAGTACTTTTCGCACTAAAACAAAAATTCCAGGTTGTCGTTATTTGGGGTTAAGCTGTGACTTTAAGGGTCCGGCACACCTGAGATCAAATGGGCCGTTGTGGCGCCTGAACTCAGATGAGTTTGACCCCTGCTGTAGCCCAATGTATTAGAAAAGAATCCCAGATCGATGGATTCTCCAGCAAAGACACAAATAATAAGATATTAGTATACGCAGATGACATCCTTTTATATATAACACAGCCTCAAATTACTTTCCTAAATCTTCTGGATGAAATTTACCTGTTTGGGACCTTTTTATCGGATCAACTGGACTAAAAGTGTTTTAGTGCCGGTCCATATGAGTGAGATCACTTTCCATTCACAGTCTCTGCAAAACAAAAACACTTCTATTCTTGTCTTTGTTTCTCCCGTCCGTCTACGTTTGAGTCATTCAGCTGCAAAGTACCTGAAATATTTCCATATTTCTTTTGTTGTGGGAGAATAAAGTCAGTCTTGATCTTGATCTTGTGCAGAACAAGTGGGAGCTTTAGCCTGAAGGTGGCGCCACATCATCTTAATAATCTGGGTTGATGTGTTTCTGTGTGTGTCGGTCTCAGGATACTCGGTGGGTTCGCTCATTTCGTCTCGCGGCTATCAGCTCTACGTGGCCGGAGCTCCGAGGTTCAACCACACCGGGAAGGTCATCGTCTTCACCCTGAAGAACACGGGGAACCTGACCATCCTGCAGGCGCTGCTGGGCGAGCAGGTCACTCACACACACACACCTTTACTTGGGTCACTTCAGGGCTTATTGAGACAGTGGATCTGATCCCAAAGAGGGTCCGTGGACTCTGAGGGATGACGATAAAACTGTCCCCATTCATCTGTTGCAGGGCTGTACCCAAAAGCTCAAAGTTTCATCCATAACATTGAACATTTACGTTCAATTCCTTCTGTTTAAACAAGGTGTTTCTGCTCAGTTGCAGATAAAGTGCTCTGTCGTAGCATAAATGTTGCTAAGACGCTGAATCACTGTCCTCACTGAATGTGTTGTGAGCGAGCGTCAGCGACAAAAATCTGTGCTAACCGTCCGTGAGCTGAACCTTTGTCAGACGCCCCGTTTCTCTTTAGTCTTGTCGCTTTTTTCCAATCGCAAGGAAGCTGAACTACTCTGGTGATCAAGGGAAATGACTGTCACTGATAACAACCTACAGTACTCACTGTTGACTCCGTTATCTCCAGGAAATATCACAGTAGATAGAGATAGAAGCTTTGAATATAAAGAAGACATCTGGTACAGCCCTGCTCGACTGCATTCGGCTCTAATGTACTTTTAATTAAACGTTGATGTTGCTTTTTAGTCACATTTTGTTTTGTCCTTTCTCAGATCGGCTCGTATTTCGGCAGTGAGTTGTTATCAATGGACGTGGACGGCGACGGACACACGGACGTCTTGCTCGTGGCGGCACCGATGTTCTACAGCCAGGGCCGGGAGAGAGGGAAGGTCTACATTTACACTGTCACGCCGCAGGTACAGTGCACATCAGGATGATGCTCACATCCTCTAAATGCTATTTTTAGTCATTTTGCTATCTATTTTTAAACATTGTGCATCTTTTTATGGTGGTTTTGCATCTGTTTTTAGTCATTTTGCATCTTTTTGTGCTGGTTTTGCATCTATTTTTAGTCATTTTGCATCTTTCTGTGGTGGTTTTGCATCTATTTTTAGTCATTTTGCATCTATTTGTAGTCATTTTGCATCTTTTTGTGCTGGTTTTGCATCTATTTTTAGTCATTTTGCATCTTTCTGTGGTGGTTTTGCATCTATTTTTAGTCATTTTGCATCTTTTTGTGGTGGTTTTGCATCTATTTTTAGTCTTTTTGCATCTTTTTGTGATTGTTTTGGATCTTTTTTTAGTCATTTTGCATCTTTTTGTGGTGGTTTTGCATCTATTTTTAGTCATTTTGCATCTTTTTGTGGTGGTTCTTGGCTGCCTGCAAAATCAATCAGAAGAAGAGCATTGCTAAAAGATGCAGAAGCAGAACCCCAACGTTGTGTCACAACACCAAGAAACAAAACATGGACACTGCAGCATGCTGGGAAACACACAACCTGAACTAAATGTTCTCCCTCCAGACATCCTTCATCCTGCAGGGGGCGCTGGAGGTTTCCGACCGCTCTCAGAACTCCCGACTGGGTTCAGCGTTGGCCCAGATACCCGACATGAACGGGGACGGGTTCACGGAGCTGGTGGTGGGAGCACCTCTAGAGGACGACCACCAGGGGGCGGTCTATGTCTTTTATGGCCAGGACAAAACCATTAAACACCAGTTCAGACAGGTGACAGATGCTGAAGCGGTTCAGGGTAGAAGGACGATATGACATCAACAATAATAACCATGCTGATGATTCTTTCTCCAGCGTCTGTCTGCAGCCGGCTTCTCTGCAGGTCTGCAGTATTTCGGGCAAAGTCTTCACGGCGTTCTGGATGTCAACGCAGACGGGCTCGTCGACCTCGCAGTGGGAGCACTGGGAGCTGCCGTCATCGTCTGGTCAGAGCATCTCACACACGAGCGAACCTGTTCTGTCGCCATGACGGAGATATTTCTGTCTGTCCAAAAGTGAAATATCTCAGCTTGTATTTAGACGTTCATGATCCCCAGAGGATGAATCCTAAAAACTCTCAGACTTTGTCTCGACTCCCGCCATTGGCGTGATATCTGTGGTTTAAGAGACTTTCGCTAACTAGAAGCTCTTTTATTGACTCCGTGCTTCGTCCCTCCAGGTCCCGTGGTGTCGTCCGGATTCAGGCCAAACTGACCTTTGAACCCGAGAAGGTCAACATCTTTAACAAAGACTGCCGGCGTGGAGGGAAGGAGGTCACCTGCATGTCTGTGACCGTGTGTCTGAGTCTGGAGTCCAGAACAAAGACCAGAACAAAGTCCAGGACGGATGTTGGTAAGCGGAAGGCGCACACATGTGACAGATGTAACCATTCAAACGGTGATGAGCTCAACGCTGAGCTGGTTAGACATCTGCAGCCCAGGCTCAAAGTCCAGGTTTGTTTTCACAGGCATGTTCGGTGCAGGCTAAACTAATATTGTGCTGCTGAACATTAAATATTACTGTTGAGTTTTACTCAATTAGATCAAGAGGAAGTCGGGACCAGGGCCAGAAATCCATCCAACAATGAGGATGCATCTGATTTGTGTTTACGTGTTTCTGTGGAAGCAGGAAAACCACACGTTAAACTCAGTTTGTCAGGTTGTGAGCTGGAAGCAGCTTAAAGGTAAATCATGTGTGCAGCATTTAGGTATCAGCGGTTAGAGTTAGCTAAAGGAACCGGACACGTTTGGAAACTGTTATCTATGGTTAGCTAAAATTATAAATGTTCAAACAGTGCAGCTAAAAGTACTGAATACATGTTCAAAGAGATTAAAAGAAATAAAACATTAAATATGTAGTAAAAAAAACTTGATACATGTTGAAATAGCTAAAATAAATACCAGATAAATTGTTGAAATCGTTAGCTAAAAGTAGCGCTGGATAAATGGTAGAAATAGCTGAAAGAACTGGTTGAAATATGTTAAAGGTTCTGAATAAATGTTAAATAAACAGCTAAAAGTAACTGGTTGACATAGTTAGGCTAGTTAAAAGTACTGGATAAATAATGAAACCGTTACTTTTGGATAGTTAAAAGTATAAATGTTCAAACATCGAGCTAAAAGTAGAACTGGATAAATGTTAAAATAGCTCAAAAACACTGGATAAATAGTTGAAGTAGTAAGTAGTTAAAGTACCTAATGAGTGTGGAAATAGTTCGCTAATGTACTAAATAAATGTTTAAAAAGTTAGCTAAAAGTATCGTTAATGTATAAATGTTGAAACAGCTTAAAGATAGCAGATACATGCCGAAATAGTTCGCTAATGT
>NC_139832.1:866331-873831 GCF_963691815.1 Echiichthys vipera
TCTCCTTTAGTGGTCTAAACTTAACCGTCTCCTTTAGTGTCTAAACTTAACCGTCTCCTTTAGAGACTAAACTTAACCGTCTCCTTTAGAGACTAAACTTAACCGTCTCCTTTAGAGACTAAACTTAACCGTCTCCTTTAGTGTCTAAACTTAACCGTCTCCTTTAGTGGTCTAAACTTAACCGTCTCCTTTAGTGTCTAAACTTAACCGTCTCCTTTAGAGACTAAACTTAACCGTCTCCTTTAGAGACTAAACTTAACCGTCTCCTTTAGAGACTAAACTTAACCGTCTCCTTTAGTGTCTAAACTTAACCGTCTCCTTTAGTGTCTAAACTTAACCGTCTCCTTTAGAGACTAAACTTAACCGTCTCCTTTAGTGACTAAACTTAACAGTCACCTTTAGTGACTAAACTTAACCGTCTCCTTTAGTGTCTAAACTTAACCGTCTCCTTTAGAGACTAAACTTAACCGTCTCCTTTAGAGACTAAACTTAACCGTCTCCTTTAGAGACTAAACTTAACCGTCTCCTTTAGTCGTCTAAACTTAACCGTCTCCTTTAGTCGTCTAAACTTAACCGTCTCCTTTAGTCGTCTAAACTTAACCGTCTCCTTTAGTGACTAAACTTAACCGTCTCCTTTAGAGACTAAACTTAACCGTCTCCTTTAGTGTCTAAACTTAACCGTCTCCTTTAGTGACTAAACTTAACCGTCTCCTTTAGTGTCTAAACTTAACCGTCTCCTTTAGAGACTAAACTTAACCGTCTCCTTTAGTCGTCTAAACTTAACCGTCTCCTTTAGTGTCTAAACTTAACCGTCTCCTTTAGAGACTAAACTTAACCGTCTCCTTTAGAGACTAAACTTAACCGTCTCCTTTAGTCGTCTAAACTTAACCGTCTCCTTTAGTGGTCTAAACTTAACCGTCTCCTTTAGTGACTAAACTTAACCGTCTCATTTAGTGACTAAACTTAACCGTCACCTTTAGAGTCTAAACTTAACCGTCACCTTTAGAGACTAAACTTAACCGTCTCCTTTAGTGACTAAACTTAACCGTCTCCTTTAGAGACTAAACTTAACCGTCTCCTTTAGTGTCTAAACTTAACCGTCACCTTTAGAGTCTAAACTTAACCGTCTCCTTTAGAGACTAAACTTAACCGTCACCTTTAGAGTCTAAACTTAACCGTCACCTTTAGAGACTAAACTTAACCGTCTCCTTTAGTGGTCTAAACTTAACCGTCTCCTTTAGAGACTAAACTTAACCGTCACCTTTAGAGACTAAACTTAACTGTCTCCTTTAGTGACTAAACTTAACCGTCACCTTTAGAGACTAAACTTAACCGTCTCCTTTAGTGTCTAAACTTAACCGTCTCCTTTAGTCGTCTAAACTTAACCGTCTCCTTTAGTCGTCTAAACTTAACCGTCTCCTTTAGTGACTAAACTTAACCGTCTCCTTTAGAGACTAAACTTAACCGTCTCCTTTAGTGTCTAAACTTAACCGTCTCCTTTAGAGACTAAACTTAACCGTCTCCTTTAGAGACTAAACTTAACCGTCTCCTTTAGTGTCTAAACTTAACCGTCTCCTTTAGAGACTAAACTTAACCGTCTCCTTTAGTCGTCTAAACTTAACCGTCTCCTTTAGTGTCTAAACTTAACCGTCTCCTTTAGAGACTAAACTTAACCGTCTCCTTTAGAGACTAAACTTAACCGTCTCCTTTAGTCGTCTAAACTTAACCGTCTCCTTTAGTGGTCTAAACTTAACCGTCTCCTTTAGTGACTAAACTTAACCGTCTCATTTAGTGACTAAACTTAACCGTCTCCTTTAGTGACTAAACTTAACCGTCACCTTTAGAGTCTAAACTTAACCGTCACCTTTAGAGACTAAACTTAACCGTCTCCTTTAGTGACTAAACTTAACCGTCTCCTTTAGAGACTAAACTTAACCGTCTCCTTTAGTGTCTAAACTTAACCGTCACCTTTAGAGTCTAAACTTAACCGTCTCCTTTAGTGTCTAAACTTAACCGTCTCCTTTAGAGACTAAACTTAACCGTCTCCTTTAGTGTCTAAACTTAACCGTCACCTTTAGAGTCTAAACTTAACCGTCTCCTTTAGTGTCTAAACTTAACCGTCTCCTTTAGAGACTAAACTTAACCGTCTCCTTTAGTGTCTAAACTTAACCGTCTCCTTTAGAGACTAAACTTAACCGTCTCCTTTAGTGACTAAACTTAACCGTCTCCTTTAGAGACTAAACTTAACCGTCTCCTTTATTGGTCTAAACTTAACCGTCACCTTTAGTGACTAAACTTAACCGTCTCCTTTAGAGACTAAACTTAACCGTCTCCTTTAGAGACTAAACTTAACCGTCTCCTTTAGTGACTAAACTTAACCGTCTCCTTTAGTGTCTAAACTTAACCGTCACCTTTAGTGACTGAACTTAACCGTCACCTTTAGTGTCTAAACTTAACCGTCTCCTTTAGAGACTAAACTTAACCGTCTCCTTTAGAGACTAAACTTAACCGTCTCCTTTAGTGACTAAACTTAACCGTCTCCTTTAGTGTCTAAACTTAACCGTCTCCTTTAGAGACTAAACTTAACCGTCACCTTTAGTGGTCTAAACTTAACGGTCTGTGTTGTTGTTTCTCTCCGTAGCTTCGTTTCTGGAACGGCTGTGAGCAGGAGGACACGTGCGTCCCCGACCTCGTCCTCCACACTCACACCGACCTGATGGACGTCCAGTGAGCGACACACACACACACACACACACACACACACACACACACACACACACACACACACACACACACACACACACACACACACACACACACACACACACACACACACACACACACACACACACGCACGCACGCTTTATTATGATTGTTTATTAAAGACCTGGTTGTTCTGTGTTTCGCCTGCAGGCAGTTCTGCAGCTCCAGGGACCGCGGCGCCTGGTCCCTGTGCGGCCGCCGGGGGGCGACGGAGCGCTCGGTGCGCGTGGTGGAGGCCGGGCGGAGGCGGGTGGTTGTGTTCGCTCGCCTGGAGAACCGGGGAGAGAACGCGTACGGAGCCGCCGTCCACGTCTCCACCTCCTCCAACCTCCTCTTCTCCAGCCTCATGGTCAAGGTGCCGACGCCGACGCGCCTTAAAACCAGACATGATCGATAACGTCCGCGTACATCAAGCGTCTGGCTGTCTGTGACTCATCAGGCTCCTCCCCCTTCCCCACAGGACCAATCAGATATTCAGATCGAGTGCTTCTCTGACGACAGACTGGCCAATCAGAGGAGCTGCAACATCAGCGCTCCTTTCATGAAGTCCTCGTCCCAGGTAGGTGCTGCATCGACACTCACACAGGTTAGAAACCGCTGATCCAAGCAGTTAGGGCGCCCTCCCACTGTGCCTCCGTCCCGTGCCCCAGGACGTTTCACGGCTAAAGTCTGGTTCCTTTGACCAGTGTGAGTGCAACCGTACCACATCTAGGAGCGGCACGCTTGCCGTCCACGGCCCGTTTGGGAGAGGTGGGCTTTAGTAAAGCACGTTTGCACGTGTACGAGCACGAGCGTGCGCACGTGTACGAGCACGAGGCCTACGGCGGTGCTGAGGTCATTTCCTGTGCGCCTGTTGGGACGTAGAAAAAAGAAGGAGGGACCATGCGCGGACATTTCAAACAATGGCGGTGAAAGGTTCACGTTGGTGTGATGCGGAGGTGGAGTGTTTACTGCAGATTTGGTCGATGAAAAGATTCAAAAACAGTCGACAAGACGCACAAAAACTCCGAGGTCTACGGAAAGATCTGGAAACAAAGCCACGCATCGCCATGACGTCATCAATGCGTGTGACTTGTTACGGCGTGATGACGTATAGGCAGCAAGAAGCATTCTCCGAGGCCCAGGTAGTGTGAGTACAAACGGGCCTGGAGGGGGGGACAAGGACCCTAAAGCACGGGGCACGGGACGGAGGCACAGTGGGAGGGCGCTCTCATGCACCTTTAAGTTTAAACGCGTCTGAATGAACCAAGCTGCATTGTGGGAAATGTAGGCTGCGGTTCTGAACATTAGTAGACACTTCGTTCTGGAGCGTTTTACACAAAACACGATTATTAAACATCACTTGACAGATGATAAAACCTTGACTGTGACCACAGAGTAAAACAGCTGTTAGCGTAACGACCGTCCTGTAAACGGGACCACGTGGCCCCGCCCCCCTCGCCCTGAGGCCCCCGAGGGCCCGATGCACACATGCCTGTCTGGATAAAGTCCGTTTATTGGTCCAGACTGAGTTCCTCTTAACGAGGCTGCGGCGCTGGAGGGGACACACGAGGAACGCTCACACACACACACACACACACACACACACACAGACACACACACACACGCACACACACACACGCACACACACACACACACACACACACACACACACACGCACACACACACACGCACACACACACACACACACACACACACACACACACACACACACACACACACACACACACACACACACACACACAGGTGCAGAAAGTTCCTTTTATTTTGAAAGTCCTCTTCCTGTTCAGGTCTCTTTCCGTCTGGAGTTCGAGTTCAGTCGCTTCGTCTTCTTGGAGCACATACGGGTCGTCATGGCAACCAGCAGGTGAGACAGATGACGTCATGCATCTATTTTTAGTCATTTTGCATCTTTTTGTGGTGGTTTTGCATCTATTTTTAGTCATTTTGCATCTTTTCGTGCTGGTTTTGTATCTATTTTTATTCATTTTGCTTCTTTTTGTGCTGGTTTTGCATCTATTTTTAGTCATTTTGCATCTTTTTGTGATGGTTTTGCATCTATTTTTAGTCATTTTGCATCTTTTTGTGATGGTTTTGCATCTTTGTCATCATTTTCTGTGTCTCTGTGGTCGTTTTGTGTTTAACAGTGTATCAGTCAGGGCTCTTGGGACCGTTCAGTGATCTATCCGTGGGGAGGACTGAGGGTCCCAGAGGATATAATGTAACTTAGTAAAATAGTATGTGTGTGTGTGTGTGTGTGTGTGTGTGTGTGTGTGTTAATCAGTGAGGGAGAGGAGGGTTTCCCAGAGGACAACATCAGTGACATCTTCCTGCCTCTGAAGTACCAAACGGACCTCCTCTTCACCAGGTGAGTGACGTCGACGTCATCCCTGGATCGTCCTGGTGAAACACGGTGATCAGAGCAGTGACGGCGTGGAGTCACTCACATACAGACGCAGAAGACGCAGCATCAGCGTTTCCTCAGCTGAGTCCAAACGACTCTGCTGCTCTTTAAAGACGCCGTGTGGGGCGACTTTAAGAGCGACACTCGCTGTTTCTCATGTTTGTCACTGTAAAAACACCAGAACTCGTTTCATTCACCAAACTAACAAACTGTGTTTTCTCCGTCAGAGACGCCAACGCTCCTCGATTTGACATCAGAGCAGACCGCTCCTCCTCCTCCTCCTCCTCCTCCTGGGAGCGACCGGACAGCAGCAGCTCTCCCACCTTCAACCTCACGTATCATGTGCGTCAAACCAACTCTCTGTCTCAGGACGTTTCTCTTGTGCAAAGATGTCGTCTTCATGATGTTTGACGTGAATTCAGTGATGATTTTTAGTCATTTTGCATCTTTTTGTGCTGGTTTTGCATCTATTTTTAGTCATTTTGCATCTTTTTGTGGTGGTTTTGCATCTATTTTTAGTCATTTTGCATCTTTTTGTGTTGGTTTTGCATCTATTTTTAGTCATTTTGCATCTTTTTGTGGTGGTTTTGCATCTAATTTTAATTAATTTTGCATCTTTTTGTGGTGGTTTTGCACCTGTTTTTAGTCATTTTGCATCTTTTTGTGCTGGTTTTGCATCTATTTTTAGTCATTTTGCATCTTTTTGTGGTGGTTTTGCATCTATTTTTAGTCATTTTGCATCTTTTTGTGTTGGTTTTGCATCTATTTTTAGTCATTTTGCATCTTTTTGTGGTGGTTTTGCATCTAATTTTAATTAATTTTGCATCTTTTTGTGGTGGTTTTGCACCTGTTTTTAGTCATTTTGCATCTTTTTGTGGTGGTTTTGCATCTGTTTTAAGTTTGAACGTGTGTCTCAGTTTGTACTTCTCACAGCTACATTGTGGGGACCAAGCTCCCATTTGGGGACACACTCCAGGTCCCCACAATGCTATGGTTAATGTGAAGACCATGGGCGGATTGTGAAGGAATTGGCCCCTGGGCACAGACATGTAACCCCCCCCCCGACAATAACGCCGCTGAAGCTCGTGATCGTAAACGCTTCACGAGCAGAATCTGCTTCTCTGGTCGTGACTCTTTACATAAAGAGCTTTTTTAATCATGTTCTTCTTCACGTGCAGATCCAGAACCTGGGCATGTTCCCGGTGCACGACGTCCGGTTCCGGGTGGATATCTGGGCCGTGACCAGGCGGGGGAACCAGCTGGTCAACGTCACAGACTTCAGCATCGAACCGGTACAACAGAAAACATTTCAATGCATTTTCATAAACGCGGTGCAGGGAAGACGGAGGACCTGCATGGATCATTGGAACGGATCATATGAAGTCACACGCCCTCCTCTTCCTCTCTGCAGGTCGCTGGGCCTCACTGCACGCTGCCTCAGCCCAGATCGACCAATCAGGTGACAGCTGAGGACCTGTCTCACCTGTCACAGCTGGTAAGATGCTTCAGCGTCAACGCTTCATGTTCACGGACGGAGCGGCTGAATCTTTCAGCAGATACCTCAGTTAGAACAGGATCGAGCACGTGAGCCGGCTCGTCTGGACTCAAACCGGCTGATGTTTCTGCTGAGACTCAGCTCCTCAAGTCTCCAGCAGCTGCTTTCAACAGCCAATCAGATCTGAGCAAAGTCCGCTGGTCCAGACACTCAGGGCGCCCTCCCACTGTGCGTGCGTCCCGTGCCCCGTGCTTTAGGGTCCTTGTCCCCCCCTCCAGGCCCGTTTGTACTCACACTACCTGGGCCTCGGAGAATGCTTCTTGCTGCCTATACGTCATCACGCCGTAACACGTCACACGCATTGATGACGTCATGGCGATGCGTGGCTTTGTTTCCAGATCTTTCCGTAGACCTCGGAGTTTTTGTGCGTCTTGTCGACTGTTTTTGAATCTTTTCATCGACCAAATCTGCAGTAAACACTCCACCTCCGCATCACACCAACGTGAACCTTTCACCGCCATTGTTTGAAATGTCCGCGCATGGTCCCTCCTTCTTTTTTCTACGTCCCAACAGGCGCACAGGAAATGACCTCAGAACCGCCGTAGGCCTCGTGCTCGTACACGTGCGCACGCTCGTGCTCGTACACGTGCAAACGTGCTTTACTAAAGCCCACCTCTCCCAAACGGGCCGTGGACGGCAAGCGTGCCGCTCCTAGACGTGGTACGGTTGCACTCACACTGGTCAAAGGAACCAGACTTTAGCCGTGACACGTGCTGGGGCACGGGACGGAGGCACAGTGGGAGTGCGCCCTCAGTGAAGAACTCAAACCAGCTTATGA